>NW_016824251.1:561351-570186 GCF_001698545.2 Rhinopithecus bieti
CCTTCCTTCCTTCCTTCCTTCCTTCCTTCCTTCCTTCCTCTCTCTTCTTTCTTTCTTTTGTCTTTTTTTTTGACAGAGCCTCACTTTGTCACCCAGGCTGGAGTGCAGTTTTTCAATCTCAAGTTTATTGCAACCTCTGCCTCCCAGGATCAAGTAGTTCTCATGCTGCAGCCTCTCAAGTAGCTGGGATTATAGGTAGACGTCACCACACCCAGCTAATCTTTGTATTTTTAGTAGAGATGGTGTTTCACCATGTTGACCAGGCTGGTCTCGAGCTCCTGGCCTCAAGTGATCCACCTGCCTCAGTCTCCCAGTGTGCTGGGATTATAGGAGTAAGCCACCATGCCAGACCTGGCAGTTTTAATGTATTCACATAGTCATGATCAGGGGCCTAGGCTGACATGATATGTTTCACATTTGAAGAATGTTGCCCCTCAGAAAGTCTTTGATAATTGGCCATCTGGCTCTAGCCTCTTTCTCCTGATGTGACAAGGGAACCAGATTTCTCTGAAGGACTTGGCCTCTGACTGGAGCACACACATCCCAAGTCCTGGTTGACTTTTCATCCTGGCCACAACCTGGCCTTGGAGTCACCAGGTTACTGCTGTGAAAAAGTCCCCCAGTGTGGAGCCCCTCACTGTGGGCCCCATTGGGAGGTTCATCCACAGGAACAAGGTGACCAGGTCAGGACATGGAAGCCTAAAAGGCTGCTTATTTCTGACTTTCCAAGAAACAGACTTCTCTTATGAAATAATTTCTTCAATGCCCTCAATTCAACAGTGATAATTGTAGGCTGTTTCTTTTACTAGAAGTGTCTTTCTCCCAAGGAAGTCTACCTATCCCTCAGTCTCAGCTCAAAATTCCTCTCCTCAAAGTACAGTAGTCCTCCCATATTCTTGGGTTCTCTTACATACAGTCATCCTTGGTCTGAAAATACTACATCATTTCTCTTGCATTTAGGGACCACTACTAAGTAAAATAAAAGTGACTTGAACACAAGTGCTGTGACACTGACAGCCCATCTGATAACATGGAAGGCTACTAAAGGCAATGCAGGCACAATGGCTGGAGATTTCATCATGCTACTTAGGATAATACAAAACTGGTAACTTATGAATTGTTTATTTCTGGAATTTTCCACTTACATCATTCACCTCACTTCATCTCCTCACACAGGCACTTTATCACCTCACATCGTCACATGAAGAAGAGTGAGTACAGTACAATAAGATATTTTGAGAGAGAGATCATTTTCTCATAACTTTTATTACAGGATTTTTAAACAATTGTTCTATTTTATTTTTACTTAACTGTTGTTACTATGTCTAATTAAACATTATCATAGGTATGTACGTATAGGAAAAATCATAGTATATATAGGGGTTGGTACTATCTGTGGTTTCAGGCATCCACTGGGGATCTTGGAACATAGCCCCCTTGGATCAGGGGATACTCTAGTCTCTGCTTGGGTCAGGTCAAATTTGGAAGGCTGCTTCTGGCTGATCAACTCCTAAAATCTATATAAATCTTTTAAATCTTGTTAAAGGCACTTGAGAGAGCAGAGGTTACAGGTCAGACAAGTTTGCTTTGTATCTGGCCCTTCCACATCTCAGCAGAGCATCTTTGGGCAAGTTACTAAAGCTTCTTGTGCCCATTTCCTCATCTTCAAAATGCAGAGGGATAGAAGCCCTTTACTTCATGAGGTTACTATGAAAGAATTCTAAGTGAACTCATGTAAAGTCTATAGAACAGCACCTGGCCTAAGTCAGCATTGGAACTGATAAATGTTACCTATTATTCTCATCTAGAAGTCTGAGAATTTAGTTCACTTCTGATAAAGGTTACCTATTATTCTCATCTAGAAGTCTGAGAAGTTAGTTCCCTTCCTAGAATGCTAGTGGACTTGACAGTCTACTTCCCAAAGTTCCAGTTGACTCTTTAGAATCAATCTGATCCTGGAAGAATGAGATGGGAAATAACATAGAGCAGTGAAAGAGGAATCTTGCTTTTGAGTGCCCTGGAGATGACTGAAGATCTGAGTCATAGGGAAGGCTCAAATGGAGGCTCTAGGGAGTAGGTTCTGACTTCCAGAAACTAAGACAGGAATAGCATCAGTGGGCTACAGATCTTTGGTATCCCAGGAGCAATTACACTCCTTTAAAAGGTAAAGGCAATATAGGTAAACAAAGTGAGAGACAGCAAGCTATATTTACTTGAACTGTAGTTTCTCCAAGGGCCAACCTTGGCTAAACAGGATGAAATTAACTCTGAATTCCTCCCAGTGAGCTCCCAGTAAAGGGGTGTTGAGTGGATTAGGGAATGATGAACAAACAGCCCCAGGTCCAGGTTGAATTTATTTGCTCCATAAACCTGGCTTGGTTAAATCCAGTGATGGCCTTTAGAGACTTCCAGGGACTCAGCAACGCCAACGTGTGTTCTTCTTCCCCTGGCTGATTCAAGGTCTACCACAAAAAGAGAGAGAGGGGGAGAGAGAGAGAGAGAGCTTAAAAAAGTTTAATATAGTATAGGACAAGTCATAACTGTGTTTTTATAGTTCCATCAAGAATGTGCCACACTTTCCTTGGGGTCAGCTAAAGGGATTTGTGTGTGTGTGTGCGTGTGTGTGTGTGTTCGAGTGGACATCCATGCAAACTTTCTTCAGAAGGTACTTTTTGTTTAAAAAAGTTTTATCTTTTTCTGTCTGAAATGAGATGCTTTCAACTGGAATTTTAAAAAAATTATTAACATCCTTGCTGATGTAGATAGGGAAGAGATGATCCTTAAGAAAAAGCCTTTCCAGATTGTGTTTATTGCAGCATATTTTTAAATGAACTGAATTATTTTTTTACAATGTACTGCATATAATTTGACTCCCATAAAAATGAACTGCCAAAGTGGAATGTTTTAGTAACAATTAGTAAATTGAAACAATACAAACTTATGCTAAAAAACTGGTGTCTTTCAAAAATGGAAATAACAATAAAAATTTTTAATAACCCTATCTGTGCCAGAAAATAAATATGAAGTTAAAAAAATCACTAAATAGCACACTTAAATCACATCTAAATAAGAAAATTAGAGTTGGTGAAAATGTACTTACTCTCTTTTAAAAAATAATTATCAGTTAGCCTTTTGGCATCATACTGCCTTAGTATCAAAGACTAGAACAAAGATCAGCATTTTTTTTTTCTGTAAAAGGTGGGTAAATATTTTAGCATTTATTGGCCAAGAAGCTAAATTGAGTATAAGGTGCCTACTTATATAGCAAAAGAGAACACACGTTTCCACAATTTTAATTGATGAAATTAAAAATATAATGGAGTACAATTTTCTGTAATACAATTTTGCTAAGAAGAGGAATTGATTTTTTTTAAAATAACATTTTACTAACAGATGTTTAACGTTGGTGTTCCATATCCTCTAATGGATTGTAAATATTTTTCTCTATAAACCTTTCATAGCTCCTGGACTATACAGAAACAGGCTATTGGCTAGATTTTGCCTGTTGGCTATCATTTGTTGATCTTGGGCTAGATACCCAAGAGAAGACCAGCAAAAGCATTGTCCACAAAAAGAGCAAGCAATAGTTAATCAGTAACAGCTGCCGGCTACTGCTTCCTACGTATGGGCTGTTGCTGGGATCCTGGGTCTTGATAGCGGCACTGTGCACTAGTTTTAAATAACAGAGTCCTTCACGTAAATTTGGAATCATTGTTTTAGCAGGTATTGGGAGTAATGTGAAAATGACAGTAAGCGTCCTCATATAAGAAAAAGAACCTAGCACAGAGCAGTGTGAGCTGAGAACATACAACACAGAAGGGGAAAGAAGAGGCTTTCTGAATGGGCAAAAGAAGAGGAATTCCTGTCATGTCAGTGGCAAAGAGTAATATAGCCTATTTCTCAATGAGGAGGAACTAGAAATTTAAATCGGATCTTACCTAGAATTGTGTATGTTTGTGTTCATGTTAATTGTTAGTAAAATAAATTATCACTATTATTTCAGAATATATGGTGGCTTCAGTTGTTACTTATCAATCCCTTTGATAATCTTTATAAAGTCCTAAGTGAAGAAAATACCTGTGTACACAGTATATAAAGCCAGTTATATGTTGGTACCTACTAGAGTCAAGGTTCTGAGCTTCAAAGTGAGCAAAAACATATTAGCAGCCATGAACCCACCTTCTCAGACTCCTTTCCAAGGTGTATTAACATGACTCAAATCTGTTCTATAACAATGTCTTAACTTGTCCACATCCAGGTTCTATTTCACATATGGGGATCCATTAAACACATTTTTTTTTTTTTTTTTTGCCAGGCGAAGTAATTTATTGATTCAAAAGCCTTCAATCATTTGTGTATTTAATCCCCTTTTCATATTTTAATCTCCCAGGTAAAACATTCTTTTAAGGAAAGAACTCATTCTCTAGAGTCAGGCAGCTGGGTTTGAATCTTGAAGCTACCATATGTGACTTTGAGCAAGTTTCTTATTTTTCTCTGTATCAGTTGCTTCAGCTGTAAAATGAAGATGACAGTTTTTTGTGAGTATTAAATGGCTTTTTGTTTTTTTGTTTTGTATTAAATGAGTTAATCTAGGTAAACTGTTTAGCATATTGCCAGGCATATATGTACACCATAAATGTAATCTATTTGTATTCATTATTATTATCCAATTAACCTATGATATTTATCACGATTCTAATACCATTTTTGACATCAAAGAAATAGATACTTAATTTAACAAACTGATTCACAAATATTTATCTAACACTTACTCTGTGCCAGGCAGTATTGTAGGCACTGGAGACATAGCATGAACAAAGTAGGTAAATACTCATCGTCTTGAGGGCCTTTAATCTTGGTGGGAGGAGGAAAAAGAATAAAAAAAATACAATAAATAAAATGTATCCTATGTCAGGTGACAATAAATACTATGGGGAGAATTAAACCAGGAGTATGATAGGAAATGTTGAGGGAGGAAAGGTTACAAGTTAAAAAAAAACAGGCTGGGTGATCTGGGAAGTCTTCCTGGATATGGTAGCATTTTCCCCTAAAGGGTTGAGAGGCCTGGGCTAGAGTTCCCAGAATTAGCAAATAAAAATACAGGATGTCCAGTTAAAGCTGATCAGTCATCCTATATTTTATCTGGCAACTATACTTGGTAATGAGGAATGCACTGGGAGTCTTGAATCTTCCTCTGGGATAAAGGGCAAATGTGTGTCAGTGATAAATTTCGATGGGAAGAGGGTGTCATAGGTTGTGGAATGAAGAACATTGCAGAGCCCTGGGGCTCCATTTGCTCTGCTGCAGAGGCCTGGTCAGGGCTATCTTATTCTGAGTCACTGAGGTTTGGGGATTTCTCTTAGATTCTTGACTGTGGTTGAGTGGAAGGTAGAATATGTTGGAGCTCTAAGACTTCCTCTTAACCCCTGACATTTGTTACTTAGGGTCACATAAAGTCAGATGGAAAATGATCTTAGATGTCAGGTACAGGCAATACCATTTTCCCCCTAAACCCATATCTATTTTATTTATTTATTACTTATTTATTTAATTTTAGTATTTTTTCAGGCAATACCGTTTTCAGGAAACAGACCCAGAAATGTCACACACTTTGTTTAATATCAAGAAAACAGTGCTTCTTTGAACCAGGATTATTGCTTTAGATGCTCGAAAGGTCAGTGAGCTTCAAGAAAAAGATCATCCATATACGATGTTCTATTTTTTCTGTAATTTCTTTTAAAATTTTTTTATTATTTTATTTTACTTTAAATTCTAGGATACACATGTAGGATGTGCAGGTTTGTCACATAGGTAAACATGTGCCATGGTGGTTTGCTACACCTGTCAACTCACCACCTAGGTATTAAGCCCAGCATGCATTAGCTATTTTCTGTGTAATTTCTCACCCATGGTTCAGTATAGCAAAATTTTCCCCAGAAGCATGATGTCGATAGTTGGTAACAGTAGTTTCTGCTGTAATTTTGCTTGTAATGATTCAATGCTGCTCTCTTAGACAGTGAGGGGGAGAGTTGGCTTCTTCTTGGCTCTGGAAGTATGGTGGTGGTGTTATTATTGCATGACATTTAAAGATGGAGATGGCTCACTTGAACATGAGGGCAGGAGTTTGTGTCCATTTTGTTCATTTTTGAAAGTTCAGTTTCTAGAATAGTGCTTAGTAAATTACTAGGTACTCAGTCAATATGTTCTGAGTAACAAATAAGTATTACCAGTATTATAAGATTTTTTTAAATGCAGAACCTGGTTTTTGTCAAGTCACTTTAAAATAATGCTTATTTGTAGGCTTCTGCCTAAAAAGAGTATGTTAGAGATGTCTTCTTGCAAATGCTGTAAAAATGAATGCCACAGTGGTTAGAATAGGCCCAGAGACTGACTGCTGAGTTAATCCTTGCTTCCTGTTTCCTAGCTGTGTGTTTTTTCCTTATCTTTGCACCTCTGTTCACTCTTCTTTAAAGTTGGGATGATAATAACAGTGTAATATTAGTACCTCCTCTGTCACCAAATTTTTGAAATAAGTTGATATATAAAGCACTTAGATCAGTGGCTGTCCCATACAAGGTACTCAAATATTAGCTATTAATATTTTAATCTCATATTATCCACTTTCCAGCACATGGTTTATTTTCTGTAATAATTTTTGAGTGACTAATAATGTTTCTCTATTAGAAAAAATGTAAACTACTTCAATATTTAGAGTCCTTTTTTAAGATATTGAAAAGGAGTAAAAGAGTATAATGGTTAAAAATATCACCACTTGACTAGTCTAGGCATTAATAATACCTTTGAGAGAGAGGGTGGGCTGAGTAAATCATGAAGATAAATATAACTTTTTCATTGACCTCTCTCAGGAGCTGGAGAGCAAACATATTTCTGTGGGAAGGAGGCAGTGCCTTCCTCTTCTAATCATAGATCATGTCCACCTTGGCAAGTTCAGGGCCTTTCATGGGATTTTATTGTTGGGAATCCAAAGAAAACACAGTTGAGAGTGAGGTCTCTGAAGGTGGCTTGTCAAGATGTATGTCTGCACCATTTTCCTCTTACAACTATGCCTACGCACAAAGTATATCACAGAGGTAAGTGACTCCATCCTTAATCTATCACAATTTGCTCTCTTTCTCCCATGCCAATAAATTCACCGTGGCTAAATTTACTGATGTTCTTCTTAATAGTCAAACCTCATAATCCCTCCTCAGCCCCCCACCTTGATTCTTTGAAGTGTTTCCAGCAGGTTATCCTTTGTGAAACTATGTCCTTGAATTCTCAGACAATCCCCTTTCACCTCATCTTCTCCTCTAGCCACCCTTTCCTTCTCATTTCCCTGTGGCATCTCCTCTTTGCTTCCCTATTATGTGTTTATGGTTTGGGGTTCTGTATTTAGTCTTCTCTTCACATAATTTCATCTTCACCTATGTCTTGCAGTATTGTGTATTAATTAGTGTAGTAGACTGATTAAATGGATTCCAATGATATCAGGTCCCAATCCTTGGAATCTATAGATGCTACTTTATTCGCTGGGGTGGGCATCTTTGTAATTAAGTTAATGCTCTTCAGATGGAGGGATTACTCTGCATTATCCTGGGTTATCCAGGTAGGCCCTGAATGCCATGATTCAGTGTCCTTATGAGAAGAGTGAGGGAGATTTGATACAGATAGGAGGGGAGAAGGCAACGTAACCACAGAGGCAGTGATTGCAACAATGCTGTCATGATTCAAGAAATGCCATCAGCCATCTGAAACTGGAAGAGGCAAGAAATGGAGTCTCCCCTAGCATCTCCAGAGGGAAGGTGCTTGCCAATACCATGATTTTGACACTGTGATACTGATTTTAGGTTTTTGGCCTCCAGAACTGTAAGAAAATAATCTGTTATTTTCAACCCAAGTTTGTGGTAACTTGTTACAGGCACCACAAGAAAGGAATACAACTAAAAAATATAAAACCTGTGGCTTTAATTACTATCTTTTTTCTGAGTGTCAGATCCACATAACCAAACACCTGCTGGACATCCCTACCAGCTTTCCCCTTTAACAATGGAGCTAGCCATTACTGAGCACTTGCAATGAAGGGCTTTAGGCACTGTTCTAAAGCCCTTCAGAAATGTTACCTCATTTAATACTCACTAAAACCTTATTAGGTAGATACTTTATTATCCTTGCTTTATAATGAAGGAACTGAGTCACAGATAATTTAAGCAGCTTGCTGAAGGTTGTAAATATGGTAAATGCTAGAGCTGGAATTTGGGTCCCGGCCTGATCTGGCTTCAGAGCCAACACTAATGACAATGATACCTCAAATTGCGTGATGTCTCAGGTTACTCAGAGTCTGTGCCTTGCCCAGGACCTCTGAGGACAGATAGCTTTAGATGAATTCCGAGTCATTACTACTTGCCAGGTGCTTAGTGCCAGTCACTTGCAACCATTACCAGGGGCAACTTGCTGTTTTCTGTTCAAATATCAAACTATCAAAATCTGAGACAAGAAAATTTCCCAAATCTCATGCAATAGGAGATAGATCCTATACCAGGAGGAACACCTGAGCCAGACAGGAATTCTTGTGGCCTAAAAGCCTCATGTTTACTGATAAACTCTGTTCATAGAGTGCTGTGGCTGTCATGTTGCCATGGCCACTTTCACTGTGTTACCATTGGGCTCTGGGAGCAAAGTAAAAAAGTTGAAACTGAAATAATCCCTTTAAACATTTATGGAGTTTAGGCCGGGCGCGGTGGCTCAAGCCTGTAATCCCAGCACTTTGGGAGGCCGAGACGGGCGGATCACGAGGTCAGGAGATCGAGACCATCCTGGCTAACACAGTGAAACCCC
>NW_016824251.1:573868-661595 GCF_001698545.2 Rhinopithecus bieti
GATCACGAGGTCAGGAGATCGAGACCATCCTGGCTAACACGGTGAAACCCCGTCTCTACTAAAAAAAAATACAAAAAACTAGCCGGGCGTGGTGACGGGCGCCTGTAGTCCCAGCTACTCGGGAGGCTGAGGCAGGAGAATAGCGGGAACCCGGGAGGTGGAGCTTGCAGTGAGCTGAGATCCCGCCACTGCACTCCAGCCTGGGCGACAGAGCGAGACTCTGTCTCAAAACAAACAAACAAACAAACAAACAAACATTTATGGACTTTGATCCTGTCAGGCCTCTGAGCCCAAGCCAAGCCATCGCATCCTCTGTGACTTGCAGGTATATACACCCAGATGGCCTGAAGTAACTGAAGAATCACAAAAGAAGTGCAAATGCCCTGCCCCGCCTTAACTGAGGACATTCCACCACAAAAGAAGTGAAAATGGCCAGTCCTTGCCTTAAGCGATGATATTATCTTGTGAAATTCCTTTTCCTGGTTCAGCATGGCTCAAAAGCTCCCCACTGAGCACCTTGTGACCCCACTCCTGCCCACCAGAGAACAACCCCCCTTTGACTGTAATTTTCATTTACCTACCCAAATCCTATAAAACGGCCCCACCCTTATCTCCCTTCGCTGACTCTCTTTTTGGACTCAGCCCACATGCACCCAGGTGAAATAAACAGCCATGTTGCTCACACAAAGCCTGTTTGGTGGTCTCTTCACACGGGCGCGCATGACGGATCTTCCATGCTGTGTTTGGTAATCTGGAGTCCTGGCTGTTCAATATTCCCTTTCTAGTTCCTCCTTTATAGTTATCACTTGAAATGTGAACAATAATAAAACAGCGACAATATCTTAGTTATCTACTAGGTGCCAAGTGATATACATACCCTATCCATTTCATCGTTTTCACAGTTATGCAAATAAAATATTTTTGCCATTTTATGTATGAGAATAACGAACGCTTAGAGAAGCTAATTTGTCCCAGCTCACACAGCTAGTTAGTGACAGAGTAGAGTTTGGATTCGGAGAAGCAATTAAAATTATTGAACTGAATGAGATTAAAGACAATTGCTTCCTCAGGTCACTTTGGGCAGGGCTGAGGAAGGGGGCAGGAAAGAACCAGGTTCTTCATAGTTCAGGAGGAGGCCAGTTCCAGTTTCTTCTGCATTCTCCAAAGAGCCAGATATTGTGATTTCTGCCTGAGATTGCTTCATGCTTGGACACAATGGACTTTAGTAATAGTGCTGATGTTATTTTTGTTATCTAAGTCTTTATAGCATGCAGTGCTTCTGTCTAAAAGAGCTCTTTCTGTAAGCATGGGAGGGCAGGAACTCACCTTCATCCTCAGAATCCTATGGGGCTAATTCCTTTGTGCAGAGGTAGATTTTCTGTGAAGCTAAAGAAGTTTACATCTTCAGGGACTCTCACTTGCTTGGGTATATGCTTTTCTAATATTTGAAAGAGTAAAACATTTTAGCCACAATTAAGACTGCAGTTAAGGCTGAGTGTGGTGACTCACACTTATCATCCCAGCTACTTGGGAGGCTGAAGCAGGAGTATAATTGCTTCAGCCCAGGAGTTCAAGGTTACAGTGAGATATGATCACACCACTATACTCCAGCCTGGTGACAGTGACACCTTCTAAAAAAAAAAAAACAAAACCAAAAAAACTGCAGTCTCTTTTCATATGAATTCTTTTTCTTGCCTTTTCATGTTGGATAGTCCCAGACTGGCTGTGGACATTTTCGAGATTTGGCTAATGGGAGATTAAATTGGGAGTCTCTCTATTTGGGTTTAGTGAGATGGATTTACGTGGTCTGCAGTCATTTTCAGGTATAGTAATAATTATTGCTACCTATCCATGTGCAGGAATACTTTCAGAAATCCTCTCCCCACTCATCTGGGATCACAGAATGAAGATACAGTGGTTGTAATACTATATGAACATGTTGTGCTGTGCCAGAAGTATGTGGGCAGTAGAGGAGAAAGGAGATTTGAACATTTCTCAAGTCACCATAACAAAAAATTGTAAGCAAAAGTTTTGAATCTCATCAATGCCGTGTTAAGTCAGAAAAGTCAGAAATCCTCTCCTACCATAGGGGTGCAATCAATGAGTATGCAATCAAGAAGAAAAAAGTAGAAAAAAATGTACGATGAATCAGGAAGTTAATAAATAAATATTTTTCTGGATTTTTTGATGTTTGTGGTATTTGTTAGCTGTTTATATGTATACTTTGTGGTGATTTCTCAACTAAATATTCACACATATCTATTACGTATAATTTTTTATTCTATTAAAGAGGGCCCCCATAATTATATAATCTTACGTAATCTGCCCCTGCCAATACAGGATTTAAACATGCACTAACTAATTAGACTCTTCACTGAATCTTAGTGACAGGAGGGAGGAGGAAGAATCCAGACAGGTGGGCTGCCAGGGGAGTGGCTTCGGAAGTGGACCAGGACATGGGCTCTCTTGCTCTGGTGTAAGGAGGGCCGGTCCCACATGTTGTCATGGTCCCCACGCCTGACTCATATTGTCATCTTTTTTCAACAAGGCCAGTCTAATGAACAGGTAGCTGTCAGCACTACAAAGGAGGGAAGACTACCCCACCCGCTACCACATCTCTTCTCCACCTCCTGTTGTGGCCTAAAGTATTAGAACTAGAGGCACATTCCTTTGGGTTTGGTAAGTTTTTTAGTCTTTGAGAATAAAATTAAAAGCAAATGTTTTACAAACAATTTCATCGTAAGTCAATATTAAATATCCCTTAGTCCCGTGGTTTAGGAATGTTGATGAGGACGATGATGATAACCTACCAATTTCTGAACATTTACTATGCCTCAGGCAATGTGCTGCACAGTGTAATGTGTGGCATCTCAGTCAATCCTGCAACAGGAGGAAACTGAAATTTATAGGGTGTCATGCAGCTCTAAGTGACTAACAAGAGATTAAGGCACAAAAATAGTTAAATGACAAATTATGAGGAAAAGGCTTTAAAATTTCAGGTATTTCCCAATTATGCCTTGGGCTGGTCCTTCCCTTTGCTGTTTTCCTCAACTCTAGTAAAATGCTGATCACTACTTCTCTTAATCACAAGGAACAGAGTAGAATATATATGTGGGGTTTAAAAAATTAACCCCTAGGCAATGAAAATATGTTTTCTTCAGCATAAGAAACAAAATTGGTATTAAACACCAAACGACACCTGGATTGCAGAAAAAAATCAATTACCAAGGGGGAAAAGGTTTGCAAGACAAGTAGAGCTAGGCAGTTAAACATTAGCATTCAATGGTTTGAAGTGTTTAGGTTTTGCAATGGTGTGGTCTGGAAGCTTTCCAGCAGAAAAGCTATTTTTTTTTTAAGAGGATAACTCTCTGCAACATTTTCTTTGCTGAAATAATGTGATCCTTAATGACGTCTTATATGACCCAAACTTTAAATAGACCCTATTATTTTAGCTGACCTCATTCTAGCCAGGTTTTTACAGGTCAGCCATGAACTATCAACAGCTTCCTGATAATTAATCCTACTTGCCCAAATAACTGTTAGCCTGTTAGCCTTATCTATGCTAAGAGGAAGCTTTTCTATGCACCAGACTTCCTCAGTGAATAAAACACAAACTGAAATTCTGCAGAAAGGGCCAACATTGTGAGGTTTGAGAATGAAGAAACAGATTGAAGATTACGATGCTGCCCTGTTTTCAGCTCCTTACTTGCTGAAATTCTGTGGTTCATCTGGCACAGGAATGGCTTTACAGTAGTCAGCAGCACAACTGCTCAGATCAGGAGTGGTTCTCTGGATGACTCTATCAAGATGCATGGACGACAACAACATATGCAGTTACCTAAGTGGTCTGGATTGCTCTAAGAAGCAATGGGGGAAGAGATATCTCAAGTAGCCACTAGAGTTGTTTCCACTAGGGTTTAATTTTCTGCCATTAGAGGCTCATTCTTTTGACTCTGAAGAGCTCTAAGATTCTACTAGGAAAATACAGCTGCAGTCTTTGGTTGTCACCTACTCAAATGCAAGACTGGTGTTTGATAAAAGCAGGGAAAAGAGGTATGCTGTTATAACTGATGCTGTCAGGACTTCATGAAGAAGAAAGGTGATGAAATAACAAAATTGCTTTCTTCATTTGGTGAAGGGAGTAAGGAGCTCATGCTGGTCCCATCTAGCAATTTGTAAATGGGTTGTTTGAACATATGGGTCTTAACATGTTCATGGATTGTGGGTGTGTGTTTGTGTGTGTAAAATGAAAAGGCTTATTATTAGATGTAGCCTTTTGTCAGCATAGTATAAAGTTCCTCAGGTAAGGGCATGCTTTGTAATTAAAGGATTTCTGCATCTGCTAATTGCCCATGACATGTACCTTTTCTTTCCAAGTCACATTTCTGATTTTCAATGATGATTTATTACTAACCTGTTTTCTCATCAGGTTAAAATCATATCCCAAATAGTTTAAATCCAATGTGCTCCAGTACATATAAAGAGACTTATTAAGATGATGTTTTCTAAGAAAGGTAATTGTATCTTACATTACACAAAACAAAACATAAACATGACATATAGTCCAGTGCACTGTGCATTTTCATTTCTCACTGTGGCAATGATGTGAATTTTTGGACATGTTTATGGTGGTGACTTTATACATTAAACTGAGCAGAGACCAGATTGCATTGTGAAGTTTAGCAAAGCTAGAATTGAAAACTCAGAAGCCCAAGAAACATTCTTCAGAAGGAATGAAGATTGAGTAGATGTAGGAGTTAATATTTCCTGCATGGTTTGGAAATATTCTGGATTTGTTTCTAAACTTTGCTAGACATATGTCAATGACTCAGAAAAGTCATGCTCAACAGAGAGGTGAGAGAATGACCTACTGGTGACCGTCAGGTTATGTTTCAATTTTTAAAATAAGTATCCTTTAGAAAAAAAATGACAGGTTACACGTCATTTTCCAATGTTAATGGTTCAATTTTACTAGATTTTTACTATGCTTAAGTTATTATAATTTTTTTTTAAAGAATAGGTGGAACATAAACATAAGAATGTGAAACTTAAAATACATCACAGGACTCTGTTTCCTCTCTTTTATGTCTCCTTTTAGGTGACCTCTTCCATTTCCATGTATCTGAAGACATCTTTACCTTCTTTCTTTCACCATCACCACTTTAGTCCAGGCCAGTGCCTTTTGATCACTATGAAGAATAACAAAATCACTTCACAATATAATCCAGTACTTGCAAATGCATGCCTATATGCACAAAAATTTGAGAGGATTATATTATGAAATGATGTGGTGGTCTCTGATATTTTTTTTCTTTCTTTGTTTCTTTTTTTTTTTTTTNTTACTATGCTTAAGTTATTATAATTTTTTTTTAAAGAATAGGTGGAACATAAACATAAGAATGTGAAACTTAAAATACATCACAGGACTCTGTTTCCTCTCTTTTTATGTCTCCTTTTAGGTGACCTCTTCCATTTCCATGTATCTGAAGACATCTTTACCTTCTTTCTTTCACCATCACCACTTTAGTCCAGGCCAGTGCCTTTTTGATCACTATGAAGAATAACAAAATCACTTCACAATATAATCCAGTACTTGCAAATGCATGCCTATATGCACAAAATTTGAGAGGATTATATTATGAAATGATGTGGTGGTCTCTGATATTTTTTTTCTTTCTTTGTTTCTTTTTTTTTTTTTTGACAGAGTCTCACACTGTTGCCCAGGCTGGCGTGTAGTGGTGGGATCTTGGCTAACTGCAGTCTCCACCTCCTGTGTTCAAGTGATTCTCATGTCTCGGCCTCCCAAGTAGCTGGGATTACAGGTGCCTGCCATCATGCCTAGCTAACTTTTGTATTTTTAGTAGAGGTGGGGTTTTGCCATGTTGGCCAGGTTGGTCTCAAACTCCTGGCCTCAAGTGATCCACCTGCCTTGGCCTCCCAAAGTGCTGAGATTACAGGTGTGAGCCACTGTGCCTGGCTGATGTTTTCTATTGTACATTATTCTCTTTCACTGATATTGTGGGTTAAGACCACTAAAATGACTGTATAACCCTGATGGGTTGTGACCTATAGTTTAGATAGCAGTAATCTAAAATAGCATCACCATTTGCCCAGATATCTGCAGCAGTCTATTAGCCCATTTCTCTTCTATTTTTCCCTCATGAATTCCCCATACGGTAGCAAAAAAGGATCTCAAAAGATAAATCCAATCATGCAACTCTCCTGTTCAAAGCCTTCAATAGCTTCTTACATTTACACAAAAAAATCTAAACTCTTTCAAACTCCTCACCACACCTACATGATCTGACGTTTGACATTCTGTTCAGCCTAATCTCATGCCATCTCTCCCTTCCTCTGCATGCTCTGGTTCCACAGAACACATTTCAGTTCCTCCAGTACAAGAGATTCTTGCCTGCCTGGGTACAAATTGCTCCCTCTGCCAGGAACACTCTTTTCCCAATTTCTCATGACTGGCTGGTGTTTACTCTTTAGTCCGGTCTTATTTTCTCTACAAAGACACCTTTTTAAACCATCCCAGTTACAGTGGATCATTCCTTCTTGTTTTTTATTTCAACCCATTGTTTGAACACTTACACTTGGAAAGATGGAAAGAAAATATCACAGCTAGAAAACTGACCAAATAACAGGCAGGATGGGGGTGGGTGGAGGACTCACAGCAAGAGATAGTGGAGTCTTTTAGGGCTGGATGTGTTCATCTTAGGATTAAGGACTTAAAACTTTGGAACTATGACTTTGCACAATGTAGCTTGCCTGTAATACCTTTCCTTTTCAGTTTTGTGTAATATGGAATTGTATTAATTTAGAAAATTCTACATGCCTCTGCTTTGCTAAGAAGGATGAAGGAAAGAAAAGGTTTGGTTACACATATGCTAACAATTTTTTTTTTTTTTTGACAGGAAGTACTGTTGAGCCTAAGAGGCGGCAGAACAGTGGAAGCCTTCCTGAGTGCAGGGCCTGCCACTTGTTCAGAACCATGACTGGGGATACTTTTGACCCCACAGCCATCTGAGATAAGCTACTTCTCAACTACCATGTCTTCAGATTCATCCGCATGAAACTTGATAGAGCCCCATTTCTTTGAGATGTGGCCAGGCAACTTGAACTTGGTCCTGTGTAGGAACTCAATCACATGCTCCTTGTTCTACACCTTGGTATGGATGGACATGATGACTTGGCCAATGTAAATTGTGGCCATGGTACCCTGGGGCTTTCCAGAGATACCCTTCACACCTGTTTGGAGCCTACACTGGGAACAGTGTAAGGTCAAAGGTCGGAGATATAAACATACAATGGAAATGGCTGTCTCCTATGTTCTTTAGAGCAACCCATATAAGAAACAAGCTATGTATGTGACAAAGGAGGCTGTTGTTTGCAGCCATTACACCGAGCCCCTGTGAGGAAAGGAGTGCAGCTGGCTTAATTGACTGCAGAAGATGAATAATTTTAAAAGTCTGCTGAGTCCCAGAATTCGGGGTGACAGTGGTCATCAGAGTAACAGAACTCTAGAGAAAGGCAGTGTTCATAGAAAAGAGTCAGAGGTTGCTGGTGGGGTCAGCTCCCACCAGCTGGAGGTTCTTTTCTTGATTCAGAACTCACAGAGTTTTATGTGGTGTTTTAATAAGAAAGATGTTTCCATCCTTGAACCATCCCTTCTCTAGCTTGGAGGTCCTTCCTGTGCTATAAAGATCACAGATAATTGCTGGCTTTGTACAAGGGCAGTACTGTTGAAAGGGACCTGCAAGCTTCTTTGTCCTAGGGACTAAAAGTCCCTATTTCTGCCCCAGCAGTTCCAAATCTACAAACAGATATTTTCACATGGTATCACTCCTCACCATTTGCCAGTTGGAGGATGGAAATGCAGGATATATTATAATAGTCGTTTCTGAGTTCAGGTAGAACTTGGAATCAGCGGAATTTGCCTTAGGCTCAAACTGTATGCCCTGAGAGATAACTCCCACAGTCTTAAGATTGAGAACATCATTTGAACTCCCATAGGCCTGATGCCTAGAAGGAGAGCAACCTGGTTTTTGCCCCTTCTTCTGCCTTTGCTGGTCTCCATGCCTAAGCATCACGTTCTATCCAGCTCCTGCAGATGAGTTAACTGGCCTGAGTGCCTGCAAAGGACCAGGCATTCTCTAAGGCATATTTTACATGTTGCAAGGCATATTTAGCATTATCTAAGGCATACTCTAAGGCATATTTACATATTTACATTCATCTAATACTTGCCATTCTGTTTTTCCAGTCTGGTCTTCCTTCACAATCTTGGGTTTATCCCTTCTCAGCTCAGCACTAAGGAAGGGAGTGTTTCTTCAAAGCTCTAACATGTACTGTACGTGCTGCTCCCAATGGTTCCCATCTTTCTGATTCCTTATAATTCCTCAGTAATGATTTGTGCTAACTATTTTTACTTTGTTTCCCCTGAGTCTCAACCTTGAAGAGTTTACTGTGGCCACTTGAAATTAAGTATGGGCTGCTTTTAATGGAACTAATTGTTATAAGTTATCATAGGAAGAATCAATTTCAAGAATGAGAAGAAAAATCCATCCCCAGGGTTCCTACATCCTACCCTCGGCCTCATGATTTAATCACTTCATTTTAGAATAACGCACTCAGCTGTTTCCACATCAGCCACTGACTTTCCCCAAGAAACAAATAATAAGGAAGATATGGCCTTAACTAAGATGGCCTTGCCATAGGTTAAAGGATCATGGACAGCTGATTTCTAGTGCCTTTAGATCATTGGAACAAAGCCAATTTCTTCCTCAGACCAGTTTGCTTTGATTTGCAATTTATTATAAACAAAAAGAACTGGCTATTTTGGGACTTGGGTCTGAACTATTACCTAAATCCTGACTAATCATAGTTCGTGAGGTAGGTGCTGCAACAAATGCCTGCCTCTGTCTCTTTCATTCTTTTTCTTTCTCTTCCTCTCTCTTCTTTTTTTTTTTTTTTTTTTTAAAAAATTTTTTTTTTTGGAACAATGAAGCAGATAAGAAATATAGGAAACCATAGAGAGTGAAATAGCATATATGGAATTGTGAGGATCATCTACTGACAGTAAGAGCAGTAACACAGAAACAGACTTCAACTGGCAAGAAACAGCAGGTCACTGCCTGCAGGGGTTGACCAGCTCAGAAACTTGACTGTTTCATGTGTTTGGGTAATGTAATCACACACAGATGTTGAACCAACTTATGCTCTAATGACATTATATTTGATATCTTCTACTTAATTGTAATTAAGGTTCAATTTCCTAGATCAATTAAATATATTAAAATATTTTATGGGCATTTATGAGCCTAAACTGATTTTTAAAAGCTACACAGTGGCATCAGGAGGGTTCTGTGTTTGAGAAGGCCACAATGCTTTTCAGTGAGATACTACATTTGTCCATAGGCTTAGGGAGAATAATTTACATTTCAATTTTACAAAAGTAACATTATGGTCGGCTTTCAACTAGGTATGCAAAGGTCTTCAATTTTAAGTGGAAGAATATCTGTGGATGTGTGAGTATTGAATGAATTTCTTATATTTAATTTCTGCTATAACTTAATAGCCAATAGACAATAAGAAATGTTGCTGTCAAGGAGGCTTTTATGGGAATGAATTGGAGAAAGAAGCAGAATTCTATACAATGGATGGAAGAACACCATACATCTCAGATTTCTGAAGATGTAAAACAATTTCAAATAGACTGTCCCTTTGTCCTTATAAGCATATTAGTTGTTAGGCCACATACTGTGATTTTTGATTTAGGATACATATTCACTATACTTAAATGTCCTAAAAGTGTAATAAGAACAAAAGTCTTAGTCAAAATGTATATATGCTTATTATTGTAGAATTTGAGTAAGTAGTAACATAACATCCTCAGAAAAGGAAATGGTATGTTTTTAATTCTGTGTCCCATGTATGAGAGCACAATTTGCAATCTAAAATTGATTAATTTTCATATATCACTTGATTAAAAAGCAGAATAGTGGTGGAAGCTTCTGGAGTATTCCCAGAAGCATTAAAAGATAAACAATAGATGGACAAGTTAAATCTGCAATAAAATTCCATTAATCATATGTAGCTGAGGCTTTAGAAGTGAGTCATCAAATAATCTCTGGAAACTTTGAGGATATTTACTAAAATTTTAAAGCTGACTATATTCCAACTGAAAATGTTATCCCCCTAAGTTAAAAGAGAACTTTTATCTGACACACAGAACATATCTAGGTTATTTAATCTATATTATTTGCTAGGTGATTTTTAAATAACCATAGTTACTAGACCTAAAGGATTTATAGTAGGTGTCTGTTGCAGTGGTGATGGCACTAGATTGATTCAACAGTCATTTATTTGTATTAATGAATAGGAAATGAGAAAAAAGATTTGTGAAAGAACAAATAATCTAGGGGAGTTAATGAGCTCATGTGTGTACACATACTCTTAACTTCCCAAGGAAGCTATGTTGTACAGCGCTCTCCCCCACCCACCTTCAACTCTGCAGCCCACAGGTAGAGAGAGGGGGCCATGTCCTATATTAGGAGTTGAGGGGAGTCAAAGGCCAGGGTTACTCATGTTTAGTGCAGTATAAAGTGCAGTCTGTAAAGCCTCTGGGTAATTTGATCAATGCAGACATTCAAAATCTATAATGCGAGTTCCAGAGTAAATGTTTGGATGAACTTGATTTTTAATTAAATTTAGAAGAAAACTAAAATTTCCATTTTAGTTGAGTAAAAACAAGAAGTTTAGCCAGATATCTGGCTGTTCAATATGATGTATATAAAACATCTAAATAATTAGTTTGTTTTTCAATTTTTGAATTCAAATGTCTGCTATCAGTAGACTCAAAGTGGATTAAGAATTAGTCATGATAACTCAATTTCTTTGATTTATGAAGAATGTGTGACTCAAAATAACGACCGATCCAATCTGTAAAGGGTAATTACTTTTATGTCGGAAATAGTCTTATGTCATTCCTGCACTTGGTCTAGAGTTATGTGTGTGTGTGTGTGTGTGTGTATATATAATGAAATACAATGCAATGTACTACAAAAACATAATTCAAATATTATGATAGTATATTTATTCAAATGATTTCCATGATTCCACAAGTTTAGATGGCAATTACAGAGCTTCTAAATTTAGTATATAAAATGATGCTAGAAAATGGGTACCTACCATTTTAAACATCTCTTTGAAATGTTAAAATCTCATATAAAAATCATAGTAGTATGCATAATAACTAAAGTGAAATATACTATTCTTAACGTTATCATTTACTTTTAAGATAGTGAATTAAAAATACATACACTATTCTGCACTACTCTGAGCATGGACTAGACTTAATCTCCAAGTATTTCTAGCTCTCTAGAGTATACAAGGTTGCCTGTCTCATGTCTGAGCACTTTGACCTCGACAAGCCCTGTAACCCACAGAACACAGATAATGTTCCAAGACAAGTCCAGACTTGTAGAAGACATAGACAAGTCATAAGTGTTTGCAAGAAACATTTCTTTTTTAAAACACAGCAGCACAATCCATATCTAGTCAGTATAAGGCTGACGAACTACTGCTCACAAAGATCTCACAATAAATAAACAGAGTGGAATCTGGTTGCTAAGTTAATTCCAGTGAATTACAAAATAAAAAAAAAGTCTTTGGAATTTCAATGGAAATCAGGGAGAAATTGTTGGGCAAAGAATCTTGAGTGCCATATATTTTTTCCCTTTCTATTATTTTAACAAGAGTTTATGTTAAGAATATCACTTTTATGCTAATCAATTATTCACTTCCATAAGTAATTATGAATTTCAAAACCTAGAGGGCAGTTCTGTTACCCTTTAGGGATATCTTACTTATCTAAACTGTCAATATTCAGCCTTCTTAATCATGTGTCAATCCAAATTCTCTTTTATTTCCCAGCTCCCCTGCAGGAGTTGTAGTTTATTGGAAACTGTTATCTTCCAGTTGGACACTTTCATGGTTCAAATATCAATAACCTTTATAGCTTTTGTTCTCCTCTACACCTTCTTGGCTAATGCCTAATTTACTAGCATCTTGAAACCTTTTCTTTTGTTAGGAAAAAAACCTCGAATTTCTTTTATTCCATATTACCAGAATAAATTCTGGCATTTTAGTGTAATTTCCTACAGAAAGTCTACAACTAGTTTCCATACTTACACTTAACAATCCCAGGGTTTTTAAGGTAGTCATATTTTTCTTCCTAGAGTCTGGTTTGAACAGTTCTTTTTTAAGTGTTTTAAAATGTCCATTATCCAAGTAGCTTCAAGAGAAACTTTTGTTTAGTTATTATGTTTTGTTCAGTTTTCAGACTTTCTAAGACTATGTGGTTTTGGTTGCTTATCACATTCCATAGTAATTTCCCTCAAACATCAAGATAACATTGGTTGTACTATTTAATTTGTAATTTGTTTGGCAACAGATAATTTTGAGGTCAGGAAAGGAAGTTAATAGGAAAAGATAGAAACAAGTGATGGTAGAAATGATACTAAGAAGGTTCTTTCAAACATATATGCATTATTGAATCAATGTACGGTTTATGTATACATATGAGTAAATAGGCCTTCTGCAGCTGCCATAAGTTTAAATCTCATGTAAAAAATCAACAATCAGTAGCTAACAAATGTATCAATATATGTTGTACAGGTAAGAAGTAACTGAAAATATATCAAGATGAGCTGGATATAACATACCCATAGAATACAGCCTTATTTTTTACAAGGTACCCAAACATTTTTAGCTAAATTCCTTCTAGAAAAGAGAAATAATTTATTATATTCTTCCCTTGTACTCTTCACAAAACCTTACAGTTTCCACAGGTAAAATCAATACTTTCTTCAGGGCAGTTAAACATATTCCAGCACAAATTTACAAAAAAATTGTAATACAAATATTAAAGTTTACTTATTCATATTTGATGGTTTCTGAAAATATAGTGTATTTCTAGTTTACATTTTGCCAGATGAATGTAACTTTTGAATGTCTCTTTTGTCTGGAGTAAGGAAAACAGTCTGGTCCATGGGCTTGCAACACTGATTGAAACGGCAAAATTTCACAGAGATGTCACAACAGGAAGAAGTTCTGGCATAATCAGCACTGATAATAGCATAAGAAAATACTAGCTAGTCTTTCTGATGAAGAATTCTGCTAAAGGACAATCCAAATCAAGTTTGATTGTAAGAGTGATGATGTAGGTCTGACTGATCATATTGGCTGGTTGCATATTGAATTTCCTAAACTCACTAATCTGTAACTGTGAATGGAGTTATTTTTATGTGGTCATATACTTCAAATAAACACACTTAATATAAAATCTTAGGACATTACACTTATAAGATGCTCAACAGTAGAGTAGCGATGCTTTATACGATGTCCACAGGTGAGAATGTAGCCCACAGAAAAAATCCTCTTTGTAGCTACAGGATCTCTTTAAACTTAGCTATTTGATGCTGATCATTTAAATGCACTCACACTGATGTAAGATTAAACAGTGTGGTTAGAAGGGTTTTTGGCCCATGATGAGGGCAACTGAGTCTAACTTTAACTTTCCCATAACTAGCTGTGTAAAAATATAGGGAAGATCATCTAGCCTTTCTTCATCTCTAAACTTAGAACTTCATGCTAATCAGAACAGTTTTGAAGATAAGATAATATAGAAGAAAAAGGGTTGAAAAGTTTAAAACTATAAAAGCTAATCTGTTGATTACAAAGAATATACAAGTAATACGTTGAGTGGTTATTCCCAAACTAAGCTGTATGTCATAGGATGTTGCCAGTCTTCCACAGGCCCTGAATAATGAATAAACATTTTTTTTATTTTCCTGAAGAAACATAGGAAACATCATTTCACAAGCACCATTTCCCTGTGAAAACAGGTAATGTATTTTCCCAAGTGAGTTTTAATTTTTGCATGAGGCACTTTGATCAGTTGCTGTTCTACAAACACTAACTGGACAGCAGAGAGATGTCCAGTTCACTCTGCAAAGAAGGCATATGTGTGTGCATGCTTGGAAAAGCATGCAATACCCCAGTGGTCTCTGGAATTACTAGGATTTGGGCCACAAAGGCAGCAAATGGTTGGGGGACAGAGGCAGGTCGGGGAGTACTCAAATTCCTCACACTACCACTGCTCTGCCTGCATTGCTGGGTGCTTCTAGAAGTATGTGCCACTTTTTGTGGAAAGGTTCCAAGAGCAGAAGTGGTGGAAGGTGAAAAATCAAGAGAGAGAGTGGAGAGGGCTCGTGTGGAAAGACCAAGAGCGGGACAGGAATATGGGGGGAGACTGGCTAGAATGCTGTGAGAGAGGGAAGTAGCAGGCTTAATGGCAAGTTTTGTGTGTATGTGTATATGGGGACAACGGGGTGCTTTTTTCTCCTGTCTCTCCTTCTGGGTATGAACTTGAAGGAGTAATTTTGTATTTGGAGGCTTCCCATCTTCTGAAACCATTTTTGAGAAGGTAGGAATCAGGGCAAGAAGGGGAAAATACCACTGCTAAGTGAACTCGGGGCAGTCTTCAAACACCCCACTGTGTTTCAGTGTGTGGCGTTTCTTGCAAATTCTCCATAAGGTGCTAGCTTGCTAGCTGTCCGCTGCCACGGAGGTCATTCGTGGCTGCTGGGGAAGAAGTGCCCATCTGCTTCTTCAGGTCATTGTGCATTCTGGCCCTCGGCAGTTGTTTCAAGATAAAATCACTTGGTCTCCAAAGTTATGCCCAACCTGAATGTCCAGAACTTGGAAAGCAAGAAGAATCAGAGTGCAGTTCCAGCTCAAGTTTAAGTTTAGGAGGAATATGAGAAGACTGGGAACAAGCCAACTCACGGAATGTAAGGAACTGACGTGCATGGGTCTGAACCAAGGCTCTGTGATTTCTCTAAGATACTTAACTTTCTTGTGCCCTATCTTTCCTATGGAGATATAATGTGTACAGCTCTGGTTTTTAGAGAAAGTTTAGAAAAAATAATGTATATAAAATATTTAGCAGAGTTTCTGGGATATAACAACAAACTCAATAACTATCATTAAGGCCAAAGCTGAACATCTTATTTTGCTAAGTCCAGATTGATTGTTACTGTAACTTTAAAAATAAGATGAACTAATTATAAGTGTTTCTTTCTCAAAATTGTATGTAAAGCTTTCCTTTAAAACCTTCAGAATAAGGACTTTTTATCTGCTCGCTTAGAAAGCAGTTTAAATTTAGGCTGTCCGTATTTCAGTTTTGTGGTGGTCTTAACTTTATCAACTAAGAGCTTCATATTGCCATAGGTTTTGTTTTTTTCCTTTTAAGTAGGAAAAAGTAAATAATTCACCAGACAGGTTCAGAAGCTAAAGCCTGGGGGAAAAATTTGGCAACTTTGCATCTAAATTTAATCTAAGAGTAACTGTGTTGAGAAATATCTTAGTTGTGAATGTATTTGGAAAGTATAGACGTTCTCATTTGATAATTATTTTGGCTATCTAGAAAAAAATTAATTAATGGTTTCAATTGCAGAATCTGCAACTTTATGTAAGGATGGATATTTTTTCCTAGAATGTAAATATTATTTCAGTTTGAAGACAGGAAGAAGTGGGACAATGAACAACATATGCTTTCATTCAACAATATGTAATGATTGGCCACTATGTATCAGGCACATATTAATCCAGTCAAAGATTGAATTGCCCACAAAGACATTGCCAAAAGTAAGATATCCCAGATGTCCCAGTGCAGGAGGCAGTAGGGTCTGGATTATGGTTGGGAAAGGGGGAATGTTTTGTTAAAGGTTTAAGGAAGTGTCAGCCACAAAGCATTGGATGCTTGGGGGAGAGACGGTCTTGGCACACTGCTGCTGGGATTATCTTCTCCCCAGCACAGCATACAGCACATAAGCAGGCCCTGCAAGTCCAGCTTCATGCTGTACTTCCACCTCTCAGTTGTGCCCTCCATTTCTGGGAATGACCATGGGATCAGCCTTTGCTTGGGGAAGGGTTCCCACTTAGAGAACTGGACTATGGTGGCTGTTGTCAGTGTAGTGCGAAGTGTGGCTGGGTCCTTGTGTCAGGATCACCCTGACAGCTTGCCAAAATGCAGATTCCTTTAGTGCTATAGAACGAAATCCTGGGTATGCATAGGCAGGTGTCCATCAGCTCTAAGAGTCTTCTTTATTTTAGTTTTGGAGCAAGGGTAAAATAAAGTAAAAAATAATTGTAGTAGAGCTACACACACACACACACACACACACACACACACACACACAGCCTTGATTTTTCAAGTGCAGTGTGTCTAACATACAATCTATTACTTTGTCTTTGTTTTAAAAAGGGGCAGAATTCATACCGGCCTTTGAAGGAAACATTTTTAACAGGTGTTTTTTTCTTTTCTTTTCTTTTTCTTTTCTCTTCTCTTTTCTTGTTTTCTCTTCTCTTTTCTCTCTTTTTTCTTTTCTCTTTTCTTTCTCCCTTCCCTTCCCCTCCCTCCCTCCATTTTCTTTTCTTCTTTTCCCCCTCCCCTCCCCTTCATTCTTTCTTCCTTAAATCCTTGCTATTTGTGTTTGTCTTGTCTTCCGATAGAAGGTACTGGTAAGCTACAGACCACTCGCTACCCCGTAATGACCACTAAACAGCATTCACAGCCACATGGGTTGGGTTAAAAGCCTGACCCCACCACTTATTAGTTGTGGAACTTGGGAATGTTTCTCAATTTCTTGGATTCCTCTAAGAAATCTAAGGGATCCCTAGAAACTAAGGGATCTTAATTTCTAGATCCCTAGGAGATTGAAATACCTTCTTCTTGAAGATTAAATTAGGTATTATGTTAAGGAGCTAAACAGGTTATAGCTCAGACGTGTTCAATAAGTTCCTGGTCCTCATAAACCTTATCTCAAGGCACTACCAATCTCATTTATTAATCACGGGGAGTGCACATATCTTTTCTCAAACATTCTCCAACTCTATATGCTTCCCTTTGTAGATAACGCTCTTCTCCTCTTTCCCCGACTACTGAAGGAACATCCATTCTTTCAAGATCCAGTCCAAATGACACCTTCTCGGGTGTCTCTCCGTTTCCTATGTCGTTAGCCCGCCACTAAATGCTCTCTCTATACACATGCTCACACAAGAATATGCATATACATATATATGTATAAAACGCCTGGTTAAGATAGATTCATGCGCCGATGGCTGGTCAGAGGAACACATGGGTGTGCTCTGAAGGAAGTGATGGCTCTATGCGGACAGGGTAGTTGTCCTAGAGTCCCCAGGCGCACCTCAGTGCTTAGGCGCAGCGCTGAGGGGACGGCCTCTGCCCCCGAGCCAGTCGGGTTTCTCCATTTTGGGACGCAGCTCGGCAGGGTACCGGCAGGGGGCGGCGTTGTCACGCAGCTGGACGCTCCAGGGGTGACACCCCCGCACCCTACCCCTCACCCCCGAGCGGCGCAGGTTGGGCGACTAGGCCGGGGCTGCCCCCCTTAGGAGGTGCGGGCTGTTTGTCCTCCCAGTCTGGGCGGGCAGGGCTGAACAGGGTTTGGGGAGTATTCTGTGACCTGGTCATTCTCCCCTCTGCCCCACCTCAGTCCCCAGCAGCGTCTAGGCGCTGGGAAAGCTGCTCTGGCATAGTTGATGGAGGCAGAGAGCTGCCGAAGAGAGGGCCACAGCTTTCTAGCAAAGACAGTGGTGGGCGACGCGAGTGAGCGTGGGGAGAATTAGCTCTGCCGAATTCACCGAAACTGGAGGGGAGAATTCATTTTATTCTTGAAACTCCTATTTTACATCTCGTGGGAAACCAAATCGTCTTCCACTACACTATGATGCACTTAAAATGGCCAAACCTTAGCGGGACGCGAGGAACGCGCTTGGCCGCCAATTTTCTGTGCGAGAACTGAGAACTCGCAGCAAAAGCACCCGACACCTAGCGGCCCTTTCCCTTGACTCCGAGGCAGCACTCACTCCCGCGGCGCGCTCTCTGCGCGGCACTGAGCCCGCCCAGTCCTCGGCGATTGGTTGCTCGCCCGCGTCTGCTCCGTGACGCGCCCTGGCCCCGCGACACACCGGCCCCTTGGAGCCACTCGTGCGCAAGGGCTGCACACGCCCGAGGCCCGCGGTGCCGCCCCCGCGCCTTCTCCGTCTGCCCCGGAGCTCCCCGGCGTGCTTCCCGAGGTTTCGAGAATCGAAACCCAGTTATCAACAAGCCCTTCCCACTCACGCGCCGTGACTGATTTGCGTGCATGAGTGAATCATGAGTCCACGCTTGGACCAGGTTTATCAATGGAGTAAATGGTCTAGACACCGAGGTTTAAAAGAGCAGTAGTGAGGAACCTCCGGAGCCCAACAGTGATGATCTCATGAAGGGCTGTATCCGCGAGAATTTTGGGAAGTTTCTGCAGTTGCAGGATTTTAGTAGTGACCTGGTTTTGATGATCAGTTATGATTCCTGGGGCATTTAAAGTGTCTCCTCCTGGGGAAAATGAAAAAAGATTTGTGGTAGGGGGCGTACCTAAATGTATGTATAAATATACGAATCTACCGGCGCGCACAGTATCGGCACATACCGCCCAGCGTCTCGCGCTCACCGGCCGTGGTCCAGCACCAACTGCTGGGCTAGTCCGCGGCGTGCCCTGCGGGAGGGGGCGGGCAGGGGGCGGCGCCCTATGCAGATGAGGAGGGTGTGGCGAGCGTGCCGCTCCGGGCCCCGGAAGCGCAGAGAAGCCCAGTATAAAAAAAGTACTGAAGACATTTTCCCCGCACAACTGCTAAAGCTCCAGAGACACGAGCGTGTGTGGCAGCAAGAGCCGCCACCTTCAGGACCACCGCAGCTGGGGTGGCAGCGGCGCGGGAGGGGGCGCGGGGAGGGAGTAGTGAGCGCAGGCGGCAGGGGTCTGGGAAAGACGAAGTCCCTAGTCGCTGTCCGAGCGCACTCGCAGCTCCTGGAAGTGTTGCCGCCTCGCGGTTTCTCTCTCGCTCGCTTGGCTCCTAGAAGGGGCGGCCGCCTCCAGGTGACACAGACGGGACTCTCGCTTGCGCTTTCCAGATGCATCAGAGATACTTTTGGTGCGGGGCTGCTCTGCGGGGGGCGGTGCGCGGCTGGGGACTGTAAGGGCCGGGGGAGGTAGAGTCTCGGAGGAGGCCCGGGGCCAGGGAACTATCGGGGGAGGGGGCGCTCTTTTCCTGGTTGGCCTCTGCCCTCCGCCGCCGCGCGTCCTCACCGCGCTCCTTTCCCTTTCCTTTTAGGACTGACCAGGGCCAAGTGGCGCTCGGCGGGCACTACATGGCGGAGGGCGAAGGGTACTTTGCCATGGCCGAGGACGAGCTGGCCTGCGGCCCCTACATCCCCCTAGGCGGCGACTTCGGCGGCGGCGACTTCGGCGGCGGCGACTTCGGCGGCAGCGACTTTGGCGGCGGCAGCTACGGTGGGCACTGCTTGGACTATTGCGAAAGCCCCACGGCGCACTGCAACGTGCTGAACTGGGAGCAAGTGCAGCGGCTGGACGGCATCCTGAGCGAGACCATTCCGATCCACGGGCGCGGCAACTTCCCCACGCTCGAGCTGCAGCCTAGCCTGATCGTGAAGGTGGTGCGGCGGCGCCTGGCCGAGAAGCGCATCGGCGTCCGCGACGTGCGCCTCAACGGCTCGGCCGCCAGCCACGTCCTGCACCAGGATAGCGGCCTGGGCTACAAGGACCTGGACCTCATCTTCTGCGCCGACCTGCGCGGGGAAGGGGAGTTTCAGACTGTGAAGGACGTCGTGCTGGACTGCCTGTTGGACTTCTTACCCGAGGGGGTGAACAAAGAGAAGATCACACCACTCACGCTCAAGGTAACACCACCCGAGATGCACTTGGGTCCTGACCCAGACTGGACCGGGTGTTACGGGGAGCGGGCAGAGGGGCGTCGGTTACATGCCATGAATCTGTGGCCATCACGAGTTTGGGCGCGCGTATTTCTTTGATTTTTGATTTTTTAAATGAGTTAACTGACGTGCATGGACGTTGTTGTGTGTTTCCGTTTACTTGATGCTTTGGAGCTGCAACTCTTCTCAAGGTCTCCCCTGCCCTCCCTTCTCTTCTTTCTCCTTATGTTTTAACTCTTGTCTTTCCCTGTTGGAGTCTTGTCCAGAGTAGATTCTGATACTTGGCAGAATGAAATAATGTAAATAATTTTTTGAGACATTATATGATCTTGTCTTTGGGAAAATGACAGCCTGAAGCAGAAGTGAGTCAATGAGTTTTTTCTTGTACTGGAAAAGGTGAATAGATTTCACAGCGGCATTCAGTTGACTCCGGGTTAAAGGTCTATCTGGTGGTTCTCCTTGCTGGTTCATATGTTAAGGGGGTAGTGGCACCCCCTCCCCACCCTCCACTTTAGTTCAAGACGGGTTTTATATGATTAGTTAAAATTGTCTGAGGAGGCAGGGTCCCAGAATGTCATAATTTAGTTTATTTTGATTGTAACTGCAGAGTGCCCCTGGAGGGACACACAAGATACTGATAACATTGATTGCCGCAGGCGGAGAGGAGAGGAATTGGGTGGCTTGGAACAAGGGTGAGGCTGACTAACCTACCGCTGAATGCCCCTCCGAGTCTTTTGAATGTTGTTTCGATCTCTCTGAATATTGTGCCTATTAGACCATTTTCAAAAAGTAACACTTAAAAAGTCAGACATGACAACAGAACCTCTTACTACTGTGTTACGTCTGCCAAAAGCCTCAAACTATTACCTCTAGTCCCTTTCCCAGACAGTAAAACTACTCGTTAAAAGTATTTTTTTTTTCTATTTTCAGAAGACCGTTTAAGCCTGTAGGTAGTGTCTGGCTGAAACTTGACAAAACAAAAGGGAAAGAGCAAAATAATTCTCAGCTGTGAAGAGGATGTATTTATTATTTATTTATTTATTATTTTCTAGGTTTGCTCATTTTGTTTTATCTTTTAAATTGTAGGAAGCTTATGTGCAGAAAATGGTTAAAGTGTGCAATGACTCTGACCGATGGAGTCTTATATCCCTGTCAAACAACAGTGGCAAAAATGTGGAACTGAAATTTGTGGATTCCCTCCGGAGGCAGTTTGAATTCAGTGTAGATTCTTTTCAAATCAAATTAGACTCTCTTCTGCTCTTTTACGAATGTTCAGAGAACCCAATGACTGAGACATTTCACCCCACAATAATTGGGGAGAGCGTCTATGGCGATTTCCAGGAAGCCTTTGATCACCTTTGTAACAAGATAATTGCCACCAGGAACCCAGAGGAAATCCGAGGGGGAGGCCTACTTAAGTACTGCAACCTCTTGGTGAGGGGCTTTAGGCCCGCCTCTGATGAGATCAAGACCCTTCAGAGGTATATGTGTTCCAGGTTTTTCATCGACTTCTCAGACATTGGAGAACAGCAGAGAAAACTGGAGTCCTATTTGCAGAACCACTTTGTGGGATTGGAAGACCGCAAGTATGAATATCTCATGACCCTTCATGGAGTGGTGAATGAGAGCACGGTGTGCCTGATGGGACATGAAAGAAGACAGACTTTAAACCTTATCACCATGCTGGCTATCCGGGTGTTAGCTGACCAAAATGTCATTCCTAATGTGGCTAATGTCACTTGCTATTACCAGCCAGCCCCCTATGTAGCAGATGCCAACTTTAGCAATTACTACATTGCACAGGTTCAGCCAGTATTCACGTGCCAGCAACAGACCTACTCCACTTGGCTACCCTGCAATTAAGAATCATTTAAAAATGTCCTATGGGGAAGCCATTTCAGACAAGACAGTAGAGAAAAAAAAAAAAAAAAAAAAAAAAAAAAAAAAAAAAAAAAAACCAGAGTGATCCAGCCCTTATTAGGGATGTGTTTTGTGCAATGATGATATGCTCCTGGTTTTAAGTCTGGCAAAGCTTATGTATCTTTTAATAGATGTGGGAGCATGATCTTCAAAGGATCCTTTTCCCTAGCCCTCCCCTTATTTTCCTACCCAATTGGATTCTATCTTGCAAAAAAAGAGAGACCTGTCAGTAAAAGCGACCAGGTTCTCCTCATATAACAAGAGAAGAAAAATGTTTGATGACAACATGGGTTTGCTGTATCTGCTCCCATAGCTTTGCCATAGGAAAAAAAAAAAAAGTGGAAAGTTTCTTTTAAGATGGAATTCATAAAAGGGAAAATACAGAGGAAAAAGGTCTCTCTCCAACTTGTGAATCAGTTCAGGAGTTCAGATATTAATAGTAACAATACAAGAAAAAGGGGAACTCCAACGTTGGGATTACTGTCTGAGGCTTGTAGCAAGTGCTTTCTGTGGAATGATCTTGTTTTGCTCACAAACGGCTTGCTCCGAATGAACAGTAGTAGGTTGGTGCAGTTCTCATAACAATCAGCAGAACTTATGATGACATAATCCATTAATTCCAGCTGCGTGCATAGTTCGCATTTTAAAATGTAAAATGCAAGCAAAACAGCTGTAGCAAAGAAAGTGCTCAAGGACCAAAGATTTAACAGATAAAAATACCCAATTAGAAGAGATATAGTAGAATATATGAAGAGATATTATATTTGTTACACACCAATATACATCAAAGTGCCTGTTGCCTTCCGAAAATTTGAAGTGGCAAAATTATTTTGTGGTTTAATGATTATTTTATTTTATCAGACTGCCTCAAGAAGAAAATAACATATAAGCTTGTGAATGGTGGAGAAAATGCCCTATTTTTTCTTGCAAATACTTGTATAAAGTTAACATTTGTTGATCTGATATTATCATAGGTACATGCATATGTGTGTATAAATTATATGTGTGTGTATATATATACATTTTATATGTATATATACACAGTAGATTGATCTCGAATGTCTCAAATAGGAAATGTTTAAATACTGTGTGTTTTTATGTTTTCAACAGGATAACATGAGACGTGGGCATATTGCAATGATGAATTACATCCACATCTAAAAAAATTAAATGAAAGAGGGAACCAAGTAATATATTTCATAGGAAGAGCAGAAATTATACAGTTTTAGTGGGATGTTTTTTCTTTTTTTTTTTTTCTTTGGTGAGCCATAGAATTCCACAAATGGGAGAATATTTGGCAGAGCAGTCTTTTTTATATTGAACTGCCATTTTGACAGTTTGAACCCATTTATTTTAAAAATATAATTGCATTCCTCCATGATGTTTAATCTAATGGATCATGGATCAGTAATAGGCTACTTAAATCCCTGACTGCTAAAAAGAATTTCTGGTGATCTGAACACTACTTGCTAATGTTTAAATGAATTTTAATGAATGCATTCTGCATTTCTGGACCACTAGAATTTAGTAATGTGAAATGACCCTTTTTAAAGAATATTTGCACAATTGCTTAAAATTTATATATGAGATATATATTATATATAACATTTTATAAATCATGTCAGTATGAAACATCTTTGATCTGGTTGTCACACTGCATTTAAATATTTAGTACTGTACTTTAAATCACTTTCCATTAAATCAAATCCAACTTTATTTTCTTTCTTACAAAAATACCAGTTATACCTTTGTGAAATGAACTGGCATTACTATTTCAGTTCAATGACAGTTAACCCTAAAACCACCCTTTCTGCTAGCCAGTAGATCCTCTAGACACTGGTCTCTGAAAATGCATTTGTTAAAAACAAAACAAAACTAACACATAAGAACCTTCCCTTTGTGTAGTGAAACAACCACGTAATCTCCACAACCTTAGTGGATGGCTGCTTGCTGTGATAATTCCTCGAAGACCCAATCAGAAGATTTTCATCATCAGTTAAAGAGAGACCACGGGAGGAAAAAGTATCCTCCTGTTGGCAGTATAATTTGTTTGTTTATCTAGGGATCCTCAGATGCTTAGTGCTAGGTTAATCCAGGTTAATCCATCTGGACTGCCTTTTGTGCATCTTTTTTGAAGCCTTAATGGGAACCTGATGGGTTTGCTGTAGCAGCTTCCCTGTGAATTCTGTTAGAGCTGCAACAGCCCCTGCACTGCCATTCAGTTTTCTAAGGAACTCCTCCTACTACCATCTTGGCTCAATCTCCCTCACTCGAGCCCTGGGTTTGAAAAATTAATTGCAACTTCCCAGGAAATATTGTTCAGTTTGCAGATTAAGCCTGGCACTCATCTATCAGAAACCAGAGCTCCGCCTGCTTAGTTGTTTCAGAGTTTTCTAAAAGAAAGCTAAGGGAGCACTTGTGAACACAGGAGCAGCTGGTGATCTGCTTTCTCACCCTAACTCTTGACAAATGAGTCGTTTACTATTTTAGAGAGTCTGGAGGTCTCTGGCTCTGCCATAACAATAACCTGCTGTTAATTTATAGCACAGATTTTTGTATGGAAGAGCCTTATTTGAAATACACTTTGATTTATTTTCTCAAATATTTATGTTCTTTTCTTGCTTACTTCAGGGTTGGTAGCTTAGTTGAAAGTGCCAGCACCTGGCACCTATTCATATAGAACAGGCTGTACTCAAGACAACTTCCAGCATTTACTTTAAGACTTACATAATTTATTTCTATTTTATATGTACTATAGTCTTGTGCATATGTAGTTGAACACACAGTGAAATATATGTCTCTCTTTGTGGATGTGTGGCCTAAAAATTTGAATGTCTGGTGAGAGAGAGCCATGTGTATAGGTCAGAGGAAAGAACAGCGCCCGACTCCCTATTAGCACCTGTGATTTGTTTGCTTTTGTGTTTATCTGGCCTAGTGTGCTGTTTCTTTAAACCAGGAAGAAGTTTTATCTTTTGGAGGCTCTTCTCACCTGTCCAGCCTGGCATGTCAGAGAACACTTAGCCTGTGACAATGCCGTTTTTAAAAAGTTTACTTAATTTGCAGTAAATCCAGCTGCCTCGAGAACTCCTACAGCAAGATGGACATTTCCCTTCCAGTAATGGGATCGAGTATCTGCTCACTTTGGTATTGGATGGACTAATAATATAGCTCCAAAAATGCAAGGATGGAAGAATATCTGTAATCCAAGCCAAGGAAGGAAATGAAAAGTGAACGTACTGTTTTTACCACCCCTTTCTGTTTGCTTATTGTTGGTTGCTTCACTGTGCATAACGTTGTTTTCAATGCAATGCTTGTTAAATAAATATTGTGAACTATTTTGTAAATGAAATGTATTATGTTGAAAGCTGTCAGTTCAAACATAAGCTTTTTTTGTTGTTCAAGATGAAGTGTGTTAGATGAAACCAAAAAGCCAAAAAAAGTAATTTCATATATAGCATCTATTTGAATATAATCTTTCTTTAAAATTTCTTTTAGCATAGCATTTTCAGTGCTAAGAAAGAATCTCTGCTATATTTTGTTAACATAATGGCTTTCTAACAAAGCAAATGGTAAAGTACAAAGTTGGAAGATGTCAAGTTAACGAGACTTGCTGCAAAGTCTTGCAGAACGGAGGAGGCTCTGCCCGCTGGCTGTCTCTCCCTCCAACCTCTCTACAATCATTGCCTGCTCCGAGGCGTTCTGTTGCAGCAAGCTGCACCTTGGGTCACTCTTTTGGAATATTTTGACTATAGGCTGCGTCACAGGCAGAAAAAGAGTTGATGGAAAATGGACTAAAAGCTGACGTGTTTGAATCAGTGCTAGAGGGAACAGATTGTGAATTTTGTTTACAGCATCCAATATTTGGATTTTTTTGTAAATAAAAAAGTTATTTTTTTCTATTGATTTGTGTTTGCTGTCTACAATGTCTGTATTGACTAAAGACCATGTCCTTTGAATCCCAACCCACATCCTTTAGAAAAGGCAAAGCGGTACATAGAGTAACCTTCAGCTACTTTCTGATTGAAGCACAATCAGAAGCCAGCCCATCTCTGACTGGCTCAGTTAGCTCCAAAAGCATCTAGCTAATAGATGCCAACAATTTTTTTTGTCTGGGTATCAATTTAGCAGTGTTAAGTGACCAGAAGTCAGAACTGTTTTCCGATATCAGTAGAAACTCATGGCTCTAGTAGACCGTAGGGCTCTAGTAGCCCTACGTGAGCCTTGGTCTTCCTGAGTCACCTTAGGGCTGTGATTCGTCAGTGGTTATATAGATTCTGTTTGAGGCTCTATAGCGTTATTCAGAGTTTTTAAGTTGGGGTGAGAGGAATTGGTGTCCAGGAATTAAAAGGGGAAGTATAGAGAAGGAAGAGCAATCAAAATATGTAGTATGTTGTTCTGTGTGTGTGTGTGTGTGTTGGGTGCAAGGAAATCACCCTTTTGTCTAGCATTTATTGTAACCTCACCTATTCAAATTGCTAGGGGGCCTGCATTTATGTATTAATTAGAATTTTTCTTTGTGTGTTTTTTTTTTTTTGTTTTTTTTTTTTTGAGACGGAGTCTTGCTCTGTCGCCCAGGCTGGGGTGCAGTGGCCGGATCTCAGCTCACTGCAAGCTCCGCCTCCTGGGTTCACGCCATTCTCCTGCCTCAGCCTCCCGAGTAGCTGGGACTACAGGCGCCCGCCACCTCGCCCGGCTAGTTTTTTTTTTTGTATTTTTTAGTAGAGACGGGGTTTCACCGTGTTAGCCAGGATGGTCTCGATCTCCTGACCTCGTGATCCGCCCGTCTCGGCCTCCCAAAGTGCTGGGATTACAGGCTTGAGCCACCGCGCCCGGCCTTTTAGAATTTTTCTTTGTGTAATTTTGGAGATGGTCTCAATGCTAGCAGCATGAAAATTTGGTAACTGCAGGCTACTATAGGCTATACATGTGGTTGTAAAAACCACTGAAAGTCTTGATCTTGGATAGAATGCATGCTTGACACCGAGTCTATAAAAGAGCGACTCCTGGCATTGAAAACCAGCTTCCTTCATGTATACAGTACATCATAAAAATACAAGGTGGTTATTTGGTTTGATAATGGTATTCGTGTGTCATTTTCTTCTTCCTTTGTTGCAGCCTCTTCATTCTACAGCCAGTTCCTCATATGTCTGTGGTCATCACATAATTATTTTTAAACAAAGGTTGAATAAGAACAGTATATATTAAACTCCTCCTAGGCTTAGATATACCCTGCCATTTCTAGTTGAATTACTAGGCTGCTCCTCCTAGCTGAGCCTGGAGAGAAGTAATCCACCCTTCCTTTCCTTAGGAACCTCATTCCCTAAACTTCTAATTCCTTTAGTAAGAAAAAGAAAGAACAAAATGTGCCAAAAAGGAAAAATAAATATCATAGTCTTTAAATATAAAGTAGAATAAAGAGTATTAAAATCAAGTAATTCCAAAATTAAACTGTAATTTTCTTTAAAGAACCAAGTTTGAGATCGACAATATGAACACAGTATCCGTCAGTCTAATAGCAAATACATCATGTAGGACAGAGTGGGGAGAAATGATTTGTTTTTCTTTTGCTATTGTTTTTTAAAATTTTTTTTTTATTATTATACTTTAAGTTCTAGGGTACATGTGCACAATGTGCAGGTTTGTTACATATGTATACATGTGGCATGTTGGTGTGCTGTACCCATTAACTCATCATTTACATTAGGTATATCTCCTAATGCTATCCCTCCCCACTCCCTGCTCCCCACAATAGGACCTGGTGTGTGATGTTCCCCTTCCAAGTGATCCAAGTGTGTCCAAGTGATCTCATTGTTCAGTTCCCATCTATGAGTGTGAACATGCGGTGTTTGGTTTTCTGTTCTTGCGACAGTTTGCTGAGAATGATGGTTTGCAGCTGCATCCATGTCCCTACAAAGGACACAAACTCATCCTTTTTATAGCTGCATAGTATTCCATGGTGTATATGTGCCACATTTTCTTAATCCAGTCTGTCACTGAGGACATTTAGGTTGATTCCAGGTCTTTGCTATTGTGAATAGTGCCGCAATAAACATACGTGTGCATGTGTCTTTATAGCAGCATGACTTATAATCCTTTGGGTATATCCCCAGTAATGGGATGATTTTAAAATGACAGCGGCTTTTTACCTAGCATGGCTCAGATCTTGGTTTCTAATGCCATTCTCCAATAAAAGGAATTAGAAGTTGAATCTATGTCTGGAGCAGGAAATATATAAGAGAAGCCTGAATCATCTTGTGGTGCCTTGAGAAAGCATAAAAAAAAGATAAAAATCATAGTGATGGGGGTGGCAGGGGTATGTCAAAGGGACATAGGAGCTAACTGAAAGAGCTCCAATAGCCAAAGCTGGAACAATTTAAGCAACAAAATAAGTAGTAATGGATTATAACACAACGTGTAAAGCATCCATGCATTCACAGAAACAAATGATTCATAGAAACAAATGATTGAATGAATAAATGCAGTGAAAGAAACAAATTTACTGGGCAGGATTCCAAATAATCAATGTAGATATTGGCCCTTCAATGAGGTGGAGGTTAACTACCCACCTCTTAAGTGTGGGCTGTGCATAGTGACTTATGTCCAAAGATTACAGTCTGGAAAAGGGAAAAAGAAGAGTACTGTACCATTGCAAAAACCAAACAAACACTGCCTCACCCAGCTGATCAAGGTCAACATCAATAGTGACAAGTCATGATGATAGTATGTGCCCTTGTTGTGATGGGATAAGAATGGCACTTTGCCTCTGTGGTTTTTTCCTCAACACTCATAAAACCTGCTAAATCTTGAGAACAGCATCATCCAAAACTAAATTGTGGGGCATTCTGTAAAATACTGGGCCGGTATTCCTTAAATTATTAAAACAAAGAAAGTGTGAAAACTGCCATTGCCAAGATGAGCCGAAGGAGACATGATGACTAAGTGTAATATGGGATCCTGGTGGGATCCAGCAACAGAAAAGAGCACTTGGTAAAATCTAAGGAAATCTGAAGCAAACGTTATTGAAATAATAATGTTTCAATATCAGCTTATTAGTTGTAGCAAATGTACTATCCTAATGTATGATGTCAACAAAAGGATAAACTGGGTATGGGGTATATAGGAACTTTCTGTATCATCACTTTTTTAAAATAAAATTATTCTCACATAAAAAGTTCACTTAAAAATGAAGACTGGCCGGGCATGGTGGCTTATGCCTGTAATCCTAGCACTTTGGGAGGTGGAGGCGGGAGGATCAGAGGTCAAGAGATCGAGACCATCCTGGCCAACATGGTGAAACCTTGTCTCTACTGAAAATGCAAAAATTAGCTGGATGTGATGGTGCGTGCCTGTAGTCCCAGCTACTTGGGAGGCTGAGGCAGGAGAATCGCACCACTGCTCTCCAGCCTGGCAATGGAGCGAGACTCTGTCTTAAAAAAAACAAAAACAAAAAAAAAAAAAAAAAAAAAACCAAAAAACTTTGAGTAACTCTTCTCTGCTATTTCTGAGGGATGACTCCATTTCCAAAAATAATACTGAATTTAATTTCTTAAAAGTCTCAGTACTTACAGTGTCAGAAAATCATATGAAGGAGTGAAAATAAAAAGTTGTGGTTTACTTAAAACTTTTAGAGAAGCTTTACTTACAGGTTTTAGAAAAAAGGAAGGGAGTTGAAGAGAGCTGAGCTCTGTAGCCAATGCTTTCATGTAGAATAATACCTTAGAGTAATATTACCTTAGAGTTTTAAGGAAGGAGAATACTAACTATAACTATAAACCATTATGTAGATATTTGTAACATGGAATGCTAAAATGATCAAGGGGCTAAACTTTCACCCCCCAAACATAACACAAAATCTGAAAAATTGAGAATTCATTGCAAGGGAGCAATTGATGTAATTTTAAAAAAATAGCAAGGCAGTGTAATATTTAATGGAATGTTGCAATGAAATACTGTTTAAGGTAAATAATCACTTCCACAACCTATCTGCTTACCTAAGCTTGTGTTGTAGCATATCCAGACTTTCTTTTTCTTTTCTTTTTTTTTATTTGAGATGGAGTCTTGGTCTGTCGCCCAGGCTGGAGTGCAGTGGCACAATCTCACTGCAAGCTCCGCCTCCCGGGTTCACGCAATTCTCCCGCCTCAGCCTCCCGATTAGCTGCGACTACAAGTGCCCGCCACTGCGCCTGGCTAATTTTTTGTATTTTTTTTTTAGTAGAGACAGGGTTTCACGTTTCACCGTGTTAGCCAGGATGGTCTTGATCTCCTGACCTCGTGATCTGCCTGCCTCGCCCTCCCAAAGTGCTGGGAGCCACCACGCCCGGCCTATTCAGACTGTCTTAAAGTGGAGGGACACTTGTACTGAAATTTACTTTCCCGTCTCAATTACTGTCTAGCACTTGAAATAGTTAAAAATGCAGTTTTAAAAAGTAGGTACTCTTTGTAATTTGTAAAAGCAATAATTCCAGCTCAGCAGGTTATGAAGTTAGGACGAGTCCCATGCTTTCTTGCTTAGGGACACTGAGCACCCTGAACTCCAGGAATGTATGAGTGTGGGGCTAAGTTATTTCTAACTTCAATAATGGAAAGTTCCCTTCAGGATCCCCTTCAGAAACTATTGATTTTCCAGCACAGCGTGTACTTATCAGTAATGCCAAGATTTTGTGGCATCATCTGGCCATGTCATTAGAAAATGCTGAAACCCTATTCCTTTATTTTTTTTTTTCTTCTTTTTTAGCAAAATTCAACATACTGGGCTTTACTAGACCCTGTGGATACTGCCATTCTACACACTGATCCAGAATTACATATGCTCTGGAATTTCTTTTTCTGTATGTCTTCAAAGAAGGTCAAGAGGATCCTGATTATAGAGTCTTCATTTTAATAGGGCATAAACACTATTAAAATAGTTTAATCGTATTTTGAGAAAAGAAAGAAAACAAATTCAATCAGGTTCAAGGCCAAAAGGCTGAATTAAAGTTGCTAGATTCAGTAAATAAAAACACAGTATATCCTGTATTTAATCTAAATTTTATTTCAGATAAACTGATTTTTATACAAATATATATTTTAAATTTTTTAAATAAAAAATATGTCATGTAATTTTTTTATATATATACACATATATATACACATATACATATATATACATATATATACACACACACATACTAATAACTTATGTTTTTGTTTTCTGAAATTCAAATTCAACTGAGAGTCCTGTATTTTTTCAGGCAATCCTAAAACCTAGCTAGGCTTACACAATAAAGCTCAAAAAGTTTCCTACAGCTTAAGTAACAAACATTTTATAATTTGTTAATATCTAACCTTCAGGTATCATTAAGTACTACATTGACATAGAGTACCCATAGCAGCAAACCCTTTGAAACATGGTTCATTTATTAAATGTTTACTGAATGCCTTTATGTGTTTAGACTTATACTAGCTCTAAGGGGGACTCCAAAAAAGTGAAAAGCAAGTCTGTATCCTTTGACCAACTTGCTTTTCACAGAAGATGAATAAGTTGGAGAAAGCTAACGTACAGCCTGGTAACTATAATGTCTTGTATACTTGAAATTTGCTAAGAGAATAATAGATCTTAAGTATTCTAACTACACATGCATACAAAAAGGTAACTATGTGAAGTGGTGGACAAATAAATTAGTTTGATTTTGGTGATCATTTCACAATGTATACATATATCAAAATATTACATTCTTTACCTTGAATACATATAATTTTTATTTATACCTCAATAAAACTAGAAAAAAAAAATAAGTGAAAGGCCTAGTCCGATGCCCCTTAGAAGAACAGATTCTACTTGCAAACAGGACTCACTGCTGAAAAATTAATTTTTCAGCTACCCTGGGGTTAATTACTCATGAGGCTTAGCTCTGCATGGGGCACCATAAAGAGCCCTGTGGACTAATGGAGAATCAGGATGAGGGTAATAGCCCTTGAAATGTACCTTCTTGGGAGCTTACAGAAGTGGAGCTCCCTACATGTAGCCACTAGAGAGACAGGCACTGGCTATTTGCTTGTTTTGCAGTAAAGGATAAGGGTAGATGTTTTGCAGTTTTTGCTGAGGGAAGCAGAAACTTGTCCTGAGTCACTGGACACTTACATTCTCTTTTCAAAACTACTACAAAAATCTTTAGGACTTAACTAGAATGTACATTGAAATTGTATTTCCCTATAATCCTGTTTGTGTCAGCACATTAAAATCCCCTTGAATGTTTCTTATGTAACCACTTCTGGTTAATTCTCATCTTGAAGTTAGTACAATTTAGTCTTTGCTGCCTTTTTCATCACTGTGAAAGTCCCTTTCTCAGATTCTTCAATTATTTCAAATTCACCATGCACTCCAAATCTTATTCCACTCCCAGTTTATGTAAAACCAATTGTGCTGCCAGTCTATTTATTTTAGTTAAATCAGACACCTTATTTAAAGAGGATTTATAACTCTCATACTAATAATTATTTCTGCACTCACCTGTACTGCATGATGGGAGAAATGCACAGTCTTCACTGTCATCAAAACATTCAGTAAATACTTAATTTTTCATATCTTTGGTTGATACTATGTGAAGATTTACAAAGAGTTACACAAAACTGGCTTCTTTTCATTAGAAGCTGAAATTGAAAAGTTGACCCAGGTATATGGACAAATACAACATAAAGCAAAAGTGTAAGTATTTGGCCAGATCAGTGTAAGTGTGCCCAAGCTCATTTCCACTTCATAACTTATGCTGGTTGTTCCATCTCCTTGTAATTCTCTTCCTCCAGATCTTTGCATCTCTTGCTCTCTCACTTTATTATTAATTTTTGTTGCTGTTGAAATGTTACTTTCTCAGAGAGATTTTTTCTCTGAGATTTTTTCTGATCCTCTTTTTTAAAATAGAGTTTTCTCCAACAGTTTTACAAAATTACTAAGTTCTTAACTTGATTTATATATATATGTTACCATCACACTTGTCACCGCCTGAAACTGTATTATAGATCGATTCTTTGTTTATGGTTTGTCACCATAGAATGAAATTCCATAAAGACCACAAATTTGTCTTATTTATTACTGTATTTTTAGTGTTTGAAATGGTGCCTGCTACCTAGGAGGTGTTGTTAAGTTTTCGTGAGTCAATGAATGAATAAATCTCATTTGGTTCAAAATGAAAGGTGAGGTGAAATATTTAATTGGGAACATACGGAAGAAGATGTTAAAATGGTGATGGAAGAGTCATCAAGAACACTGTTAAAATAGAGAAGGATCTCATAGATTGCCTGCTTGTTGAAAAAGGATGGAGGAAAACTCAGGTGGAGAAATTCGAATTTTGAATCAAATTAGGAGCACTGAACAGTAGGAATCAGCTGAGTTGTTAGGGCGGGGGTATTTGAATGAAAGAACCTGCTGCCTCTTTTTGATTCCCAAGCTTGAGGAGTTGAGAACAATAGGCCAACAGTGTTTGCTGTGGCATGGTACTCAGGGACATAGGTCCCTGAGCACCCATGGGTCTGTTATCCGTTCCAAACCAAATCTGGCAGCCTGGTAAGGTGAGGATTACAATTGTCCTGGGTAGTAACTACACTTNTTAAATAAAAAATATGTCATGTAATTTTTTTATATATATACACATATATATACACATATACATATATATACATATATATACACACACACATACTAATAACTTATGTTTTGTTTTCTGAAATTCAAATTCAACTGAGAGTCCTGTATTTTTTCAGGCAATCCTAAAACCTAGCTAGGCTTACACAATAAAGCTCAAAAGTTTCCTACAGCTTAAGTAACAAACATTTTATAATTTGTTAATATCTAACCTTCAGGTATCATTAAGTACTACATTGACATAGAGTACCCATAGCAGCAAACCCTTTGAAACATGGTTCATTTATTAAATGTTTACTGAATGCCTTTATGTGTTTAGACTTATACTAGCTCTAAGGGGACTCCAAAAAAGTGAAAAGCAAGTCTGTATCCTTTGACCAACTTGCTTTTCACAGAAGATGAATAAGTTGGAGAAAGCTAACGTACAGCCTGGTAACTATAATGTCTTGTATACTTGAAATTTGCTAAGAGAATAATAGATCTTAAGTATTCTAACTACACATGCATACAAAAGGTAACTATGTGAAGTGGTGGACAAATAAATTAGTTTGATTTTGGTGATCATTTCACAATGTATACATATATCAAAATATTACATTCTTTACCTTGAATACATATAATTTTATTTATACCTCAATAAAACTAGAAAAAAAAAATAAGTGAAAGGCCTAGTCCGATGCCCCTTAGAAGAACAGATTCTACTTGCAAACAGGACTCACTGCTGAAAATTAATTTTCAGCTACCCTGGGGTTAATTACTCATGAGGCTTAGCTCTGCATGGGGCACCATAAAGAGCCCTGTGGACTAATGGAGAATCAGGATGAGGGTAATAGCCCTTGAAATGTACCTTCTTGGGAGCTTACAGAAGTGGAGCTCCCTACATGTAGCCACTAGAGAGACAGGCACTGGCTATTTGCTTGTTTTGCAGTAAAGGATAAGGGTAGATGTTTTGCAGTTTTGCTGAGGGAAGCAGAAACTTGTCCTGAGTCACTGGACACTTACATTCTCTTTTCAAAACTACTACAAAATCTTTAGGACTTAACTAGAATGTACATTGAAATTGTATTTCCCTATAATCCTGTTTGTGTCAGCACATTAAAATCCCCTTGAATGTTTCTTATGTAACCACTTCTGGTTAATTCTCATCTTGAAGTTAGTACAATTTAGTCTTTGCTGCCTTTTCATCACTGTGAAAGTCCCTTTCTCAGATTCTTCAATTATTTCAAATTCACCATGCACTCCAAATCTTATTCCACTCCCAGTTTATGTAAAACCAATTGTGCTGCCAGTCTATTTATTTTAGTTAAATCAGACACCTTATTTAAAGAGGATTTATAACTCTCATACTAATAATTATTTCTGCACTCACCTGTACTGCATGATGGGAGAAATGCACAGTCTTCACTGTCATCAAAACATTCAGTAAATACTTAATTTTCATATCTTTGGTTGATACTATGTGAAGATTTACAAAGAGTTACACAAAACTGGCTTCTTTTCATTAGAAGCTGAAATTGAAAAGTTGACCCAGGTATATGGACAAATACAACATAAAGCAAAAGTGTAAGTATTTGGCCAGATCAGTGTAAGTGTGCCCAAGCTCATTTCCACTTCATAACTTATGCTGGTTGTTCCATCTCCTTGTAATTCTCTTCCTCCAGATCTTTGCATCTCTTGCTCTCTCACTTTATTATTAATTTTGTTGCTGTTGAAATGTTACTTTCTCAGAGAGATTTTTTCTCTGAGATTTTTTCTGATCCTCTTTTTTAAAATAGAGTTTTCTCCAACAGTTTTACAAAATTACTAAGTTCTTAACTTGATTTATATATATATGTTACCATCACACTTGTCACCGCCTGAAACTGTATTATAGATCGATTCTTTGTTTATGGTTTGTCACCATAGAATGAAATTCCATAAAGACCACAAATTTGTCTTATTTATTACTGTATTTTAGTGTTTGAAATGGTGCCTGCTACCTAGGAGGTGTTGTTAAGTTTTCGTGAGTCAATGAATGAATAAATCTCATTTGGTTCAAAATGAAAGGTGAGGTGAAATATTTAATTGGGAACATACGGAAGAAGATGTTAAAATGGTGATGGAAGAGTCATCAAGAACACTGTTAAAATAGAGAAGGATCTCATAGATTGCCTGCTTGTTGAAAAGGATGGAGGAAAACTCAGGTGGAGAAATTCGAATTTTGAATCAAATTAGGAGCACTGAACAGTAGGAATCAGCTGAGTTGTTAGGGCGGGGTATTTGAATGAAAGAACCTGCTGCCTCTTTTGATTCCCAAGCTTGAGGAGTTGAGAACAATAGGCCAACAGTGTTTGCTGTGGCATGGTACTCAGGGACATAGGTCCCTGAGCACCCATGGGTCTGTTATCCGTTCCAAACCAAATCTGGCAGCCTGGTAAGGTGAGGATTACAATTGTCCTGGGTAGTAACTACACTTTCTTTCTTTCTTTTTTTTTAAATCGTCTGCTACATTTCTCAGAACTAGGGAATCCCTGAAAGAAATTTTCAAGACATAGAGCACAAAGACTAAGGTCTGTTTGTTGTATTTTGAGTAAGAATAGAGGCTATTATTCAGGAAATGCACTTTGTTGTTTGAGGAAGGGAAATGTAGAAAGGGCAGTCTGCCCATTAGCCTTTTCTAAAAAGCAATCAGTATTTCCAGTGGCATCCTTAGCTGGCCAAACCTCATAGAACAGTCTTGCCCTGGGGCGTTATACCTGTTGTACCTATTTGTTATGGGTTTTTCTGAGTCTCCCAATTTCAGAATGTTGCTGTGTTATCAGAACTTGTGCCTGCCATGCTGTGGCATGTTGTCACAGTAAGGTTTCTTTTTTAGGTGCTGTTTTATAATTATTGAATAAGTTAGGTATGTGACAAAGGATGCTGGACTTCATAGATAAAACAAAGTCTATGAAAATTTTTAAAAATTAGTCTCTAATTATTGCTACTTGTATATATTACAACCAATGTGAATTCTCTGAATCTTGTCCAAAATTTCAACCTACTTAACCCACATGATTCACATGAGAAGGGAGGCTAGGAGGGAGATGGATCAAGAAAAATGAAATAGGAGGACGTATTTCACAATAAGGAATGAGAATTTTATATAAAGTTCCAGTTAGAAAGAAGGTAGATTTAGGCCTTCTAAATAAACTTAAGGTTTCAAGAACCACTTGAAGAAATCTGTAAAGAGGAGGATATCAAGAACAGGAGGAAAGATACACAGTGGTAGCCCAAATGAAGTAGTACACGCCCCAAGAAAAAGAATAATTATACGATGTGACCAATACTTCCCAATGGCAGGCTTTTCCATATAATATATAACAGTAGTGGTACACATTCATAGCAATTTGATAAAACAATTATATTTTCCAGTTAATAATCAGTAATCCTGATAGGTACAAAAGGTATTATAATTATCCCATTTTTAAGTTAAGAAAAATGAGTTCTGGAGTGTCTGAGCTTGTATATAAGACATAAAGGCTTTTGGAACTCATTCAGTGATTACACAGAGAGAGTCTATTTCTGCCTGAAACACACAAGGTAAATTGTCTTTAACAACCCATCTCCTAACAACCATCTATCCAAAAGGCAGGTGCATCGTAACAGCACAGTTAGTAGAAGGTTCAGGAAGAGCATGAGAGCTTTTCTTATAGAAAGAGATCACATCAATTGCCTATTGTGAGTGGATTACCTTGTGAAAAATAAGCATGATTTAAATTTTCACTTGGCCGTCAAAATTCAATAAACTACTTCAGTGTTGTCAAAGCTGTTTTCTGTATTCATATTACAGAAAATGGGCCACTTAATCTTTAAAAAGTGATCAGTTAGTCTAGCCTACATCACTTCTTATTGATGATGCATGCTACCAGGTGGCTGCTTTTGAATCTTTAAAAAGAAATTAAAGAAAATGTCTGAAAGGAAAGGTAAAGAGTATAATGAAACATGCTAGCCTCTTACAAAATTCTGAATAAACTCCTGAGACTCCAAAAATGTTAATTAGTCCTCTTGTGCTGTATGCTTATCACACCTGTCTAGTTATGCCATCACAAACGTGTTCCCTGGAATAATTCTTTTAGTTTGTGACTTCTAGTTAATTATGTCATAAGCCTTTTTCAGTACATTGTGGCACCAAAATTCTTTTGTCACTTGGTGCATAGTTCATAGGGATGGGAGCAGAGAGAATCAGGTTTGTGAGCCTGGATTTTAGTTCTGAACTTGTACTAGTTGATGCATTTCTAAAACTGTACTTAAGGAAACACATACATGCCCAGGCCCACCCTTAGCTATTTTTATTTAGTCAGACTTGAGTGAAGCAAGAATACCTGTGATTTTCACAAAGTGTTTCTGAAGCACAGCTCTGCTCAGAACCCTTGCTTTACAGGTTCCAATAGTGTCAAATCTATGTCACTTAGCCTCAGTCCTCTGGAAAGCCAAGCCTGAAGCAATGATTATGATTCTAATAGTTTATTTTCCAGATACAATCACATCACAGGATGTTAAGGTAAGGAACAGATGTAATCTCTTGCAACACAGTGTGCTACCATGCTGGCTACTGCATCACAGTCATTAAGCAACATATCAGATAATTCAGCAGGGTTGTTCAATCAGCAGGAAGGAATTATCTAGGAGGCTTGCAAGGAAGCATTGTACCTGGGAGTAGTACACAGGGGAGAGAAAGGAGAAATAATTGCCTGCTTGCTTTCTGTCTGTCTCACTTTTCCCACTGGTCAAAATTCACTCTGGGGAGAACTACCTCTTTCACATTTCTAGTTGCTTCCTCTGTTCCTTGAGTGATTATGCAGGAATGCAGATTTTATGTCCTGTAGGGTGATGCTTCATGTAATTCCAAAGGTAGGGTTCTGGCAACGGGTGGGGTTCTGACTAAGAAAGAGAGGAAGAAAGTAGCTAAAGTTTATATCCTTCAATGCAAATTGTCACTGAAGGTGAAGGAGAGATTATTGAGGGGTTATTTCAGCATGTCAAAAAGATAAAGTTGGATTTAAAGAGGGTATGTAAGATTGGGGAAAGACAGGAGCCACACAGAATACATTGGGAAAATAAAAATTAGTGTTGAATATTGTTAATTGGCACTTGACATCTCTTTCCACCTTTCTATATTCTAACCTGGATCCCAGGAGTTGGAAGGCGAAGAGCTACATTTACAAGACTCTCTTGCTGCTAGGTTTCTGGCTGCAGTTCAGATTTTGCCAATAGGTAGCACTTGCGCATAATATGTGGTAGAGAGGCCCTTTTTATGTAGCTATGGTACCATCAACAAGTTTCTGTAGATGTGTGTACTGGTGACAACAGTAATTTCTTCACCTTTGGATTGCAGCTATAGTGGAGTGACTTTAAAAGCAAGAGTTGGCCAAGTGTGGTGGCTCATGCCTGTAATCCCAGCACTTTGGGAGGCCAAGGGGGAAGATAGTTTGAGCCCACGAGTTTGAGACCAGCTTGGGCAACATAGTGAGATCCTATCTATAAAAAAATTAAAAAATTAGCTGGGCATGGTGACACATGCCTGTAGTCCCAGCTACTCAAGAGGCTGAAGCAGGAGAATCACTTGAACCTGGAAGGTTAAGGATGAGGAGAGCCATGATTGTTCTGCTGCACTGTGGCCTGAGTGACAGAGTGAGACCTTGTCTCTTAAAAAAATAATAATAAATAAAACCAAGAGTCCAATAGGGCCCTCTGACTTTTCCTTCTTTAGCTCTTCCAACCATTTTGTAAGCACGCTCTTTCTGCATTAAAACCCTTTATGAGTCAAATCCCTGGAGCAGTTTGGGTTTCTTGTAAATGTGATAAGACAACAGAAGCACCGAAGAAGAAGTAGCGCTTGTGGGATCTTGATACGCAGACCCTCATGCTCAGCTCCTCATCTGCATTCATCATCAGCCCAGGAATGGAAAGGGTAGAAACAGCAAGCCTGCATGGTGGGAGAGACAGTGTTTGGGCTTAGGCTTTCAGGTTTGAATTCTAGTCTCAACACTTACTGCTTAGTGAACCTTGGACTTTTGTTTCCTCAGCCTATAAAATGAACTAATACCTGCTCTAAACAATTAGGTTATGGCTATTCAGATATAACGAGATAATGGATATAAAAGTTCTTTTAACAGCTATAAAGTGTCCAAAATCTGAAAATCATAAATCATCTATACTTTGAGTAATGAATGTTGTGTGTTATCACCTGGCCTGGAAATGAACTGGCCCAAACAATTCCAGAGGCATGAGCAACGTGCTCACCATTGTGTTCCCAGTTTGTAATACAGGGCTTGACATAGTGCTTGATAAATATTCACTGAGTGAATGAATTAATGACAGATACCTGACAGCTTATTTCCAGACTACAAGTTGCAGATGGGAAAATTAGAGTATTCCAGTGCTTGTTTTCATTCATGACTAGCCAAGGCTGCTCCCTACAGAGTGAATAGAAAGCTTTTAAGGGACTTTTTTTTTTTTTTTTTTAGGATTTTATTATTATTATTATACTTTAAGTTCTTGGGTACATGTGCACAACGTGCAGGTTTGTTACATATCTATACATGTGCCATGTTGGTGTGCTGCACCCATTAACTCGTCATTTACATTAGGTATATCTCCTAATGCTATCCTTCCCCTCTCCCCACACCCCATGACAGTCCCCATTGTGTGATGTTCCCCTTGCTGTGTCCAAGTGTTCTCATTGTTCACTTCCCACCTATGAGTGAGAACATGTGGTGTTTGTTTATTTTTGTCCTTGCGATAGTTTGCTGAGAATGATGGTTTCCAACGTCATCCATGTCCCTATAAAGGACATGAACTCACCCTTTTTATGGCTGCATAGTATTCCATGGTATATATGTGCCACATTTTCTTAATCCAGTCTATCATTGACGGACTCTTTGATCAACTCCTGCCCCCTTTTGGTTGGTGATTTAGTCAAGTATTTGGGAGTTGTCAGTGCATTTTTTTTTCCAGTAAATATTTGAAGAACTCCTCACTATGTAAAGTTTTCTAGCCAAATCTTATCAACAAAATAGAAATAAGACTGTTAGGAACCTGTGGCAAACATATGAATGTCTACCTCCATTTTGTATTCATCTATCTCATGAGGTGGTGCTGTGCAGTTTCGATTTTCCACATATTAGCATCTCTGTGGAACATTGTACAGAAGCTGGCACAAAATGTACCAGCTAGTTTCTAACATATTCTAAAAAGCCCTGTGAGTGATTCTGAGGCATATAGAAGTTTCGAAGCCAGTGGTATGGTGACTTTCAAACTTGTCTACTGAGAAAATATTTTTACATGATTATGCATGTATTATCTTGTGTGAAACTTTCACAAAATCATTCTAAACCTTACCACCTAAAATAAAGGATATTTCCTAATATGTTCTATTCTACTCTATTTATATTTTTGTAAAATGCTGGTTGTGACTCACCAAACTGATTCCACAAATCCCGTGTGTTACCACCTATAGTTTGAAAAGTATTGGTGTAAAACATATTAGACCAAGCTTAAGAAATATGGCCTCTAATAATGTTATTACCTTACATTTGTTTAACAAAAATCATTTTATACATATTTTTATTTTCACTACACAAGAGCCAATATGTATATTATGACTCCCAGTTTTACAGAAGAGGAAACAGATGTTACCTGGAATTATAATGCTACCGAACCACATATTGGAACTACATCTTATTCCAAAGTACACTGATATTTCTGTTATGCATCTGGTTCAGTAGTTTTGGTACAACTTTTGTCATAAATAAGTTTTGTTACTTGTGACAGGTTATTTCCCTTTTCCACGCTTCAGTTGCCCCACTTATAAATAGTTTGAGGGTGGGCTAGGGTGGAGGAGTGGGGGACTAGGACTGGATGAGCGAAAGATTGGGATTGGGCTTGTTTTCTGCCTTAAACCTGACTGAAAGAATGCCATTTTCTTTCAGGACAGACAGACACACACACACACAGACACATAATTTACTAATTCCTTAAATTATAAATTTAATTATTTCTCTTTTGGTAATAACAATAATAACAAAAATTAACAGCCAACATGTATTGAGCACTCATTCCAATTCAGGAACAGTGCTTAGAGCTTTAGATACTTGATTAACCTTAAGAGTTAGATGCCTTTGAGTTAGATGCCTTTGTCATCACCATTTGCAGAAGTAGAGATTGATGCTTAAAGAGTTAACTAGTTGCCCAAGGATACCCAGTCTGTTTGGCACAGTGGGAGAGCAGTGGGCTTATTTTAGATTTAACCACCAAGTCACACTCCTGGCAAAGTGGTGATCTTGGCCACTATGCCAGATTTTCTACTTTCAGGAAACACCATTGAACATGAGTGACTGCAGTAGATCTTATAACAGAGTTTTCCTGGAACCCAATCAAACTAAATCAAAAGAGTAACACTTCATGAATTGCTGTTTCTTAACTTCTGTAACAAATTACTGGCATAGCTGATATCAGAGTTGAGTTGTTAGCTAAAACTTCCAAGTCCTCCTTCCATTCTAAATGTCTCTGTTGTTTGCTAAAGTGATTAAAAAAAAAAAAAAAAAAAAAAGACTACATAAAACACGTTTCCTTCAAATTTGGCACTTTTATTCTGTTCCTAACTAGTAGTTTGTCAAATCACCTGGAATTTCAGAACTATTATCTAAACAATTTATGTGCTGACTTCAGAAGTTTTCAAAGTTGGGTGAGCAAAATAAACCTTTTGGGACTGGAGGAATATCAGAATTTCTGTTTTTATCTCCTCTTTTTGAAAGTTTATGTTTGTGCATAGTACATTAGTGTAGTCATACATGTATTAAATCAATAAATAAGTAAACGAACATTTGTGATTATGTGATCAAAAAATTATAGAGACTATTGATTTAGTCACTTTTCTATGTGAAACTTGATTTTCTCTGTTGATAGTGATAAGGTCTGTATTCGGCTTGTCTATTGCTATGTAACAAACCATCCCCCAAACTGGTAGCTTAAAACAATATCAATATTTCATTTTCTCACATAGGTGCAATTTGGGAAGGACTCAGCAGGGTCAGCTTGTCTTTGCTGTATCACAGTGGCTTGAAAGCTGGGCTGGAGCCATCTGAAGGCTGCTCACTCACAGGTGTGGTGGTGATGTTGGCTGTTGTCCGGGAAGATACAAATGCTTTGATACAAAAATGTCTGGAGCTCCTCAGCATTTCTTTCTTTCTCTTGTGGTCTCTCCATGTGGTCTCTCTAGTATGGCAGTTTCAGAGTAGTGAGACGTATTACACAGTAGCTAGGGGCTCTTGAGATGCATGTCCCAAGGGAGAGAATCAGTCAGAATCCCAATGACCTTTTCTAATCTAGCCTTGGAACTTGTACTTGCTCATTTCTGCCATATCCTATTCTTTAGAAGTCAATCACTTGGTGAATAAGACTTTTTGATCGAAGGAGTGTCAAAGAATTTGCTAACATACATTAACACCCTGTAAGCTTTGTTCAAGTGTCACTGGTAGGGCTAGTGAAAGGCCAATGATATGGTTGGGAGCTATCTAGTAAATTTGGGCTTTAAGTTATGAGGTGGTTGTGAATCTGAGAAACCGAGCTGATCAGGAGGGTCTCCAGGCTGAGTGGATTAAAACCACTGTGTCCTTTCCATTTCAGCCTCCCTGCCCCATTTGGAGGTGGGGAAAGAAGAAAAGCATTAAAAGTAGACTAGGTGGTACCCTGCTAAAGTGGGGAAGGTAGCTGGATTCCTCAAACTACTCAGGTAGGTCTGAGAGCAAGGGGTTATGGATCGTCTCACCAAAATATCATGTATGCCAAAATGTCATAATGGGTATGTGTGTTAATAAAAAATGTGTAAACCTTCCTTCAAAATGTCATGCCACCAATAGATATGTGTGCTAGTAAAAAATGTGTATATCTCCCATCAAAATGTCATATCAATGATAGATGTGTGTTCTGATAATAATATTTACTTTTGCTATAAGCACTTTCCTACTTAATTGGTGCTACTAAAACAAGAGTATAGCTACAGAACGTTCAAAATCAATTTCTTATTTGCGCCTCTTCAAACAGTTCAGGTAAATGAAGTAAATTTACAATGTATATTTTGAGTAAAAGCATTTTCTATAAATAATGAAACACAAGTAAAATAATGTACTGTTGGTTACCTATTCCACTGAGGGTAGTAGAACTAAAATGTTTAGATTTACACAGGTTTCATTTAAGTCATGATTTCTAAGAGTGTATCTATTCTTGAAATTATTCTGAAAGACTAATAATAACTTCCTTTAACATTTGATCAAGTATGTTATTAAAATTCAGAAGCTAGAGAAGAATGCAGAACACTTGGAAGTTGTTCAGAGGAGGGCCTCAAAGATGATTAAAGGGATGAGAAACGAGACCCAAGAAAAGTATAATTTATTGAGATAATTCAATTTTGACAGGGCAGAGTTTGAGGTGATGACTCAATTCATGTTCTGTTGACTAGAACTTGAACTCTGTGCTCTGCCATAAACTATATTACTATGTTAAGTAATGTTCGTAATTGGGACAATGAAAATTTAGTAATGAAAATTTTTATAATGATTTTGATTTCATTCCTTTTCCCTGCAACTGAGTTTAAATTTCATTAAATGTAAGGTTAGTGCATTCTCCTACTTCGAAAATGGATAATACATAGGATTCTTATTTTCACACCATATCCAGAAATAGTTTCCACATTCTAAACTCTGAAACAGGAAAATGCCTTGGTGTTCATCTTTGTCCAGATGAATCAGGTCTTAATTTTAGTTTCCTGGAGAAAAATAACAGTGTTTAAAAATCAAATTTTTAAAAATTAATAATTGCAGCAGATTTTCAGGGCTGGCTGTTAAAGTCATTTTCTGTAGTGGTTGCTAATTGATGATTATCTCTCTAGAATGACTTAAATATAATGCTACCCTAAGTCACTGAAAATAGGGCTGATCTACTTGGAGCCTAAGATCTTATGAATTTTCTTCTCTTTTTTTAAGTTTTAATTTTTTTTTTGTCAGAGGCTTTTCAGTGTTCTTGTAAAAATACCTCTCAGATTTGCAAGATTTTGGATTGCCTGTAAATATTCTGCAACTAATGCATTTATGTTTCAAGTCCATAAAGGAAATCTTAGTATTGCTATATTTGCAGGTAGTTTGTTGCACACTTATGTCTCTTAATTACTATGTTAGTAAACAGTCTCTCGGGTGCTTTTTCTATGATTGATAAACTTTTTATTTTGATAAAGATGGCTATTGCATTAGTGCTTAACCTCCATAGTGTAATCATTCTTGCCCCAGACAAATTTTCTTGACCTGAAAACCAAAAGTCTCTGTGATAAATGTATTACATAAAAAAAGACCCTACACTCTGCTTTTTCTTCTTGTAAATCAGTTTTCTTATGTTTCACTTTTATGAGTTCCTAGTTGTGATGTTATTACAATTGATTCAGCAATGGAAAAAATTTTTAGTTGGATTTCAAAGGGAATATTCTATGCAGTTGTGGTAGAAAGACATTCATTTAAGGTATTGTCTTAGTCCATTCAGGTTGCTACAACAAAAATACCGTAAACTGGGCAGCTTATAGACAATAAACATTTCTCAGAGTTCTAGAGACTAGGAAGTCCAAGTCAAGGCATTTAGCAGATTCTGTCTGATGGACACTAATCCCTTCATGAGGGCCCTACCCGCTGATGTAATCACCCCAAAGGCCCTACCTCCTAATGCCATCACTTTGGGGATTAGGATTTCAATATATAAATTTTGGGGAGTACAAGTTATGACACCATAGCAGGTATCTTGAATGTATCTTGTAGTCCCAGATTTACTAATTCTTCAGAATCATCATATCTGATAAATTTCACATTTTACATGTCTTATGAATGCCCTACAAGTAGATGTAGGGGCTATACTCAGAAAAAAAAAGGTGGGTGTCTGCATTTGCTTGTGATATCAATCTCAGCTGCAGGCAGAATATTTCGGAAAATTGTTAGAATTTCATGGGGTAACTTTTGCTCCTTCCCAAGCTAATTATTTTTAATTTCTCTTTCTTTCTACTTTTTGTTTGTTTTCCATGAGTTTTTTTGTTTTATTTTATTTTAATCTGCAGACAATTTGCAGTGATTAAATTTGTTCAAAGTAGACCCAGATTCTTTAAGACTGGTAAATCCTCTCAAATCGAAACAAAACAAAATTACAAACACATACAGATAGGCACACACACATGCACACCCACATAAAAACAAAATATGCAGAAAGAAAGTAAACTTTTCTGTTATACTACTATTCTTGGACCTCAGAATGATATTCATGAAAGCTTAAGACAAAATGAGGGATGAAATCCAGATGAACTGGAACACTTGCTGTATGCCCTAAGAATTTATCTGAGAAGTTGTGGGCATATTGAATTTAACTTAAATTTTTTTTTTTACTAGAAGAGCTATCATTGAATGAAATTCTGCAGTGCTTCTTTTTGCAAAATGAAACATTCTTTTAGAGGGCAGAAGAGCATCTTTAACAGATCTCTTTCCAATGAATATTTTTTCCTGTAGTCTCTTTGAGCATTGAATTTATAAACTGTAAAATAGATACTAGTTTATACTTGATAGAGTGGTCAAGAGAATTAAATGAGAATTAGTTTTTTGAGTAATAAAGGCCTACATAAATGTCAGTTGGCTTATGTTTTAGACTGACACCTGTATTATCTTAATAAGTCTTCATTTAGTTTGTGTAAAGGGGATATAAGTTGGTGTCTAGTCCTGCTATGTTACTGATTTCTAATGTATGACTTTGTATAAATCCTTAATTACTTTGAACACCAGTTTTTCATTCATGTATTCATTCAGTAAGAAGGTATCAAGTGCCTACTATATACCAGGATGCTATTGGCTCTGGGGATATAGCAGTGCAAGACAGAAATGCAGTTCATGGAGCTGGCATTCTGATGGTGAGATGCAAGCACTAAACAAAGGAAACACTAGGTATGTTAGAAGGTGATAAGTAGTGTGCAAAAAATAAAACTGAAAGGGGATAGAAAATGAGGGGAATTTTTTTTTTTTTAAGTTAAGGTTGCCAGGGAAAGACCTCTCTGAGAAGGTAACTTTTGAGAGAAGACCTGAAAGTGATACAGGCATGAGTCATTTCAAAATGAGAGAGGAACAATTCCAGGTAGAGAGAACAGCAAACAGAAATCTCATGCAGTGAGCGTATGTCTTGGCAAGGAGGCCAGTGTGCTGGAGATAAGTCAATGCGAGAAAGTCACAGAAGCTGAGGCCAAAGGTGGTGAGTAGCAGGCAGAATAGGACTATGCAGACCATTTAGGGACTTCGCTTTTTACCCTGAGTAAGAAAATGAGACATTTGAAGATTTTGTGTGATTTAGATTTTAATGGAGTCCTTTGGCTGGAGAATATAAAATACAGGTATCAGGTTTATCCTTTAAAATCTTTTCTAGCTCTAGGTTCAAGATTCTACATTGTTTGATAGTTTCTCTACCAATTTCCCTTCTATTATTCCAGGCAGAAGAAAATCCTCTTCAGGCTCTTCTTGGTCAACTCCTGGGACCAGCTATTTGACACACTATAGGAATTAATTCTCCAAGAAAGTGGAGTCAATAAGGCCAATTGAACCTTCACTTTCCCATGGCTTTAAAAAAAAATTAACAGAAGATCTCTGTGTTTCAAAAGTACTAAAGAAATATTGATAGTATATATGAGGGTTCATGGTGGTGTATAAAGACCGTACACTTTTGACTTCAGCACAAGTGAGCAGCCCAGTGCAAATCAACTTGTCTTGTGGACATATAGGAAGACCCTCTTTCCTGTTCTTCTTCACAAACCTATGAAAGGTCATTCTCTAAATTTTAACAAAAGTCTATTCCCTTACCAATAGGTGAAAGATTTGTCTCAATGTAATATAATCCCATGAGATTCCAGAGTGAGGAACATGCTAGTAAATTCCAAAAGACTTTTAAATTCTTCAAGAATGTTAAAATAATAAATTGTCTTCAAGTGTTAACATTATTTGCAATGCCAGCTTTATAAATTTATTTTTACATGCTGCCTTTCTAAATCCCCCAGTCCATTGTTATTTGGGCAGTAGTTACTTTATTTGTGTGATGACCTGCAGTATGTCAGATTTTAGAAGAGTAAACTCTAGTGTGAAGCAGAACAGCTGCTGTTCTGTACATTCAAATGATGGCTGATGCTGTTGATTATTTAAAAAAAAGAATAAGATAATTTTGCTTTTATTCATGGCGTTATAATTAAGCCAAACCTTCTTTATTTGGATGTAAACTTTCTATATTTAGCAAATATACTGAGTTGGGTAGAGCAATAGAAACCTCAAATTCATTTATATTCCGACAGAGAGAGCGATAGAGAGAGAGAATATCCGTGTTCTCTGCAATGAATTATATACTTACAAAATAAAACATTAACTGAAAGAACCAACATCATAAAAAAAGATATGGGTGGCAGTTACCGAAGGGCATTTGGATCCTCTGTAAAAGACCTTGAAATTCCCAAGCACTAAGTTTAATAAGGAAAAGATGAGAAGATCATATTGAAATATATAAAATTAACTTGGCAGAATATTCACAATTCATTTTATGTGTATATATAAGACAATCTCCTCTGCATCACAATGTATTAAAAAGGACATGTGGGTTGGTATTAAGGATTACATTGAGACAAAATGCAAACTAATTGTTATATAGTTAAAGGCACTATTAAAAGTGATATGGTTTAATAAGGAGTATCATGGCCTACTGTCCAAACACAGTGACTGCCTGTGCTGCTGGCTTAAGGAGATCAGGAGAATACTTCAATGAGACTACTGAGTATTAAGAAATTTATTCACCAGATTAGTCCCCAACTGTACTTCTCTCTAAAAATTTTTTTAAAAAAACATTACACATGCATAATAATAACATGCAATGGGTAATAATTACATCATGGAAAATGAGGTATCCATCTCCTCAAGCATTTATCCTTTGTGTTATAAACAATCCAACTATACTATTTCAGTTATTTTAAAATGTACAATTAAATTATTATTGACTGTAGTCAACCTGTTGTGCTATTAAATACTAGGTCTTATTCTTTCTAACTAATTTTTGGTACCCATTAACCATCTCTGCCTTCCAACCAACCCTGCAAAACATTTCCCAGCCTCTAGTAACCATTCTTCTTCCAGATTTACTTCTGAGTCACTCACTTTGAGAGGTTACTTATATATGATTATTAAAAGTCAAGATAATAACCAGATTATCTGGAAGAATCATGAGTATCAAAATGATGATCAAAGAATTGACTTATCTGATCCTTTACTTGCTACATTTTAAATTTTCTTCCAACTAGCCAACTAGTGAATTTGGAGCTGCTTAGACAACCATTCTGCCCTAATACAAATTATTTGTATAGAAAGTTAAGAGACCTCAGAAATCCAAACCTGACTGCTGGATGTCAGGCACACAGCCACTGTGCCACTGTCCATCGAAAGCATACAAAACCAGCAAGAAGCCCCACAGGCTTTGATTTCAAGGTCTTTGGGCAAATGGTCTCAATTTTGAAATTATCTCTTCTTAATAGGAAGTACTCACATAGTGCTATTATATGCCAGGCATTTGAATTTATATAATCCTCACATCAGTTCTATCTCATGTGTATCAGCTGGCTTTGTGCTGCATAGAAAAAGGGCCTTAAAATTTAGTAGCTACAAACCATAGCACTGCATATTATTCACTAGTCTGTGGGTCAGTTGGACAGTTCTGCTTATCCAGCTAGTGTATTTTCTGTCTGCTAATCTTGGCCGAGCTCTTTTATCATTTGGGAGGCCTTGGCTGGGACCAATGGACCAACTCACTGGTTCTGGCCCATGCGATTGCTCATCACCCAGCAACATGTTCCTATGATGGAAACATTTTCCTATGGGGAAGGCAGAATCCTGGGAGAGAACAATGTCTCTTGAAACCTGGGCTTAGAGATAATGCATTGTCACTTCCAATGGGTATTTTTGATCAAAATAGTCACAAGGCCAGTCTCTAGTCAAGGAAGGGGAAATAGATGGGAGGAACTACAATGGATGTGAATATAGGGAGGAGTAAAGGACTGTCCATTTTTAGAATCTACACAAGTAGGCACAATTACTTTCATTTTGAAGATGAGGGAACAGAGTTTAAATGACACAGGTTATATAGATTCTAAATGTCCAAATCAGAATTCAGACACCCAGGGAGAGATCGACTCCAGAATCCATGTTGTTTATCAATATGCTAAGTATTTATTTTGTGTATGTATTTCCTAGATGTCACTGCTACACATGTTGAGAAAGACAATCATGCTCCTTGAATCCTTTCTTGTGCAAGACCTTTCATTCCCTTGGTACCATCCATTCTATCCCATCCCCTGGATCAAATGTTTGCAATAAATAACACTTCTTTCCAGTTTAGTATTTTCTCCTAGTCTTTACAGTTGCCTAAGAAAAACATAAAGTTTTAAAAGTGGTACATATGAAAGTGTTTTTGTCTTTAGAATGCAAATAGCTGAGAATAGAAACTATATTTTATTTAATGTTTTTGGTTTTTAGCAAGTTGTAAAACACTTTTCAGAAGTCCCAAACAAGCTCTTCTACTAGCAGGTAAATTCCATTAAGGTAGGGACCTAAACTCCAGGCTATAGTTGTTTTCCCAACAGGGAGCAAATGGGAAGTATTCCGTAAGTATGGATTAAATGGAGGAATGAAGGAAGCCACAATTTCAATTATTAGTAGGAAATATATTTAATCATTGATTTTTATCAAGTAGGTTATATTAACATTATATTCTTTTGTTTTCAAAATAACTTTCTATGTTTTGTTTATTCAGTGCCACTTTTCTCATTATGTCTTTATATTTTATGTATATGTATGAATGTTTGTGTGTGGTACTATCATAATATATCCAGATTTTAAAGACTTTTTTTGTAAAGGTTGAATACATTTCCTCTATAATTTCTTACTATGACTCTCTGTCAACCTGAAAACATGGTAGTGTTTCTAGTGCTTGTACTAAAGCTTTTGAGACTATGGAAACTGTCAGCCCTTGTGGGGTCTTGAGAAAGTTGAAGCTCGCAGTCCACCCCTTCCATTGCTCTGTTGCTCTTTTGAAATCTAATCCTTGGGCTCAACTAAGTACTCTGTATTATGAGTGTTGAAAACTCCTTGAAGTTCCTTTTTGGAAACTCTCCTCAGTTACCTGATGGGTTGTTTGCAGTGCTTTTTTTCACTTTACCAGTGGGAATTAAGACACAGACTGGGTAAGCAGCTTGTCAAATTCAAAATCAAGGCCAAAGGATTAGGTAGCCTAGATAAGAACTGAAGGAATCTCATTTTATAGCTCTTTGTTTAAGAGCCTAAGAAACGCAGTTTGTAAGGAAAGCATAATAATGGAGAACAAATACCACCTCTCTTAATCATGAATTGCGTGTGTTTGTATGAAGTTTTTTGATTAGAACATACTAAAGGGTTGGTATGTGGTTAGTTTGTAGAATTGACAGTGGATTCACACGATCATTAATAAATATTTCATAATTAATCTCGTCAGCGTGTATAATTGCTATCAGGAGACAGATCCTATGCCTAGAAGACAAAGACCAAAGTAAACTTATATTGATTTCTTCCTCCAGCGATTAGAACACAAGTCATCAGAATGCACGAGTAGAGCCCCAAGTTAGAACGCTGCCTAAATATGAGTTCTTCCTTTGTGATAAACCTCATTTTAACCCCACAATCTGTCCACATACAGCAATTGGTCTCAGGATGTTTTCCATGAATATATTTTATTACAATGATAATCTTTGTCAATGAAAATTCTGAGGTGTTTTATCCATTGAGAAGTAGGATTTACTCCTGAGTAACCAGCTTAAAAGTCTGTGGTCTTTACAACACATGAAATTGCCTTCTTCTCTGACCATTATTTTGATGGTCTTTATATAATTATATCTTTATATAGTTAATACTATATGTTCATACAGTTGCTTACGTATTTTGCCCCTTTTGTCTTCTCAGTAAGAAAAGAAGCTGCTTTATAGTGAGGGCCTCAGACCTTTCATCATCCTGACTCTGGTCCATCCATCCCTTCTCTGGTCTGTAGCTCAGGAGTGGGGTGAAGTAGACATGCCCTAGATGCATGTCACTGCCAGGCAGGTCCTTGGATGGGAAAGTGCAAGGTGTACTCACAGAAAGTTGAGAAAAGGCACACTTGGTGGAAGCAACTTCTGCTAAAAACTTAACTGACTTAGAATCATTTTCATTTTTTAAACTATAATTTTGTGTATCACATTAGTAAAGGCCTCATAGAAGGGAGTGAAGTATGTCTGAAGAACAGTTGACTGCTGCTCATATATAAAAGAAATGAAATTTAAATACAACAACAACACACACATCTGTGACAGTCTTTTGTATTGTAGTCTATGGTTGATAAGGGCTTTTATCTTGATTAGCAGGAGAGAGTGGAATATGGAGCACTCAATAGATCCGCAGTTCTCTATCATTTTTCAATTTGTAATTATCAAACTGCCTGACTGAGAGGCAGGATAACTAGTATCATCTTTCCCAGACTTTTAAGAAGAATTGCCTGGAGGCTTCATTAAACATACAAATTTCCAGCTCCATCCAGATCCTGGTAAATGAACACCTCCAAGGAAGTACTGTGGATATTCATATTTTTAGTACGTTTGAAGGTAATTGTGTTAGCTGATGGTTTTGAGGATTTATAATTCAACTTTGCCATTTTCTGTGTTGAGATGACATGTTATTTCACCATGTCTAAACATGCTTACTTTTCTGTAAAAGCAAGGTGATGATAATATCTCCTTCTGGGTACTGTTGTGAACATTAAATGACAAAATGTGTGCAAAACAGTTATCGTAGCGCTTGGCAGGAATGCTGGATTTGCATCAGCTACTCCTGCACCTGCCACTGTTGGTGTCATTTTACCTAGTGAACTCTGATGCTCTGGGTCCTCCTAATCAGAGGAAATAATAAATATAAATGATATAGAGACGTTTCAAGGAAAATAAGATAAACGAAAGGAAGCTCTGACAGGTTGGGAAAGGGCTGAGACAGTCTAGGTTAAGGAGATGGACTAGTTTTATCCTGTGTAGAGAGAGGACCTAGATAGATCCTAGGCAACAGAATAATCAATTCTGTTCACATACATGCTCCAAGTTTTTGTTTTGCCTTCCCCCTTACTCCCCTTATGGGAATTAGGGACTTGGCTCATTTGCCTTGATAAGAAATGTTTTTATAGGAACTAAGACATGATACAGTTTAACTGGTCAATAATACTATTTTCATTTTATACAATTTTCATTTTGGATGTATTGCTAAAGAAGATATTATTGCTTTGCATGAATAAGGCCATCAGAAAGGCAAATATTTGTAGTTCTCATAACATCAAATTTATTCATTTACTATTTATTCAGCACTAACTCTGTGGTAGGCACTGTTTTAAGCATTGAGGATATATCAGTGAGTACAAGAATAGGAGAGGGAAATGCTTCTGCCCTCACAGAGTTTTTGTTCTTGTGTGTATGTAAATACATACAGAAGTAAATTATGTAATAATAATGAGAAAAACAAGCAAGGCAGGAGGAACGGGAGTATATGTTATGTGTGTGTGGTGGAGGGAAGGACAGAGATGGGACAAAATGAAGCCAGGATTATGTAGGGCTCTAGTAAAGACTTTAACTTTGACTTCAAGTTATACAGGAATTTTATAAAACATTTTGAACCGATGACATTTTCAGAGAATCTCTCTGGCTTTTGGACAATGAATTCTGGGGAGGTAAAGGGATCAGGTAGGAGACAATTATAATCAACTAAGAGAGAGCTAATGCCAGCCTGGGCTAGGGTAGTAACAGTAGAGAAGATGAAGAGTGATCAGATTCTGGATATACTTTATGGATAGAGAAAACAGAGCTTGTTAGAGAGATTGGATTTGGGGATTGACAGAAAGATAAAAATCAAGAATAACTCAATCTAAGCAACTGAAAGTTAGGAATTGCCATCCCCTGAGATGGAATAAAGTATAGAGAGGCAAGTTTTTAATGGGTAAAGTAGGAGTTAGATTTTAGGCCCAAGTCAGACCTCTTAGCCATCAATGTGGAGATGTTGAGAATGAGGCAGTTGTATATGTGAAGGTCTGAAATTCAGGGGAGGGATTTGAGCCAGAGACATAAATTTAATGCCAAGACCAAATGGGATCACCAATAAAATGTATAGGAGACTGGACCAAGGAAAGAGTTCTGGGACTTGGAACCTATATATAAGAGGGTAAAGAGATGAGAAGAAATCATCTCAGAAGACTGAGAGGAACAGCCAATGAGCTGGAGGAAAACCAGAACAGTGTGTGTCCTGCAAGTCAAGGGAAGACATTGTGTCAAGAAGAGAGTGATCAACTGTGTCAAATGGTACTGAGAATAAGTTGTGTATTTTATTCACCACTGGATTTAGCAAAGTAACAATCACTGGTGAAAATTATGAGAGCAATTTAAGTGGACTAGTGCTGTAAATAGCAGGATTAGTGTAGATTCAGGAGAGAATGAAAGTGGTGAAATGAGAGAGAAAATGAATGTGTGTTGCAGGAGGCAGGGGGATCATACTTTTGAGAACTTCTCTAACACACACCCAAACATTCATACTCTTCTGCAATCTCAGTTTCTATACCCCAGTCAATGAAGCAAAGGCCCAAGACTTTAGACAAACCAGACTACTGACAGATCCCCAAAGCCCCATGGTTCTTAATGCATCTAGTTATAGATAAGATTTTTTTTTTGCTTTCATTTTTCATGTTAGGAAGGAAGAAAGGAGGGAGGAACAAGGAGAAAAGGAAGGAGGGAAGTAAGGAAGGAAGGAAGATAGGAAGGAAGGAAGAAGAAAGAGAAATAATTATATATATTTTTGGCAATTTTTTCACTTCCTCCCTTAATCTTGTTTAATGTGTATAACAATCCGTTGAAATGGGTATTATTTATTCTTTCCAGATGAGGAAACTGAAATTAGAGAGATTGAATAGTCTGTTCAAGATCTCAGAGCTCATTAGAGACTGAATCACTTCAAACTGAGGTCTATCAGACCTCAAAATGCCAATATTACAGATTTATCTGAAATAGGAAGTTCTTGATAAGTCCATACTTTGACTCAGCCTTGGAAACATAGCTTCAGCCCCTTTCTCATTTGCTTGGAAGATCTCATCACCTATTTGACAATTCATTTCAATCATATGTGATTATTAAGTACTCTGTGTTCCCTTTGTAGTAAACATCCATTTCTCATATTTATGTAGAATTTCAGAGTGAAATGTATTTTGCTGTAAAATTGACCATGATAGTTATTCAAGAAGAAATGAATAATCTTATGTAGAATGCTATCTAAAGTTGTGTTAAATTTACTGGATATATCAATAGATAGAAATAAGCCATTTTCTGAGACCCAGAAGGAGTCATGTAATTTTGCCTTTAAGATGAGGTTAATAGAAGGGCTTCAGTCTGCACAAACATTTTTAATATACGTGGGTCAAAAACTGCAACAGGTTGCAGCTGACAAAGGGCTCCTGGGACAAACATAACCTGCTTTTATATTCGTAAATGCTTAGATCTTCTCTTAGCTCAGCTTTGGGTTTCTTGACTCCTTCCATTTGAATATCTTGTTTATTCATACTAAATGGCAAAGTATTCAAAAAGTGAATTCCTCTGCCATGTTTGGTTCCTTGAACCTCAAAGCTTCTAGAGAAATTACTGATTCTGCTTTCTCAGGAGGAATAATTTTCCCAGCAGTATTTCCACCAACTTCTTCCTGGATAAAGAAAGATTTTTAGAGTTCTCCTTGAAATAAAAATGACTTGAAACAAAATTGTTTGATTGAATAGATTAGGGAAATACAGGTATATCTTAACAATCAAACACATATATTAGCTACCAGTTCTTTAAAAATGGTGTGTGGTGGAAAAGAATAAATGGCTGTGAAAGGTTAGGCGGCTGAGCTAACAAAAGATAAATGCTCTGGAACACACATGGTTCTTCATAGTCAAATAATCAGAGCCATGTTAGACATGTTGTCTTTGGAAAATAAAGAAACACTCAACTAAAAAATATACTTAACAAATATTTCTTGAGTCTACACCAACCAAATAATAAGTTAGATGAATTTCCTCATAAAAAATCCCAGCCTAGTGGAGGAAATAAACTGGGTGATAACATAAAAGTCATAATTCCTCCCATGCGATCTTACAAAGTGATTATCTCCACCAATCTCACCCCTAAAGTCAGAGATGCTCCTGTTTAATAGTGTCATTATCAACATGAGATATGCTTTGAAGAAGGAAAGGGAAGACAAAATCATATTTATACTTTCTTTTACCAAAATGGAAATCAGCTTGAAAGAGTTCAGTAAAACTAAACATGAAATTGAAAGTTATAGTTAATCCATAAATTTGGTAACTGAGAGGACAGCAGTAGAGTAAGGAACATGGAAAGAGTATGCAGAAGTTGAATTAAGTAGACTTATTTATAGAACATTTGTGTAAAATAGAAATAAATTGTTCTTATCAGAGAGGGGAAAAAATTCTTACCATTGAAAGTCAGATCCATGACTCAATTTTGTAGGTTTTATTTCCCCTCTCAATCAGTTTTTTCCTTTCATTGTCTGTCTGAGGTTTGGTAAAAAGGTCATCCAAGACATGTGGTTTTCTTTTCTTATTTATTCTCTCATTTGGGGATGTTCACAACTAGGTTTATTGGGCAATACTCACTTATTCATAACCTACTAATCTTTCCTTTGTGGTATTCTCTTCCTTCAGAGGATTCATGATATTTTTATAAAGGTTAAAAAACCATTTTTTTCCTAGACTCCTGAAATAAATATTGTCAAAAATAGGAGTTATTAGTAAAATAATTAATTACTTTTTCACCAAAGCTTCCATCCTATATTACCCAGGAATATATTTCACATATTTTATGGTTAGACGATCATGGTCCTGATCAATGTATCTTAAGTATTGACAAGTTTTTCTTATTGAAATAAACATTTACTTTCTTGTGATAATTTTTTTTAACCATGACTTCCCCCTTCACATTTGTAAAGAATGATTATCTAAATGTCATCTGTTTAGTAGTACTAATATTATATTTTAGTGCTTCTTTTGGATGCTTAGCCTTTAGTATTTTATAAGCTGAAGATGGCTCTTATGCAATTGTTTTTACCTGTTAAGTCACTATTTCCACATTAATAATAGGGTAAAGATATCAGGCTTCAGTTTAGATTATGAAAGTTCCTAATGTGTTTTCCACGTTGACTTTAAGCAAGGAGAAGACTTCCTCTCTTGTTTTCATGGGAATTTTATGAATTCTAATATGTATATTTTTCCAGCTGTAGTATTTTATTTGCAATTGGAAATTACAAGTTAAGATATCACTTTTCTTATGAAAAATTGTTGAATACCAAGTCGTAGCAGTTAAAGCTGATTTCAACTACTCAAGTAGTATGATTTTTTTCATGTATAACTTAGAATTTTTAAATATTCTTTTCAGTTATTTACATTGACACTTTCGGGTCAGGGAAACATTAGGTTGTGTTTTTTTTTCTCATATGAACTACCTTTTTGTAAGTATAATTACCTTTTTTTGTTATATGGCCTTAAGTAGATGAATAAGACAAATGAAAACTCTTGGCTAATATTAAAATGAAGCCATTTAATTTGATACCTGTCTTAGATTGCAAGTGAGATTCCTTGATTCAAAATGTTTATGTGTCCAGAAAATACTCACTGATAATTCATTATAGCAGCAAGTCTTTATCTTGGCTTCATCTCAGGAAAGTTATTTCCCTGTTTTGCATTTGACAGACTAGCTCAAACTGACATGCAGGACGAAATGAAAGGTTGTGATGCTCACATGAATTTCTGGGGTCACGTGAGTTTATATGACTTCATGCTTACATTTTTATAAATTTTTGAATTGGAGCCTATATGTCTCAGATTTAAGCATTTGTTACATTTCTTTCTCACATCCTTAGATATCTCCATTTGAAAAGCAGCACATTACAGATATCATGGAACAATAAGCAAAAAATATGCATGGCTTTTCTGAAACAACACCTTATTGTAGTTTTTGTCGAGGCATTTCTTTTTGTTTCCGAAAGAGGAGACAGTGTTTTTTAGTGGGGTGGGGCATGCTTAAGTAGGAGTTAGAATACTGATATGGGTCAGCCCTGCCACTAATGAGTTAAGAGGTTCACACCACCTAATCCCTGAGCTCAAGTTTTTTGTCTGTAGAGTATAGGCAGGATGAATGAATTCTGAAGTTTTTAGTGGGCTGGGAAATAACCTTCTTTTCTCTACCTTTGTGTACAGTTATTCATTTTTATGTTTTTTTCGCTGACTTTGTGGTTGATAAAGTCTATTAGAGAAGCTTGCTGGAAATTAGGAGGGTTAGATAACTGCCACTCCAGAGAAACAAATTTTGAAATTCTCCCTATTCTGAGCATCCTCTTCTTTGAAGGAACCGATCAAAAAAGGTCCAGGGACAGCTATTAGATTGTAAGCCAGGTCGCAGGAGTTTATGATAAACATTCTAATCTTCCACACTGGAAAGGAATAGCCTTTACAAATGTTTAGCAATAGCAATTTAATTGCACCCCAAAGGAAGTTGCATTTAGCATCTGTACACAATGATATGAAGCTGACTGAAATGGAATTTTACTGTCTCATCACTTTAGTTTAATATAGTTTGTTTTCCCTGCCATGTCTTCTTATTTCAAGCATCAAAATAAGGTGGGTAGACTGTTCTGTAGGCAGTTTTCAATCGTGTTGTCTAGGTCATCCATTTTTCCATTTAACAAAGAGAAGTGTTGATAGTATCACACATAGAATAGGCCACTATTAACTGTGCTTTCATTTAACTCTAAGATGTGAAGAGCCATGATGACTTCCTGAAGGGACACAGTGAGTCAGTGGCTCAGATAGAAGAGGCTCCCAGATATCAGTGTTAGGTCATAAAGATGTCACTGTCTCTTAAGAAAAAGTGTTCATTTATTCTACAGAAACATCAAATGCCCTTCTCTCTTTGTATGTCATGAAACAGTGAACTTTTTTTAAATCCATCTTTCTTAGTACGTGGGTCACTTTAATGATGAGAGATTTTGCTTATTGTTCCATACCTATAACATGCTACTTTTCAAATGGAGATATATAAGGATGAGAGAGAGAAACATAACAAGCATTTAAATCTGAGAAATACAGGCTTCAATTCAAAAATTTACAAAAATGTAAGTATGAAGTAATATGAACTCATTAAGAGCAGTCATAAGGAAAAGTCACATGGTTTTGTAACTTATATAGCTACAAAAGATTGATAATTTTGTGCCTCTGGTTACATGTCTGAGATGCTGCAGGAATTAAAGAACTGATTTTTCTATTATGATGATTAGAAGAAAGGCATTAAGTTTGTATTTAGAAGTACTATTCTAATTGTACTATAGAATTAATTTCAGGAGTATTTTACCAGGAATATATTAGTGTTTCAAAAGTTGTGAAGAAAACTAAAAGAGGGAATTTACTCTCCTACTATTTTAACTTTGTCTCTGATTTTTCCTTATTTATATAACCACATCTCCTCCCTCAGATGAAACTGAAATATTGGATAGAAAAAGAATAAGTTATGTAAGCTCATAATAGAATTTACTGCAAAAAATGCTTTACTTTCCAACTTTAATTAAGGATGGTGTATGGTTTTAAGCTTATCATGTATTAATATGGAGGTTTAAAAATGTCTTGAGGAATATCCAGTCCAAAATGAAAATAATATTCTAAAAACCCAGTTCAGTTTTAGAAGTATGTATCACTCCTTGTTATTTGGAGATTTTGAGCCTTCCTTTATGCTGTTCTTGGCTTTACATCTCCCTGCTAAAGCATCTTCTGAAAATCTGCTCGTGCCATTTCTGTTTCAAACATTAGTATCAAAAAAACAGTTTTAGAGTCTGAAATTGCAGGTGATTATGTTTATAGAATTGGGAGATTAGTGTAATAATCTAAAAAACAGCACGTTTTGTATATATGCATAGATTCTAACTTCCGTAGTGAATGGGTTTTTATGCTCCTAGGCTGTTATATTACTGTCTTCAGACTCTAGTTACCCATTGATAATGACAATTGCATTGATTGCCTCAGCATCAGCTGACCTCCTATGACTAAACATCTTCACATAGCAGACAGTTCATTCAAAAAATTGGACCTAGAATTGCTGATATGCCACTCTCTTTCAATGCCCAAAGTCCCCGTAAATTTTTGACTGAAATGTTGTATTGAGATAGAGAAATGGAGCTTTATTCCAGATGTTTAAACATTCTTTTTAGGCCTTCATCGGTTTTTTCATAGACACTTACTGTTACTTTTATAAGTGCCATTTAGGCTGCTTATGATCGAGAGTGTAAATTCTCCCAGTCCAAATTTAAGACCAAATATAAGGACTTTTATTTAAGAATTATCTATTCTTCTTGTTTCTGTCTCCAGCCCACTTCTCTGCCACCTCAAAATAGTTTTTATTTCAGAGAGTTAATCGTGAAATGTATTCATCATAAATTGTATCAATCTATGTGATCTCCATGCTGATATGAAGGAGTATAAAAAGCCTATTGAACACAGTATTAAGTCAATCAAGGGACAGGGTAATAAAGTGTGTAAGAGGTGAAGCTGCAGAGTAAGACAAATGTGGGTTGGACCAAGTTGCAAATTTGTCACTTTTTAGTTGTGTGATCTTGATTAAGTATTTCATTCCTTCAAGTCCATTTACCACACCTTTAAAATGGTGTTGCTAATAATACCTCATCAATGGAATTTGTATTTATGAAGACTTAAGTTTTTTAGAGCAATTTTAGGTTCACAGCAAAATTGAAAGGAAGATACAGAAATTTCCCATATATACCTGGCCTCCACACGTGCACAGCCTCCTCTACTATCTACATCCCCCACCACAGTGGTACATTTGTTACAACTGATGAACCTTCATTGATACCTGGTTACTCAAAGTCTATACTTTATGGTAGGGTTTGCTCTTGATATTGTACATTCTATGGCTTTGGACAAATATATAATGACATACATCCATCATTACAGTATCATACAGAATATTTTCACTACCCTAAAAATCCTCTCTGTTCTGCCTGTTCATGCCTCCCTCACTCCAACTCCTGGGAATCACTGATCTTTTTACTATCTGTGCAGTTTTTCCTTTTCCAGAAAGCCACGTACATGGAATTATGCAATATGTAGCCTTTTCAGATTTGCTTATTTCATTTACTGACATGCATTTAAAGGTCTCTCATGGCTTTTCATGGCTTGATAACTCATTTTTTCTTTTTTCTTTTTTTTTGGTGTCAAAGTCCATTGTCTGAATGTGCCACAGCTTACTTATCCATTCTCCTTCTGAAGAACACCTTGGTTGCCTCCAAGGTTTGGCAATTATTAATAAAACTTTTAATTTCATTTGAATAAGTACCAAGGAACATGATTGCTGGATAGTATGATAAGAGTTTTCTTTGTTTTGTAACAAGATGCCAAACTGCCTTCCAAAGTGCCCATACCATTTTGCATTCCTACCAGAAATAAACAAGAGTTCCTGTTGCTCCACATTTGGTGTTGCCAGTGTAATGGAATTTGACCCTCCAAAGTTGTGCTTTGTAGTGTTTCTGTCATGACCAAATGACATATTTTTAAAAGGCACTTATCATAGTACTTGACACATTCTAAATGTATATTATTGTTATTACTTGTTCTTATTCTATTATGCCAGTCAGTGAAAAAAAATCAGTCAAAGTAGATTGTTAGACTTTTGTTTCTGGCCATTATGCACTTAGGAAAACAGGCTTACCCTCATTCCATAAGCAACTGGAAACTAGGTAATATGCTTGAAATGACTATTGTTGTGTTGGGCCACAGGCAGTGTAAGACTGCAATTCCTGAGAAGGAAATAGATAAAATAAATGCTACCCAACAATAACTTGGAAGCACATTCCTGGAATGAGGTTTAGGAAAGGGTTCCCAAGCAAGGCAGGTTGGTCTTAACTGAGTTGTGGAGACTGATATCAGAATTCAAGGAGGCTATATTAGTTGGCCATTGCAAAGCAGAGTTCTGAACAGAAGAGAGCTAAGGAAAAAAAAAAAAAAGCTTTGGAAATCTGCATAGGAGTTCACTTGAGTCTTTGCTGCATCCTAAGTACACATATGCGTCACAAGGTTGGGGGAAAAAAAACAACAACCCATCAGGGAGTTATAAGCTGAAGATAGCATGGAGATGTTTGAGCTGTGTTCAGCCAGAATGGAGAGTCCTTTTGATCACTGAGAAATCATGGACAAATTCAGAATGGTTATGCCTTAGTAGTAGGGTGAAACTACACCTAGAATAAATAGAATAAATATTACTGTTACAAAAAATAAAAGCACATCTTTTCATTTAAAAAATTTTTATTTTACTTAATTTTTAAAAATTTAACTTTTATTTTAAGTTCAGGGTTTGTTCATGCAAGTTTGTTATATAGGTACACTTGTGTCTTGGGGGTTTGTTGTACAGATTATTTTATCACCTAGATATTAAGCCTAGTGCCCATTAGTTATTTTTTCCTAATCCTCTCCCTCCTCTTACCTTCACTCTCAGATAGGCTCCAGTGCTTGTTGTTCCCCTCTATGTGTCCATGTGTTCGGATTATTTTGCTCCTACTTATAAGTGAGAATATGTGGTGTTTGGTTTTCTGTTTCTGTGTTAGTTTGCTAAGAATAATGGCCTCTAGCTCCATTCATCTTCCTGCAAAGGACATGATCTCATTTTTTTTTGGCTGCATAGTATTCCATGGTGTACATGTAGCACATTTCCTTTATCCAGTCTATCACTGATGGACATCTAGATTGATTCCATGTCTTTGCTATTGTGAATGGTGCTATAGTGAACATACACATGCATGTGTCTTGATAATAGAACAATTTAGATTCCTTTGGGTATATATCCAGTAACTGGATTGCTAGATTGAATGGTATTTCTATTTTTAGGTCTTTGAGATATTCCCACACTGTCTTCCCCAATGGTTGACCTAATTTACACTCCTACCAACAGTGAATAATCACTCCTTTATCTCTGCAACTTCTCTGGCATCTGTTATTTTTTGACTTTTTAACAATAGCCATTCTGACTGGTGTAAGATGGTATCTCATTGTGGTTTTGATTTGAATTTTCTTTTTAAAAAATTTTATTTTTTTATTATACTTTAATTTCTGGGGTACATGCGCAGAATGTGCAGGTTTGTTAAATACGTATGCAAACCCCTTAGTGGTTTGCTGCACTCATCAACCCATTATCTACATTAGGTATTTCTCCTCATGCTATCTCTCCCCTAACTCCCCACCCCCCCGACAAGCTGCGGTGTGTGATGTCCCCCTCCCTGTGTCCATGTGTTCTCATTGTTCAACTCCCACTTATGAGTGAGAACATGCGGTGTTTGGTTTTATGTTCTTGTGATAGTTTGCTGTGAATGATGGTTAGATATTGGATATTAGACCTTTTTTGGATGCATATTTTGCAAAAATTTTCTCCCATTCTGTAGGTGTTCTGTTCACTCTGTTGATAGTTTCCTTTGCTACGCAGAAGCTCTTTAGTTTAATTTGTCAATTTTTGCTTTTGTTGCAATTGCTTTTGGTGTCTTTGTCATGATATCTTTGACCTTTCCTATGTCTTAAATGGTACTGCCTAGGTTGTCTTCCATCATTTTTATAGTTTTGGGTTTTAAATTTGTCTTTAATCCATCTGGAGTTAATTTTTTTATATGGTATAATGAATTCAATGTTCTTCATATGGCTAGACAGTTTTCCCAGCACCATTTGGTGAACAGGGAATCTTTTCCCCATTGCTTGTTATTGTCAGGTTTGTCAAGTACTAGATAGTTGTAGATGTGTGGCCTTATTTCTGGGTTCTTTATCCTGTTCTATATATCTGTTTTTGTACCTGTTCCATGCTGTTTTGGTTACTGTAGCCCTGTAGTATAGTTTGAAGTTAGATAGTGTAATGCCTCCATCTTTGTTCTTTTTGCTTATAATTGCCTTGGCTATTTGTGCTCTTTTTTGGTTCCATATGGACTTTAACATAGTTTTTTCTAGTTCTGTGAAGAATGTCAATGGTAGTTGAATCTATACATTGCGTAGGGCAGTTATTTTAAGGGGTACAAGAGCAGTTTTTTTACATGGATATACTGTGTAAGTGAAGTCTGGGCTTTTAGTGTATCCATCACTTGAATAATGTACTTTGTACACATTAAGTAATTTTTCATGATTCTCTCCCTCCTGTCATCCCACCTTTCCGAGTCTCCAATGTCTATTATTCCACTTCTGTGTTCATTATCTCACTGTCTATGTACAAATGTAGACATTATTTAGCTCCCACTTGTAATGAGAACATGCAGTATTTGACTTTCCGGTCCTGAGTTGTTTCACTTAAAATAATGGTCTCCAGTTTCATTCATGTTGCCCCATTAAAAAGCGGGCAAATGACATTAATAGATATTTTTCAAAAGAAGACATATGAATGGCCAGAAAGCATATGAAAGAAAATGCTCAACATCATTAAGTACCAAAGAAATGCAAATTAAAACCACAATGAGGTATCATCTTATATCAGTCAGAAGGGCTAGTATGAAAAATTTGAGGAACAACAGATGCTGCTGAGGATGCTGAGAAAAAGGAATGCTTATACATTGATGGTGGGAGTTTAATTAGTACAACCTCTATGGAAGACAGCATGGGGATTTCTCAGAGAACTAAAAGTAGCACTACCATTCGACCCAGGAATCCCACTACTGGATATCTACCCAAAGGAAAAGAAATTATATCAGAAAAGATCTGTACTTGTATGTTTATCACAACACTTACAATAGCAAAGACAGGGAATCAACCTAAGTGTCTATTAATAGATGATTGGATAAAGAAAAATGTGATATTATATATATATATATATATATCTCACAGAATACTACTCAGCCATAAAAGTGAATGAAGTCATGCCTTTTGCAGCAACATGAATGGAACTGGAGGCCATTATTAAGTGAAAGAACTCAGAAACTGAAAGACAAGCAGCACATGTTCTTCCTTATAAGTGGGAGTTAAATAATGTGTACACATTGACATAGAAGGTGGAATAAGATATTGGAGACTTGGAAAGGTAGAAGGGTGAGAGGGGTCAAGGGATGAGAAATTACTTAATGGGTACAATGTATACTTTTTGGGTGATGGATACACTAAAATCTCAGATATCACCATTGTGCAATATATCTGTGTAACAAAACTGCACTTGAACTCCTTAAATTTATTTTAAAAATCTAAACATTGAAAAGTTACAGTAAGTGTATAGTATTGTAATCTTACAGGACCACAGTCATATGTGTGGACTGCTTTTGACCAAAATTGGGCAGTGTATGACTGTACTGGTAAAAGGAGCCACAGAACTGAGTAGAGTCTAGAAATAGACCTACACACATAAAATCAGTTGATTTTTAATAAAGAATCCAAAGTAATTAAATAGGGAATGCCAAAATAATTGAATATCCATATAAAAACATATAAGCCTTATATGACTACAATATGCTTTTATCATATACATAAATTAGCTCATAGATCTAAAGGTATAAAACTTGTAGAAGAAATTATAGGGGGAAATCCTCACCAAACTGTGACAGTAATGATTATCCAAAAAAGATGAACCAGAAAATAATTGGTAAATTAAACTTCATAAAAATTATAAACTTTTGCTGTTATAAAGATATCATTAAGAAAATAAAAATCAAGTTATAAAATAGATGAAAATATTTACAACACATATGTTTGACAAAACTTGTATCCAGGATGTATAAAGAAATGTTACAACTCAGTAATAAGACAAATAGTCCAATCAAAAGGGGCAAAAGATATGAGCAGACACTTCAGAAAAGAAGATATTTGAGTGGTCCATTAGCTCATTAAAAGCTATCAGGAAAATTCAAATTCAAATTATAAGATACCACTACACATCTACTAGAATGACTAAAATTAAAAAGACTGACAATACCATACCAAGTGCTGGTAAAAAGGTAGAGAAAGTGGAACTCATTGCCGGAGGGAATACCAAATGGAATAACCATTTTGGAAAATAGTTTGGTAGTGTCTTATAAAATTAAACATTACACTTTAGCATAAAAATCAGCAATTATCCTCAATATTTATCCTTAGGGAATAAAAATTATATAGCCACACAAAACTTTAAGTACATCGTTATAGCAAACTTTATTCATAGTAGTCCAAACTTGGAACAATATGTATGTTTCATCAACTGGTGAAAGGATTTTTAAAAATTCTGGCAGATATGTTTGAACCAGGGAGACTCCATCTTGAGTAGGGTCTGGGTAAAATAAGACTGAGATCTACTGGGCTACATTCTCAGGAGGTTAGGCATTCTTAGTCACAGGAGGTCTGCACAAGATACTGGTCACAATGATTCTCCTGATAAAACAGGATAAAAAACAAGCCAGCCAAAATCCACCAAACAAAAATTAGCTATGAAAGTGACCTCTGACTGCCCTCACTGCTCATTATACACCAATTATAATCCAGTTAGCATGTTAAAAGACATTCCTGCCAGCGCCATGACAGTTTACAAATGCCATGGCAACATCTGGAAGTTACCCTATATAGTCTAAAAAGGGTAGGGAACCCTCAGTTCCAAGAAATCCCTTCCTCTTTTCTAGGAAACCATGAATAATCCACCCCTTGTTTAGCATATCATCAAGAAATAAGTATAAGTATACTCAATCTAGTAGCTCATACTGCTGCTTTGCCTATGAGTAGCCATTCTTTTATTTTTTACTTTCTTAATAAACTTGCTTTCTCTTTATGGATTCACCTCGAATTCTTTTTTGTGTGAGGTCCAAGAAGCCTCTCTTGGGTCTGGATCAGGACCCCTTTCCAGGAACAGTATATCCTATGATAGAAGACTGTTCCTCAATACAAAGGGAGAAACTACTGATTCTCACAGTATCATGGATGAATCTCAAAGGCATTATGTTGAACAGAAGCCAAAGAATACATGCTTAGTTATGTAAAACTCTAGAAGGAACAAACCTAATCTGGAAAGAAGCAGATCCATGGTGGCCTGAGACTTCAATTGGTGAGGCTGTGTGCAAGTGGGCATCAGAAATTTTTGAGGAGTGATGGCAATGTTTTGTATCTTGATTACACTGCAATATTGGTTACACAAATGTATCCATTTATCAAAACTCATCAGTTTGTCTATCCAATTATCCATCTGAAATGAAGTTTTTTATTATATGTAAATTAACCTCAATAAAGTTAATTACCAGAGAAAAACCAAAAAGCAAAATCATATGAGCATTTCACTAAACTTTAACCTGCAGGCTAATTCTTAAGGATTAATGAAAAGTAGAAACTATTTGGAATCTTAAAACCTTATAATATGCTTTCACTTAATCCCCATACTAAACCATAATTGTATATTTTATTTTTCTTGTTTTATTAATAAATACATTCTTGCTAAGGATAAATAAATTGCCCAGTCTTCCATAGTTATTAAGGTTTGAAACATCCATTTTTGTTCTTCCCACTGCTGTAATGTCAGTATGAACTAATTTTAAAAGTCATCCCCTCTCCTCCTCGAGAGAAATCTATGGCTTTTGAAGGCCTGAACATTCTGCCTCTAATTTTAGATAAAGCAGACTAAGAAGAGGGGTAAGAAAGAACATGTAGGTGAGGTAGCAACATAATAGGAAGAGACCCAAAAGAAGGACCTTTGAGGTCCCTCCTTAAATTAGGGTGTTATGATTTAAGAAAACACTATTAACGTTATTTGTCCTTGGGATTTAACTTAATTAAAATCTCAAGTAACTTTTACTTAGGAAGATGTACAGAGAAGAATAATTTTGGAAATGCCTTTATGGTTGAAGAGAAAGTAACATTAATTCTCTAATTTTATTTAACCAACTGTTTATTTGGTGCCTCCTGATAGATCTTCTTTTTAAATAAAGTTGAATATATAGATGGATTAGAAGAAAAGTTCTAAAAATTGTTATTGACTAACTCTGTTCTTTACTCTCATTAGGATAGCAGTGGTGGAATTCTAGGCTTTCTATCTATCTGTCTGTCCATCTACCATCTGTCTATCTAACTATCTGTGCATCTATCAATCTTATTTAAACCACACTAGATTAAATATATATATATACATTATTATCCTGAGTTTACACATGAAAAAATGAAACAGTGTGAATACATGTACTACTTATATTGTTTAATTTTCTGTAATGAACACCTGCTGATTATGTAATAAAAATGTTGAACATACTTATTTAGTTTCTGCCATAAAGTTAGTTAAATCTAATTTTAAATTTTATGAAATTTTAATGGAGTGATTTTTAATACGTGAAAAAACTTTAATGCTTCCATTTTGAACATATATCACTTTAAAGGAGGGAATAATTTCTATAAAGTTGATTGCAAAACAACTTTTTATTACTTAGAATTCTGTTTTTTGTTTAATTTTTAATATTAAGTTAAGAATCTGTCTTTTAAAATGTTTTGTGGTATGAAAAAAGAAAATTATTTTTAAGTTCTAACTTCTAAAATCATATTTTGCAAGGAAAAGCAGTAAAAAAATATAGTGTTAGTAGAGAAAGGAGTCTTCAATGTTTTGAAGGACAGAGCTGGAATTTTGCAGAGGTTAACTTCCTATTTCATACAGCTGGCTATTAATGGCAGAGTCTTTCCACTCTGCCACACCACCTTCGTGGTACTAACAAAACCATCAAATTTGCAGAATGGGAATGCAATGTACCTTGTTTTGTTTATTTGTTCACGGTAGCATTCATGTCTAAAAGGACAACCAACAATAGTCAGGAACAAGATGCAGATAATCTAAATACCTGATCTACTTTTTACCAAGCACCATTACCCTGGCCCCACCTCCAATAAACTGTTGCAAAGCAGTATACAAAATTACTTAGCTGGATCTGTTTTCGCTTGGGATACCGCTGTCTTGTAGAAACAAACAGGTTGTTCTGGATTGAAGTAAGGAACAGGCATAAGCAAAGCAGCACCAAAAATTCAAATTGCTATAGTGAGTTCACTAACTGAGGGAGACATTCACTAGCATAGACAGGAGACTAAGTTAGATTTTCAGCAGTAAGATAGGGGTGTGGAGCTGAGTTACTAGAACTTCCTCCTGAGTGTCTCTGAAATACTGGATCTATTTTCTTAAAAAATGTGTAAATCTGCTCCATGATACATTTTGTCACTGTTATCACCTAGCTCTCATACTTATAAGATAAATATGGAATCTGAAACACAATCTCTAAGATTATTTAGAGTTTACTTTTGGAATATGTAAGGCATTCCTCATTTGAGCAAGTTTCTAAAATAATACTGAAAATATTTCTGCCACTGAAAATATTGCTAAGAACTAGCTTTAGAAATTAGCTTCTCTCCTATCTCCAGCTAAGCCACTTTATCTTCAGAAACATACATTTCTGAATACTAATTTGATGAAAACCATTCTAAAAATGTGAAATCACAATGAAGGTTTTCTCTGAACATCTGGCTCTGCTACCTCATGAGAGTGTTTCTCATGCAATTACATACGGTGATTCATGCTGACGCTTGAATTGGACCACAGTTTTTATCAGGTTTTTCAATATTCTCGAAGGTTAGATAAATCTTAGGAAACCTGTAGTTGACATATCCAATTGCCTCCGTGCTATAGTTTGTAGTGACCAAGGCTGATGTTAGTCTTTTCTCACAGGGAAGGAGAAATTTAACAATGATTAGATATACAAATAGGATGTAAAATTTAATGTTTGCTTTAGTTCCTACAAACTTATGAGTTATACCTAAATTATTGGGGTAAAGAAGATCTAACAGTATTTTGGGAATTTACTTCCAAAAGAAGCTCAAGGCAACAAATCCCATTACTTGAGTATGTATTTATTTAAGTTATTCATCTGATGGTATCTGCATGCAAATGGAACAGAAAAACTGGCCTTTCTTTAATATAATGAAATCCTTAATTAAACCAGAATTCAGATAAACATAACATTCAATTAATTTTCTCTCTTTTTTACTTCGTTCCTCCTTCCCTCTTGCTCTTCCTTCCTCCCTTTTTTCTCATTTCCTCCCTACTCTTTCCTCCCTTCCTCCCTGCCTGCCTCCCTCCCTCCTTCCCTCACTCCCTTGCTCCCTCTCTTCCTCCCTCCCTCCCTCTCTCCCTCCTTCCCTCTCTCCCTTCCTATATTTTTTCCCTTCAATTTTTCTTATTTTTTTTAAAGAAAATATTTGAAGAGAAAGAACAAAATGATAATATGGAAAACTTAAACATAAAAAAATATAATCTTCGTGCAAAGTCTTGGGGTTAGTAGCTTCTGACAGGGCCTGTTTAACTAGGCAACACCTTCAGTGTTGTCCCAGGAAAAGCAACTTTATAATGAAAACTTTAGGGCCTGTAGGTTCCAGAACACATGTGATTCTTTGATCATCACAGATATTTACAAAATAGGAGTATGTTTCCATATATAACATTTTTAAATTAAAATTTATAATGGTTCTCTTGTTATTCCCCAATTAAACAACAAACCACAGTTTTATTGCCTGTTTAAAATAAGTTTTTAGCTGTAACAAACTTTAGACCACATCTCATGTGGATCTTTAGAGAGAAATATACCTTCTTGGAAAAGAAAGTCCATTGGTTTGAGAAAAATGCTCTTTAGAGACGATACTCTCTTCTGATATGAAGGGGAAATGAGCTTTACATTTATCTGATTTTTATGTCATATCTAACATTCCTATGTCAAGTTGTTCCAACAGTGTTGTTAGGATCATATATTCAAATTGTCATTATAATTTGATTTGTGGGAAGACTTTAGAGAGGAATGACTCCAGGAGGAGTTAGAAGTATGGCAGTGCAGGTGAAGCTGGGGCATGGGGCTACTAGATTAGGAATGTCCTGCTGAGAAGGAGATTCTTTAGCGAAGCTGCAGAAGAGCTTATCACCAAAGCAACTGCAGTGAGAAGATAGTGGATTATTGAATGTGGCATTTTTGGAGGGTTATCTACATTTGGGAGGGTGAAGAAGAAGCCATCCAGAGTGCCTACCAAGGAATCCCAATGATAAACTTCTAATAATCACAGAGTGACTGACTTGAAGTCAAGGCCCTCAACTCTTTTTCACAGCCTCAATTCACCTGCAGTACATTGTTAATAATGAAGAGGCCTGTTATGGTGGGGATTCTCAGCAGGGTAAGGCAGGGGTAGGAAGTTTAGAGTGAATCAGAATCTGGGGGGAAGTCTTGTGTTGGTTTAATTATGTCCTGGCTTGGGAGTGGGAGTGGTGAGGGGGTGGCTGTCATTGAAGCCTTGTTTAAATGAGAAGATCCATATCATCATTCTGCTCCAAAAGAATATTGTATATTAAAGAGGAACTTTGATTAAGCCACTGCCTGAAGGGAGCATGCTTATGTACACTACCTGGTCACTAAAGTACCTTCAAAAAGTGTTGGTTGTTGTATTAGTCCCTTTTCACACTGCTGATACATACATACCCTAGACTGGGAAGAAAAAGAGATTTAATTGGACTTAATAGTTCCACATGGCTGGGGAGGCCTCAGAATCATGGCAGAAGGTGAAAGGCACTCTTACATGGCAGTGGCAAGAGAAAATGAGGAAGATGCAAAAGCAGAAACCACTGATAAAACCATCAGATCTCGTGAGACTTATTCACTACCACAAGAACAGTATGGGGAAACTGGCGCCATTATTCAAATGATCTCTCAATGGGTCCCCCCCACAATGTGTAGGAATTATGGGAGTACAATTCAAGAGGAGATTCGGGTGGGGACACAGAGCCAAACCATATCAGTTGTCATTCACCAAAATGAACTGTGTGTGGAAGTTTGGGGCAGAGAAAATTGCTCTGTGAAATAGAGGGTAGCTGAGGTGTCACATGTGAAGCAATGAGGGGAATCACGATTGGTGTCAATGGGAGAGCAAAACTGGAGTGGAGAAAACAGGGTGAACAGAAAATGATTTCTGAAGTAATTTTGAACTTTGTTGAGTATGTCCTACAAAATCTCTAATACATTATTCATTGTTCACTAATTATTTTTTTGCAAATGGGTCATTTTGGGGAAAATGGTAGGAGATGGGGACAAACATTAATTTCTCTGGGCCTGTTGTCTCACTTGTGGTGTCTCACTGGTGGTTATTCTAACCACCCAGTGGAGATAATGAAAATTTTAACCTGTCTCTAAAGGAAATTTTTTCAATCCTTGGAATAATTTTCTGAGAATGCATAGCCAATGGGGGAAAATACTGCCTTCGAAATGCTCAAATTGAGGAAAGCAAATGGAAGAAAGGGATTTTTCTTTCTGTAAAAAATTACTTTTATGGCATGAAAATTATTTTTCTGCCCTTTATGACCATTGTTATTCTTCTGTATATTTTCCCAGTATATGTTTGTATTTTGTACAATGGTAAATATGCCATATAAATAATAGTGTCTTCCTTTTTCACTTTCATGTGAAGCACTTATGATAGTATCTGTATTTGCATGTATTTCTGTATCTCTCTTTGCATCTTCATCTATCTAATTATCAATGTGTCAATAATTTTCTGTTATCTACCAATAATCTCTGTACTTAGCTTTCTAGCACTCTGAAAATTTGTTTTCCTGAAGTCCCCTTTCTAGTTCTTATTTAATAACATTTTAATTTCTTTGGTTCTGATCCAATTTGGTCCAAATATCACAATAATTAATGTGTTTCCTAGTGCATAATCATTATAACCATCATTTAAAAATACTATATATTATAAATCTGAAAAGATCTTCCAAAATGTACTCACATATTCCTCTGTTGTTGAATATAGAGGTGATAGTAAATTTCACTATTTAAAATAACTCTGTAATATGTAACTTTATAACACAACTTTGTTTTTTGGATTATTTCCTTGGGAGACATGCATAAAGATGAAATCAATTGCTATAAAATTTTATGACACATAGTGTCAAACTGAAAAGGCAAATATATTCTTGTTTTTATCCCACTATATCAAAGGCATTGCTTATCTGTGCTGCAATTTTTCTTCAAATCCTAAAATTTATGTGTACATTTTGCAGCTGAAGAACTCTTCATAGACATATATTTAGTGATAAAGAATGGTTTTGTTGCTCATTTTATTTTCTTGATTTCCCCACAACTATCCAAAAAAGCATAATGTGTTGAGGTTTATTCCAGATTAAGTACTCCAAATCTTATTTGGTCAATAAAAGTATAAATGAAAGGGCATTTTCCTATTTAATTGAATAACCAAACTCTGGTGGGATGATACATAACCCTCATGTTGCTTGACTGGCTATGTGACTGAATAAATGAACATCATCTACAAATATGACTGATTCTCTTCACTAAGGAAAAAAAGGAGTTGCAAAATTGACTTTGCTGCTTGCCAGTTGAAGCCTCTCTTCCTCACCCCCACTAAATCTTCTTTCTGGGACCAACATATCAGTCTAGAGGAATAAAGTTTCATAATGCCAAAAGGGCCAAGAGCGGCTGGCACAGAAATAATTGACTCAAGTGATTATAAGTTATGTCTCATACATCTAAAGCAACAAATCAAAAAAGTTTTATCATTATTTTTGTCTTCTTTTCCTTTTAGCTGCTAAATAAACTGATTATTTTACTACATTCAAAGAGGAGTTGCAATGTTAAAACTATTGATTTTGAGGATTTAAAAGTTTTTACTGGATATAGACTCCTCTTTGAGAAAAAAAGCAGTGCCTTATTTTCCTAAACAGAGTAATATAAAATGAAACAAACCACCTTCTCCTCCCATTACTGTCCCTAAACAGACTATAATCATGAATATAGCAATTATTTTCTTTGTAGCAAGAAAGATCAATGTTGCAAATTTTAGGTCATAGCTGAACATATCAAGTATGTTTTATAATCAGAAAATAAATTATAAAGTTGAATATTAATACTTAAAATTTATTGAAATTCTGGCAATATAAAATTAGATGCATTAATGCAAATAGATTACAATTTCAAGAGTAAATTTTATTAAATGGTAACAGAGTATATTTATGTTGATATCTCATCCTATATTAAAATGTGTTTACAAAATTCAGATTGGATGTTTCAATAGTTCATCAACTTTTGATACAGCATATATTTTAGTGTGCTTTGAAACAGCAGGTAGTTGTTTTTTCATATAACTTTAGATTAATGTTCTTAAAAAATAAGCTTGGTCTCACTCATGGCACTTGGATAAAGGTTGTATTTGATTTTTAGCCTGTGGAATTTGTGGTGGGAGCCCAGCCAAGCAAACTTAGTTATAGGTTATTTAGAGAGAGAACAGCAGTTGGTGGCAGGAAGGACTTGGACCCCACAATCTGCTACTTAATTTTTCAGTTGTTTGTATGTGGGCCCAAAAACACAATTCATGTTCATTCCATCTTTAGGTTTGAGATAGTCAATTAGTTGCAAAAATTCCTTAGTGATTAATCATTTGGAAGACAAGTGCTGTCTTTTCCATAAATGTTTATTCTTCATCTTACCATGGAAATAATTCCTTGAAAAATTCACATTTTGAGATTAGGTAGACCTGTGCTGGACTGTCCAGTATAGTAGTCACTAGCCACATGTGGCTATTTATATTTTTATCTAAATTAACTAAAATTAAAGAAAATTAAACATTCAGTTTCTTTGTCTCACTCTGCACATTTTAAGCGCAAATATTCACAAGTGGCATGTGGCTACTGTATTAGACAATGCAGGTGTAGAGTTATAGGACATTTTGTCATTGCGGACACTATTAGATGGTGAGGAGCTAGATTGAATATTTTACAAAATATCCCTTTTATAATTACAATCTTATATCTTGCTTGATTTTAAAATAACAAAGAGCAAATAAATGTGAACAAAATAGTGTGTAATAAATAAAATGAGTGAGTTACTCTAAAACATGAAGTTTCACTTTTATTGTGGTCTATATGAGTTTATACTAAGATGAAAACAGATTTTACATGTATTGGTATAGCAATACTCAAAGGAAACTTGATGATGTTTACAAGCTGGGCCTAGAGACAGCATTTGAGTTGGTGCGGCCAATACTCACATAATCACAGGGGCAAGACAATTTCAAGGTGATCTCTGAATTATTCATCTAGTGAACTTTTTTTCCTGTCATGTTAGAATTGTAGTTTTTTTCTACTTCAATTTTCAACAGTTATTGAAGAATTAAAAGGAAAAATATGGTGCTCTACTTGAATAATGATAAAATTTTGCTTTCCTTTACTCAGTTTTTTTTTTCGACAAAATGGTAATTACTTCATACTTTCTATATTGCAGAAAGATGCTTTCTTAGTCCAGATACTACACAGCTATGTCATATTTAGACTTTACTTGGATTATTTCTTTTACATTTTGGGGATATACATCAAAAAGTAAAAGTCAATACAATTTTAACTTAGTTATGAATAGCAGGTCACAATATATCTTTATTTCACCACACACAAAAATCAATATAAACATAAAAGATAAAATAAAATAGATCTTGGAAGAAAGCATGAAATAATATCCTTATAACCCTGAGGGTGGGCAAATATTTCTGAATGCAAAGGGAAAAAATGGTAAATGTTATTATGTTGAAATTAAGAACTTCTGTTTATCAAGACACCATGAAGAGAGTGAAAAGGCAAGACAGAATGGAAAAAATTTGTAATACATATAACACAGAAAGGATTTGTATCCAGAATATACAAGTCAATAAAAAAGACTGAAATCCCAATAGAACCATGTGCAAAAGTCATAAACATAAACCTTAAAAACAGGATGTCTAATACATATAATTAATAGATAGGAAACGTTGTTCAGCCTAATTAATTGCCAGGGAAATGCAAATTAAAACTGATTTCATAATACATACATCAAAATGGCAGTGATGAGAAACACTGCAAATGCCAACACTTGCACTTGCTGATTGGAGTATAAATTTGATCAAACTCCTTGGAAAGCTATTTGACATTAAAGTTGAATATATGTGGCATTAAAGTTGAATATATTTGGCGTTAAAGTTGCAAGGATATATATATGTGTGTATATATATACATATATATATATATATATAATGATATATTGAAAGAGAATTGCACCCTTTCAGCTGCAATTCCACTCCCAGATTTATACCCAATAGAAGTGCATGCAAATGTGCACTAAAGGCATGCACAAGAATCTTCAAAGCAGCATTATTTACAAGAGCACCAAACTGGACACAATCCACATATTCATCAAGAGTAAAATTGATTCATCTTGGTCTATTTCTACAGAGGAATACTACACAGCAGTGATAATGAATAAACTCTAGAGTTTTCAGCAGCATGGATGAATCTCATAAAAGATAGTATAGGTAAAAGAAACAAGACACAGGGTACATAATTTATGAGTCTATTTATATAAAATTGAAAAATCATGCGAGCCAATCTATGGTATTAGCTAACGAGGATGACTGGTACTCTTGGAAGAATAGTGATTAAAAAGAGAGTGGATACATGGATGTTAACTTTGTGTACACTTATGATGAACACTTTTCTGTGGGTGTGTAGTTTTTAAAATAAAGACAGTAGAATGTTTATTTACAAAATTAATGAAAATGATCATTAATGTATGATTTTGTCACAGAGATTTGCACCTCTGCAAAGGTCTTTGACAAAAGTCCTGTTGTTAAGTGCATCCAAAAAGATTAAGGTAGAAAGTCTAATTATTAATGTCCACTTTTCTGTTGTGAGAGGATCTACAGAAAATAAAACCCTATATAAATATGAACAAAAAAAAATCTTCCTGGGGCTTCAGAAGAACCTAATTGGTTCTCAGAAAACATAAAGGAAAATCTAATATACCCCTCAGCCGGACTTGGGTTTTCCATGTCCTATGAGAGAGTCACAGAGTCTTCCGGTCATCTCAGTTCCAAGGATAAGGCACTCGGGTGTCACTAAAATCAATAGTATAGGCAGGAGGGGAAAGACAGACCTGATTTGAGAATGTTTTCTTTTAATACATACTGACCTCAGTGACCTTTGAGGGCTGTCAGAATGATGGCCAGAGGAAGCCTTGAAGCATATGCTTACTCATGATGTTACTTACATGGACATCAGTCCAGAGAACTCACAGGGGTGGTTATAAAATGTCCTCCGATCACTGTGGGCCTCTTTCCAATGACATGCCAAGCTGCATGGGCCTGAACATTTTGTACTTACATATGTATACACATGTATACATGCAGTTTGTGAATGTATTAAGGGGGGTCTGTTTTGTGCAAGTCATTTGTAGAGAAGGCAAAATGGACCCAGTGCTGCTGTTGGCAATTAAATATATTTTGAATTCTCTTGGGATAAAATCATGCTACCAATTTTTTTTAGTACCAAAAATCTGCTAGTGAAAAACTGTATGATCAATTAAGTCCAGAAAACTAGACTAGAGCTCCTCGACTGCACTTCTCACAGTTTATATACTTTATGCCAAGAGAAGTTAAGTTTGTTAGCTTCTAGGCTATTTCTAAATATTAATGTACACAAGCAGAAACAAACACTGCTTAATTTTCTCTGAAACTAGTCGAAGGGCATTTACAATAGGAAATATTCCTCCTATAATACATTAGAAAAAAAAGTTTTAAAGGAGAATTTTTATTTTGGAAAAGTAAATTGCAGAAGGGTTTAAGAAGAATCACTAAAGTGCATGAGTAAAGTATTTGAAATAATTCCAAATTATTAAAAGAACAGAGTACTTTTTATTACTTTGCCAAAAGGAAGATTATTTTGTCGTTTGAACGACTTGACTCATTAAAATCTACTTATATAGGTGATGAATTTTTTGGGTGAAAAGTTCTCAACTTTTAGATAGAGAAATATGATAATTCTTTGAGTACATCTGTCCATGAGGTAGGGGTCCATGAAGAAGAAATTTTAGCTTGAGTGATATGTTTCGTCTATGAATATTGAAAAGGAACCCCATGAGACCCACATTTAATCTACATTCACTGGAAACACTTGTACCTTTTACACTATGCTTATTCATGCAACTGGATTAACTAAATACATAAGCTGCTGCTTTCAGCTCTGGTCCTCCTGTTTTCTGCTGGTAAAGGTCACACTGACTCATACACAAAACCTTTTGTTTATATCTCAGAGGTAGCTGACCCTGTTGCACCTGCTTTTGAATATCTGGCAAGAGACAGCCTTGCAAATGAATATGGCTCTTTCAAGAGGTTGCTTATTTTAAAATGAAATTAGCATTTCCATAGGTGCCAAACTGCTGGCAGAGGAGAATGGAGACCTCTGTGTAAGTGAAGACAGGTATATTGTGGAATTGCGGCAGCATCTGCATGTTCACCTTACCCTATAAATAAAGCCTCTAAACGATTGCTGAATGAATGAACAAATGAACAGAATAGTTATCTTTGACCCTTTTTACCTAGTTACTAACATTTTATTTTGTTTATACAGACTTATTCTATAACTATGTAAAGGAGGAAATGTGATTTAAGCACTTCCCTTTTTTTCATAATACCCCTTACCCTTCCCTAAATATCAACCATGTATGTTACATGGACTAAAGTCATTACTGTGACAGCAACTGATACTCAATCATTATAATTAGCCTCCTTTTGGGTTAACTAGTGCTCAAATCTTCCAAAGGATATGGAAAGAATCAAAAAGGTATACCAGATTAAATGAGGAGGTAGGGAGGCACTGAATGCAATACTATGAGGTTAGATTTCATTCTGTGATCCAGTGAAGAATGAGTGGATATCTGGGAAAGAATAGCATCGACAGATGTGTACACTAGAAAGTTCTGGTGACGATAAGTGTAATTGATTGGGAGAGATTCTAGAGGCAGGATGTTCAGTTCAGAAGTCATCTCAATAATACAGGCAAAAAGACAATCTCTGTTATTAGCCATTAGGATAATGGTTACCCTTATGGGCAGTAAAGACTGAGAGAGATTACAAAGGGAGTCCTAGAGTGCTGGTGAAATTCAGCTTCCTGATCTTGGTGTTGGATATTTGGATTTATTCACTTGCATATATCCATTGCAAATAAAGCTGTATATTTTGTATGTCTTTCTGTATGTATACTTAATAAAAAAAAGTGTAAAAGAAAAATAATGACACCTGAATCATTGCAGTAGGAATGAATAGCATAAGGTCATTTGCAGAGATAGAATGCCACAAAGATTTGCGCAATTACTGAAAAAGGAAAATAAAGAAGAGGAGAAAATCAAAGGTGGCTTCGAGATGTCTTAGAAATTGAAGATATTTCATTTATACAGTTAGAAATCTCATGAGGAAGGACTTCTTTTTGGAAGGAAGTTAATGAGTTCAATATTGGGTATTTGAGATGCCAAGGAGATAGTTAGGTAGGACTGACAAATAAGCAAATGTGAATGTTGCTTGGAACTCGAACGAGAGTTAAAAATGGAGGTTATTGGAAGTTATACAGACAGAAAAAACAATTGAAATGGTAAAAATAAGGAAAGCCCTAAGAGAGTAAGGAACAAAAGAAAATTGAGCACTAAACCTAGAAAACTGTTTCTGTTTCAAACTTTTACTTTATGATAGCCTAGTTCATGACATAGTAATTCTGGAATAAAATGTGTAAAATATATAGTTTTCTTTTTTTATGTGATGAGGTTTTAAGTCTTTTAATTTTGTATTTTCGAATTGTCTTTAGTGAAAACATATTATTTTGTAGTTACATAAGAAAGTTACACAATGAAAAAATATTTCATGTAGAATGACAGGATACTGAGATAGCAGAGTTGTCTGGATAATATCTGACAACTACAATTACCCATGATTTATGACTATTTTTTCTAGAGAAATATATATATTTTAAACTGTAATGTTTAAATTTTTTCTGAAAAAAATATTTGACTAAGTTAGGTTAGTGACTTTTGGACATACCAGATTAACCTCATGATTTGCACCTTCTTTGTGGTCATTTTTATCAATTTATATATGTTTAAGTAAGGGAAATATAGATATATTCTCAGTGCATAATCTATAAAGGGTAAGAGACATAATACTAACAAAGTATTATTCCAATAAAATAATTTAATTGGAATACAAAAGTTTTATTTTAAAATTCAGATGTGTTATTTTTTGATTTAGTCCTATTTCAAATGTATTAATTAGTTTATTAATTGAAAGAGGTCTTATAAAGGATTAATGGAAAAGTCACATTATTAAAATAAATTTCATAAACTGTTTTAAAAGGTTTCACTTATCAATATAAACTTTCTGGAAATCATTGCTATTATATAGTATGCATAAATCTACTCTGTGAACACTATAAATTTAACCTGACAGTAATAATTTCTTTTTTTTTTTTTTTTTCTTTTTTTTTTTGAGGCAGAGTCTCACTCTGTCGCCCGGACTGGAGTGCAGTGGCCAGATCTCAGCTCACTGCAAGCTCCGCCTCCCGGGTTCACGCCATTCTCCTGCCTCAGCCTCCCGAGTAGCTGGGACTACAGGCGTCCGCCACCTCGCCCGGCTAGTTTTGTATTTTTTAGTAGAGACGGGGTTTCACCATGTTCGCCAGGATGGTCTCGATCTCCTGACCTTGTGATCCGCCCGTCTCGGCCTCCCAAAGTGCTGGGATTACAGGCTTGAGCCACCGCGCCCGGCCAATAATTTCTTTTAAGCTGATGTATGTGCTGTGATGACACCATTTAAAACCATGTGACACTTGTGTTGACAAGGGTTTGTTTTAGCTGTCACATGCTAGAGATCAGTGACATACACCTACCTTGACAAAGAGCTTTGTGGAGACACTCAATCTGCTATCTTTATCTAAATAAAACATAGAAAGGCTGGTTTTCTGCAGTCATTCAGCCCTAGAAAGGAAGGTTCATCAGTTGGTGTATGTTTGAGGTGTGGAGAATATTTTCTTTGAGATTATATGGTAATTTGTGTGCTTTGTAGTAAAAAATATTTGTTTAGATTATTGGTTCTTGGACAGCAAGATTTATTTTATATTCCTTAATATCACCTGATACAACATGCTGTTACCTTCCCTGAAAGACATGCTCATTACTTGTTATAAAAAGGTAAAGTGATTAACATTTGCAACATTTTACTTCTTTAAGAAAAGTGTTTTATATTTTTGTTCTTCCATAAATATATATAACCTTTGAAACTAGGGGACCAGAAAAATGTACTTGTTGTACCAAGAAATATTAATAATCTTGGATTACTATAGATGATGACTGTTTAAAAGACAAATTGAGTTTTTCCTTTAATTGGGTAAAATGATTTTTTATATTCTTAGAAGGAGAAGATTATAATATGCATTTCTCTCATGGTCTGTTCCTTTCAGTGCCTAATATTCCATAATGCTCATTATGGAATTCCTACATATGGAAAGAATATCCTAATTTCAACCCCCTATTCATTCTCACCCTTGTCCCTGTTTTTTTGAAACCCTTCAATATAATGAACACATTCATTCCTGGCCCCTCTTTGTTTCTGAGGCAGTTGATGGACTCTTCAGGCAATGACGATTCAAGATGTCAGGAGGAACAAAGCCAGGACTGTCACTAGCCTGCCTTTCAAAATGTTCCAATCACATATTAATCCTTTTCCAAATAGATGTTGGACAAATCCATTTTGACCCAGAACCAGAACAGTGAAGCCAAATCTAGAATCATCCATGCTGGCTAAGGTTGAACCACTGGCAAATACATTTTTCAAAATTTCGTTTTGTAAGGAATTAAATCCAATTCCTTTCCACATGGAGAAAAGCCAATTATGAAAGCTGATGATTGTAAAAGTGAGACCAAAGAGCCACAGGACATATTTATTTTGGAAAGAAAGTTAAAAGACTAAGAAGTTAGGACATAAATTACTTTACACTGGTTTAGATTAAACTAACAGTTTAAAAAAATAAATATTTTACATTTTTATGCAGATGTCCAAGATAAAAAAAGCTGTTGTACTAAGAGAAAACTTAAGATTTCTGGAGAAAAGCATCCATAAATGGCTCCTGCATAAATGGTTCCTGAAGTATATGCAAAATGGGAAGGGGCAGCACTTATAAGATTTTTAAAAATAGTTTTATTCAAAAAAAAATATATTCTGAAAACCATTCAGTCAGGTTGATGTGTAAAATAGAGGTTGACAATCTCTCAAATGTGGTAGGTAATTGCTTTCTGGATTCCAGGGAATGGTGGTTAGGGATAGAAGTGACTGGAGCAATGAGATTTGCTGTCAGTTGTTTTGTCTCTAGGTGGTACATAATAATAAAGTCAGTGTAGTTCCTAACAAAGAGCAGAGAAAAGGATGTGGTGGCCCCATCTGGCTCTCATGCTACCTCATGTGGTATCACAGGAACCCCATATCAGTCAGATTCCAACAGGAAATAGATGGCAACATCCAAAGTAAGAAAATTAGACAGGTATTTACTTACAAATGAATGATTTATCCTCTGTGACTGTAGGAAAAATTCATGGGATACTGCAGTAACCTGGGCTGATTCTAGCTGCACTATTTTCACACCTAGGTGGGAAGGGCTATCGGGAGTGATGGTTTCTTGGAATCTGAAAGGACAGACTCATGTGGATTAGAAGGCCTTGAGAGAAGCAGTGGCTTCTCTCTTCCATGGCCTTGCTTTGCTCTCTCCCTCTGATCTCCTGCTGAAGCTCCACACTGGCTGAGTTGAAATCTAACTGGATTAGATTTCAGTTAGATGGTGGAGGTGATGAGATGGGGAGAAAGGGGAGTGTTGATGGAGTCCTTTGGAGATCCGTCTCCAAGATAGATTGCAGGTGGACCAGGTGCAGTGGCTCATGCCTATAATCCTAGCACTGTGGGAGGCCAAAGTGGGCAGATTGCTTGAGGCTAGGAATTTGAGACTAGCCTGCTTGACATGGCAAAACCCTGTCTCTACAAAAAGCACAAAAATTAGCAGGGCATGGTGGTGCGTGCCTGTAGTAGTCCCAGCTACTTGGGAGACTGAGGTGAGAGGATCACCTGAGCCTGGGGAAGTTGAGGCTGCAGTGAGCCGTGATCACCACTGCACTCCAACGTGGGCAACAGAGCAAGAGCCTGTCTCCAAATAAATAAATAAATAGATAAAGTAGAGGGTAGAGAGCAGGTGGAGAAGGGTAGAGAATAAAGCTTGAGGGGTTAATTGAAGACAAGTGGCACTGATCAGTTCAACTAGCTGCCAATGACCAGATGAAACTAAAAGACTCTGCCTCCCATCCTCACCTCAGGGATCTACTTATTTTTTCCTTTTCCCCTTGTGTCTCAATTAAACCAGCTTATTTCCACTTATTCTCTTATGATTTTCATTCATAATATAACCCTTTATGAATTTGAAGATAACAATTTCTTCTGCTTTTCTTGTTAGTATCTTGAACTTAATTTATATCCAAAACATCTATTTTCTTTTTCTCTGACTGCCCTCTGGACTCTCTTAAAAATTTACATGTTAAAAGTAATGTTTGATATTACACATACTTTGTTATTTGTGTTTGCCCACACACTTGTGTGTGTGTATATTACTCAAATTCTAACACATGTCCACAACACATGTAAATGCAAGAAGCTCTTTCTCATCAAGACCATTTTGAATTGTAGTTCAAGAATTAACAGTCTGACCTAGTTTAGTAACACTTGTACATTTGAGAGCATTTTCCTCATTCATTTTCTGGATTATGAAATAGGAAGATTGAAAAAGCTCAGCCTCATGGGTGACACTTCTGAGCATTCAGGTGATATTACATGGTGTGGAACTCTTTTTTAAGACGTGAACTTGAAACTAGACATTGACTCTATTGATATTAGAATGGTCAATATTATCTCACTCTAGTTAGAGATGAAAAGTCTTTAGGGCTGGGGCCAAAGTTTGTTTCTTAGAATAACACTATTTCTGATTACTTACCCAACCTAGGCTACCTACATTGTGACTACTATAGAGGGAAAGAGTTTTATAATATGGTTTTGTCTTCACAATATTATATTCTTTTTAATGAATTTTTAAATAGAATTTTCTAGGATGGAACTAGTCCTAGAAAACTTTATTTTCTTTAAGAGACAGCGTCTGTCTCTATCACCCAGGCTGGAGTGCAGTGGCATGATCATAGCTCACCGCAGCTTTCAAACCGCTAGGCTCACGTAATCCTTCTGCCTCAGTCTCCCGGGTAGCTGATTCTACAGGCACATGCCAGCATGCCCAACTACTTAAATTTTTTTTAAACATAATTTGTAGAGCCGGGGTGGGGGGTCTCATGTTTTTGCCCAGACTGGACTCAAACTCCTGGCTTCAAGCATTCCTCCCACCTCGGCCTCCCAAAGTGCAGGCGTGTGAGCTGCCATGCATGCCCAGCCTCTGACAAACATTTTTTCAAGACTTTGATTAATGTGCAGGCTTGACTCATCAATTTTCACATGATTCAAAAGTTGTGTAACAGACACAGTTAATGCCCCTTGGATCCCTTTCACCAGGTCTGTCTCCCAGCTTCTCTGTGCATTGCTGCTAAATGCTTGTATCTGTCATCTCCAGGGTCTTTCTTTTAAACACTGGAGACTTCTTGTCCTCAAAGACAGCCAAAAGGCTTCAGAGTTTAGTAAAATATCATTATTTAATTTAAATACGTATAAGTAAATTGTGATAATTTCTGTGTAATAGAGGTACAGAGTTTGGGTCCTGGTACATAATAGTCTAATTTCTATTTATGACAAACAGTGTTTAGTGAAGAAAACAAGATATATTATGCATTTTAAGCAGAAAATGATTTACATACAGTCAAGTATAATGGTAATTGTTAGATGAGCTGGGGAAACAGAAGCCAGGCTGGTCTTCTAGGAATGACTCGTAGGATACCATGGACTCACCTGTTACAGGAACTATTATCTCTCCTTTAATCAAGAAAGATGGGGAATAAGAAGGTTGTCATTGAAAAGAGTGAGTTCAAGAACATGCTACTGCACCTGCAGTCAGGATCCAGAAGGAACGATTATTGCAACTGCCTGAACACTCTATGTGGAGCCCAGCTGCCTCAGTGGCAAGTGTCTCTCAATACTCATGAGGTTAGTGATTGGATGCTGGAATCTCTATAAACATTCCTGGCAACAGAAAACAGTCAGAAGCAGTAGGAAGTTGGCCTCCACTTCATTTATGGATTCCAAATATCTCATGATTGCTTTTAATTGACAGATCTGTTTTTCAGCTAAAATCCTATCTGCAAGAACATCTGAGAAATGAAGTTTTAAGATTTCTACTCCTTGGAGTACTGGACAACATACTTGAAGGAGGTGGGCATAATTGCTGAGTGCCAACCAGGGCCATTATGTTATATAACTCCAAGGGGCATCATTCATAATGCAAGTGGTGGCCTGGCAGTGCCAACTGACCATATCACTCACAATACCAATTATAGATCATCTAGAGTCAAGTGTTTAATTTCAAGTATCACATTTAAAATACATGTTAAAATAGTGTGTGTTCAAGGCTGGCCATCAAGATGGTAAGTGATTTTAAAATCACATCAAAAGATAAAAGAAGTAGAAATGGAAATTAAAATAGCAATCTATAAGCATTTGAGGAAGCAGGTGTAGACTTGTTACGAGTTTCAGTGTGTGGCAGAAAGATCAGTACAGATACGTTAACAATGAAGCAGGTTTTAGGTTGAGATTTTCATTTGAAATTTCATCTAATATTCCTTTAAATATAAGATTCTATGACTGAGCTTTGCTAGATATTTGCAGATCGATCTAGAGTCTCTGGACACTATTTGGAAGATTCAATGTATGATTTTAACAACTCCTTCATTTTTATTATTTTTTAAAATTAATTCTGTCATCAGTTCTTAAAAAAGGGTATGTAATATTTTCATCTCTTTCACATCATTACTTGTATTTTATTCATAAATTCAGTTTTCCTTCTCTTGTACTTAAATAGTGGCTTTATATCCTATAAGGTTTCAAGAGGAATATGCTGTAAAATTAATAAGGCCTTATTCATTAATATTTTTTTTTGAAAATATGTAAGTGTTAGGAAACAAATATTACAGATGAATTTGGAAAAAAAAATAAGTGAAAGCATAGATTGACAGTCTGGGAAATTGACAATGAAAATGAATTTTAACAAGAAGAAATGCAAAATATATTAATAATTTGAGAAATAATAATCCCAAACTCAAATATTTTATGAGCAGAAGACTACTGTATTGCCGAAGGAGACATAGATGAAACCAGAGGGCAAATGATTTTGCCATGTGTGGTGTCAATAAATTAAGACTGATGTAACTTTCGCCTGCTAAGGAAGGATCCTCATAGACAGGGTGGAGATGGTTTTACACTTTCAACAGTTCAATTGTCAGCTTTGAGCAACTGAATTCTAGAAATAAATGACAGAAAACTGAGAAGGTTTAAGGAGGTTGTTAGGTAAAAATGATTAAGAGGCCTGAAGATAGAGACATAGGAACAGTAGAGAAATTGTATACTAAAGCTGGGAAAGTAATATTTTAAAGGATATAGACAAATATATAAATAAAATACCTCAAATGAAAATTCATTTTATGTAACTGATCAATCTGGGATACCTCCATGGGGTATATTTAAAGTAACTTCTTTAGATGAAAACTCACGGGTTGGGCAACAACTAATATTAATTCCCATCCTTTAGAGGAGAAATAGGGAAATAAACATTCATACCAAGTCAATAATTGCTTAAATAAATTACATATCTCATAAATTGTAATATACATTACTTGTGAGTGGAAGAAAACAATATAAATAATGTCTTAAAACTATGCATGCAAAATAGGACAAAGTTTAAATCTAAATGACTAGTATGTAGACAAAGTTGAGATTCAAATACAGCAGCTCTAATTTTGGTAATCTGTGCAATTTGAATACAGTAATTTTTTTCTTGAAAATTAAGGGCACTTTTCATGGTATACTTTACTCTCATTTCCCCAGTTGGCAACTGTCAACCATTGTACCATAAATTGTGCACTGTGTTCCTAAGTAACAGCATTTTTCATATGTTGAACAGAGCCTGTTCATTGACTGTTGTGTGATCCTGAAAGTAATTAGCTTAACTATTTACCCTTAGGCTGTATCTCTTCTTGATGGCAAAACTTTAGAAACATAGTGAATGTTTTGATTAGAATGTTTTGAGGGGCCAATGTACTTTCCCACACAACAGTTGCTTAGACAATGGTGACAAGCATAGATGAAGAAGGAGAGGTGGGCAGCTCTCCATTAGGCCAGAGTTTATCAGCTTGTTGATGGGACTTTGGGATATGAGATTTTCCCTGTGGAAAAAGCAGAGGAGACCCATTCTGAGGGAGGTTGGCTAGTGTACTGGTTAGTCCACGTGGTTAGTCAATAACCACGTGGCCGTGTACCTATGTATACATCACCTACCATGTGCCAGGCACTCTTCTATATGCTATGCATATGTCATCATTAATTTTCTTGGATTTCTGAAGTAGATATTATTATATCATCTTCATTGTACAGTGAATGAAATTGAAGTGCAAAGGGGTCAAGCAACTCACACAAGGTACACACAATAATCAAACCCAGGCTCTTAACCATTGATTGAACTCTACTGCCTCTATTACCAGGCATGAAAAAGAGCGCACGTAGTATTATTACTTTATCATTGTAAACAGAAATGTTGGCTTATATTTAAAATAGAAAAAAACATAATTAATGTTAAGCTATTTTTCTATCTCTTCTGGATCTTGTTGCTTCACAGGTGATTTGTTATTTCAATTTTTAACTGATAGACTATAGAGATTTTTCCCAATGAATTGATGTGAGGAGACATAAGGTAGGTTGGAATTATTGATGCTTCCTTCTTATTTGAAGATGTGGCTAGAGCAGAAAACAGCAGGGAGTGCATCACAATTTTCTTGCTGGCAGAGCCATACTTGTCATTCAGCTTCATCCAAGAATCCATCTGGTACCATCAATAGAGGAAATAGCTTGATCAATAAAAAAATCCTCTATGGTAGGGTACCTAGGTCCTTGAGCCAGACTTGGGCTTTATTGATTTGTCTACCTTATTGAAAATTTAAAATATATATTTTAATAGCATGTAGACCCAGCTGGCATAAGGGAATCTCATTTGTAATAATAGCAAATTTTAGAGTTTTTTACTGTTCCAAGTAGTGCTAGGAGAGGTACAATGGCAAAAAAAAAAAAAAAAAAAAAAAAAA
>NW_016824251.1:665011-676100 GCF_001698545.2 Rhinopithecus bieti
TAAATTTGTTTGAGTTCTTTGTAGGTTCTGGATATTAGCCCTTTGTCAGATGAGTAGGTTGCAAAAATTTTCTCCCATTCTGTAGGTTGCCTGTTCACTCTGATGGTAGTTTCTTTTGCTGTGCAAAAGCTCTTTAGTTTAATTAGATCCCATTTGTCAATTTTGGCTTTTGCTGCCGTTGCTTTTGGTGTTTGAGACATGAAGTCCTTGCCCATGCCTGTGTCCTGAATGGTATTACCTAGGTTTTCTTCTAGGTAATGGTTTCAGGTCTAACATTTAAGTCTCTAATCCATCTTAATTAATTTTCGTATAAGGAGTAAGGAACGATCCAGTTTCAGTTTTCTACTTATGGCTAGCCAGTTTCCCCCGCACCATTTATTAAATAGGGAATCCTTTCCCCATTTCTTGTTTTTGTCAGGTTTGTCAAAGATCAGATGGCTGTAGATGTGTAGTATTATTTCTGAGGGCTCTGTTCTGTTCCATTGGTCTATATCTCTGTTTTGGTGGCTTTGCCACTTTATGATTAATCATAAAATGATAAATAATAACTCAAGCTTTCTGTTGTTATTTGAGTTTTTCTTTTCTGTTTCAAATTGGGATGAAGAATTCATTTAGAGTCCTGGGCTTCTGGGTGTCGGTAGAGTAGTGGGTAGGGGGCATCAGAGAACATAATTCTGCATTTTGTGATACATTGCAGTCTGGAGCCACTTATATTCTAAGGCAGAACCTCGCCAAGAGGTCAGTGTTAACAAAGCTACCTTCTGCTGAATTTTGTTGTCTTTGTGCTGATAAAATAAAAGTTGGGAAAAGGGTGAACGTCCTGCAAAAGCAATTATAATCAAAATGAGTCATAGTGCTAAAAGGTTAAGCTGCACGTCTACATTTACAGTACATACGTCATTCCAGTGATTCTTAACTAATCAACAATATTACCAGGATCTTTTGTTACTGTCACAAATCTCTTAGACTTATGCAGGAGAATTTTTTTCTTTCAAATTTTATGTTTGAGCTGAGAAGAGGCTAGAGCTTTTAAAGTCCAAAAAAAAAAATACTTAACATTATCATTCATTTTTTATGAAATTTGAAAATATTTCTAAAATGTATTTGTGTAAAATTGTGTATAGATATATTGCATAATTTTTGCATGTGCAGAACTTTGCCTATTCTCTTGCCTGAGGTCAAATATATTCACTTTTTGTGACAACATTCTGGTCATTAAATCCAACTAAACTTCCTAATATAAAGGCTTTTTTACAGGAGATATATTTCCAAATTGTCAATGAATGTCATGCTTTTCCATGTTTGCTTAGCAATAAACAGGCAGGGATTAAATAGGATTTCAATATAAATTCTTCACTGAAACAATCATTATTTTGAGTTAATCACATTAGAAATGCAGCTTTCAGACACCTAAAGATCAGATCACTATTAGAATGCAAAATAAATAAAAGTATGTCACTCCTGGCATCTATAATTATAATTCTCCTAAATCCACATTGCTCCATTATCAGCCAACCTTAGACTAAAACCCTTAAGTGCTTGTTTGATACCAGTTGAGATTATATTAATAGCTATTTACCAGCGAGTCAAGATTTCTCCCTCTCCACTGGGACTCTAATGAGGTTTGGACCCAGATGACTTTGGGAAAGTTGAGCCCTATAGGTCCACTCCTTTATTTGCATGGGGAAATATCCTCAAACTTTGACTTCACTGTTCATCTGCTCTCTGGAACTTAAAGGCACAGGCTTCTAGATCTGTTACCATGCAGAAATCATGCTGGCCCGGTTGCCTATTTCTTACCCAAACAATATGGAAAGCATCTGTACTGCTGCAAAATAGTACCTCTTGGAGAAAGTCCTGTTATGTTGGGAATAACTATTTTGATATGCTTGATGGTACCACACTAAGGGGATGCCTGAATGAAACTAGGGTTGTTATGGTTGAGTGTTAACAAAGTAACTTCTGCTATCTTTCAATAAATTGTGTTGCCTTTTACAAAATTTATTTCTGCCCTTCTCTCCCTCTGCCTGCCTCCCTCCCTCCCTCCCTCCCTCCCTTCCTTCCTTCCTTCCTTCCTTCCTTCCTTCCTGTCCTTCCTTCCTTCCTCCTTCCTTCCTTTCCATTCCTTCCCCTCTCTACATGGAAATGAGTGAATATATGCGTTTAGGGGTAGAGTGTAATTGTTTTGACAAAGTTGAGGAGAGGGCAGACAGAGAGGTTGAGTGTAATTGCTGTTAAAATAGTGGAGTCTTTGGAGAAAAGGGGGATTTAAAAGTTGTTTGCCATGAAATGTGCCGTATAAATTCTTCTTTTCATTTTTTTGTTGTTGTTGACATCTTTAACAAATTTAATGCTGCTCAACAATACTGCATGTGAGTGGGCCACTCCAAACAAAAGTTGAGAGTGCCAGGGGAGCACTGACTTCAGCGTTGTACCAGAGGAAAACCTTTTGGCAAAAGTCAATGTGTAAGACAGACTGACCAGAATCTATTTTTGTTTGCCATGTAATTACAATTGGAGATACAAGCAAAGATATACTGCCTCTCCAGTTAAGCAGCAGGAATGACTCCCAGACATGAAAACAGAGTGCCATTTTAAGAAATGATAAGCCTGGCAAACTCTGGCTGGACACATCCAGAATATTCTACTCTATTCATTCAGTGTGAGCATGGCATTTTCCTGGAATTAATGAGACACATGGTAAGATTCCAATCTTAAGGGAATAAATCTAGACCTGTTTTCAGAAAAAAATGCTGAAATTAGACACTTCAAGCTAGTTTGGTTCAAAAAAAAAAAAAAAAAAAGAAAGAAAAGTCTACATTAGTATAGAGTTCTTCCCCCAGAATGGTCTTGGAGCATCAGTGTGGAATATTGACCAACACCATATATTTTCATGTTTAGACTCAAAATGACACATGTAAAGTGCCCCTCAATTTTGAAATCTTTATCATCTGCACCAATTTTGGGTCACTAGAATAACCTGTAAGCCACTCAAGTTTCCCAAATGCTTTGTTCACAGTCCATATGTAGACTCCATGAAATTCTTACTTCCTACTAGAATTTGATGCTAGCATGACTTATGTAGTCCACCTTATATGTGTGAATGGTTCCACAAATCTGTGTGTAAATATTTTAGTGACTTTTCTGTTATTTCTCTTCAATGGGAAAATAAATGTCCATCTTTCAGGTGAACAAATTTAATAACTGATTGGATGCTGGTTACCAGATAAATTTCAAATCAACTGTTTATTAAATGCTGCATATATTTTAGGCTCTGTGCTAAGTGCTGAAATGATTTAGGAAAACTAATAAAAGTGTCTCATATTTCAGCTATTGTTATGAGTTTGATTCAGACTCGTACAAATCTTCTTTTATTCAAAAGGCTTTTATAGCATATAACCTAGACGGTTCTTCATAAAGATTCCTTATAGTACACTTGTCCCACAGACTTCAGCCTTATCAACCTTGGTGGTCTAGCAACAGTAGGAGAAGATGTTATTTGATTTTTATTTAAGGAATTTTTAGCGACAGTGCCTTTGACTTCTCTAGTATTCATGGTCATTTATGTGGATATTGCAGATTATTAAGGCAATTTATCTTGGCACCTCTGATATATCTTAGTTCCTGAACTTTATCATTAGAATCAAAGTTATCTGTTACTGTGTAGTACCACTGCAGGTTTTGGTCATTAACAAAGTATTTTAAATGGTACCTGCTCTTTCAAAAGATAGTTTTGAGTGTTTCCTTTAGAAACGCTAGAATTTATGTCCATTATCCTACTGGAAAAGCAGTGATTTGATGTAACTTGGCCTTGCGCAGGACATGGTTAGTCAGAACTCAGACTGCATAGCCTATATGAATTTGACCCTATGGCAAGAGCTTGCATTGCATATCACAGCGGCCTCTCTGTTAGATATTTCTCCTTAATTCCTGTGATTCAAAGAACAATACAGTCCTACTAGCTAAGTAACTTTCATGAGCTATTTACTGGAAAAATATTAAAATTGACTTCAACCAATAGACCTCTGAAAGACTTCCCTGAGAATTTCACTTAGAGGTGAATTTCACATTATGTCATCACAAAAATTTCCGGTGTTGAAGATATTCATTGCCTTCACTGACGTTTTTTCCTTTTTTTGAAAAATACTTTTATTTTAGTTTCAGGGGGTACATATGTGTGTTTGTTGCCCAGATATATTGTGTGATGCTGAGATTCGCAGAACAAATAATACCGTCAACCAGGTACAGAGCATAGTACTCTATAGTTTGTTTTTCAACCTTTCTTTTCCTTCTTCCCTCTTTCCTCTAGCATTCACTAGTTTCTATTATTGCCATCTTTATGTCTATGAGTGCCTACTGTTTAGATCCTAGTTATAAGTGAGAACACATGGTATTTGGTTTTCTGTTTCCTGCATTAATTTGTTTTGGATAATGACCTCCAGGTACACCCATGTCCCTGCAAAGGACATGATTTCATTCCTTATTATGGCTGCATAGTATTCCATGATGTATATGCACAATGTTTTCTTTATCCAATCCACCATTGATGGGCACTTAGGTTGATTCCATATCTTTGCTATTGTGAATACTGCTGCCAGAAACATGGAAGTGCATACTTTTCTTTTCTTTTCTTTTCTTTTTTGAGAGGGTCTCACTTTATTACCCCAGGCTGGAATGCAGTGGTACAATCATGGCTCACTGCAGCCTTGACTTCCTTGATTCAAGCAATCCTCCTACCTCAGCCTCCCAAGTAGCTGAGACTACAGGCACGTGCCATGATGCTTGGCTAATTTTTGTTTATTTTTTTGTAGAAACTGGGTCTATCTTCGCCAGGCTAGTCTCAAACTCCTGGGCTCAAGCAATCCTCCCGCCTTGGCCTCTCAAAATGCCAGGATTACAGGCATGAGCCACTGTGCCTTGCAAAGGATTTGTTTTCTTTTGTATATATACCCAATAATGGGATTGCTGGGTTACATGGTAATTCTGTTTTAAGTTCTTTGAGAAATATCCAAACTGCTTTCCACAGTGGCAGAACTAATTTACACTCCCATCAGCAGTGTATAAACATTCTCTTTTATACACAGCCTCATCAGCATGTGTTTTTTGACATTTTAAGAACAGCTATTCTGATGGGTGTGAGATGGTATCTCATTGTGTTTTTTTTAAGTTCAGTAGGTTTTGGGGGAACAGGTGTTGTTTGGTTACATGAATATGTTCTTTAGTGGTGATTTCTGAGATTTTGGTGAACCCATCATCTGAGCGGTATACTCTATCTAATGTGTAGTAGTTTTGGTTTGCATTTCTTTGGTGATTGGTGATATGGAGCATTGTATTCATATGTTTGTTAACCACTTGTATGTCTTATTTTTTGAGAAATGTCTGTTCATGTTTTTGTACATTTTTTTAATGGGGTTGTTTTTGCCTATTGAATTAAGTTCCTTATAGATTCTGGATATTAGACCTTTGTCAGATGCATAGTTTGTGAATATTTTCTCCCATTCTGCAGGTTGCTTACTCTGTTGATAGTTTCTTTTGCTGTGCAGAAGCTCTTTAGTTTAATTAGGCCCCACTTGTATGTTTTTGTTTTTGTTGCAATTGCTTTTGAGGACTTAGTCATAAATTCTTTCCCAAAGCTGATGTCCAGACTGATTTCTCCTAGGTTTTCTTCTAGGGTTCTTATAGGTTGAAGTTTTACTTTTAAATCTTTAATCTATCTTGAGTTATTTTTTGTATAAGGTAAGATGTAGCAGTCCAGTTTCATTCTTCTGCATATGGCTAGTCAGCTATCCCAGAATGATATATTGAATAGGGAATCCTTTCCCCATTGCTTATTATTGTTGACTTTGTCAAAGGTCAGATGGCTGGAGGTGTGTGGCTTTATATCTGGGTATTCTATTCTGTTCCATTGGTCTATGTGTCAGGTTTTGTACAATACCATGCTGTTTTGGTTACTGTATCCTGATGGTACAGTTTGAAGTCAGGTAATGTAATGCTTCCAGCTTTGTTCTTTTTGCTTAGAATTGCTTTGGCTATTTGGGTTCTTTTTGGTTCTATATGAATTTTAGAATGTTTCTTCCAGTTCTGTAAAAAAATGATATTGATAGTTTGATATGCATACTGTTGAATCTGTAGATTGCTTTGGGCAGCATGGCCATTTTAATGATATTGGTTCTTTTAATCCATACACACAGAATGTTTTCCATTTGTTTATGTTATCTGTGATTACTTTTAGCAGTGTTTTGTAGTTCTCCTTGTAGAGACATTTTGCTTCCTTGATTAAATGTATTTCTAGGTATTTTATTTTGTTGTTTTGGCTATTGTAAATGAGATTGCATTCTTGATTTGGCTCTCAAACATTACTGATGTATAGAAATTTTACTAATATTACTGATCTTTCACATGTAATTCATATCCTGAAATTTTACGAAGTTACCAGTTCCTGGAGCCTTTTGATAGTCTTTAGGGTTTTCTTGATATAGGATCATATTGTCTGCAATGAGAGACAGTTTGATTTCTTCTTTTCCTATTTGAATGTCTTTTATTTCTCTCTCTTACCTGATTGCTCTGACTAGCACTTCCAGTACTATGCTGAATAGGAATGGTGAGAGTGGGCATCTATTTCTTGTTCCAGACCTCAAGGGGAATTGTTCCAGCTTTAGCCCACTCAGTATGATGCTGGCTGTGGGTTTGATGTAGATGGCTTTTATTATTTTGAGGTATGTTCCTTTGATGCCTAGTTTCTTGAATTTTTTTTTATCATACATAGATGTTGGATGTCATCAAAAGCTTTTTCTGCATATATTGAGATGATTATATATTTTTTCTTTTAAATTCTGTTCATGTGGTATATTGTATTTATTGATTTGCATATGTTGAACCAACCCTGCATATAAGGAATGAAGCCTACTTGATTGTGGTGAAGTAACTTTTTGATATGCTTTTGAATTTGGTTTGCTAGTATTTTGTTGGAGATTTTTGTGTCTAGGTTCTTTAGGGATATTGGCCTGTAGTTTTCTTTTTTTGTTGTTGTGTCTTTGCCAGGTTTTGGTATCAGGCTGATGCTGGTTTCACAGAATGAGTTAGGGAGGAGTTTCTCCCTCTTGATTTTTTGGAATAGTTTTATTAAAATTGGTACCAGGTCTTCTTTGTACTTCTGGTAGAATTCAGCTATGAATCTATCTATTATGAAACTTTTATTGGTTGGTAGGTTTTTTATTAGTGATTCAATTTTGTAACTTGATATTGGTCTGTTCAGTGTTTCAATTTCTTCCTGATTTAATCTTGGGAGATTGTGTTGTCATAATTGTATTAATGATTCAATCTTGGGAGATTATGTGTTTTCTCTAAATTTCCTCTGAATTTTCTAGTTTGTATGCATGGAGGTGTTCTTAATAGTCTTTTGTGATATTCTGTATTTCTGTGGGATTTGTTACATTGTCACCTTAGTCATTTCTGATTGTGCTTATTTGGAACTTCTCTCTTCTTCGTTAATCTAGTTATTTTTTCTTATTATCCTTTCAAATAGCCAACTTTTACTTTCATTGTTTCCTTTTGCTTTTTTTTCTATTTTCTTTTTTTATATTCTCTGTCACCAGGCTGGAGTGCCATGGCACAATCTCAGTTCACTGCAACCTCTGCCTCCCAGGTTCAAGTGATTCTCCTGCCTCAGCCTCCCAAGTAGCTGGGACTACAGTTGCGTGCCACCACACCTATCTAATTTTTGTAGTTTTAGTAGAAACGGGATTTCACCATGTTGGCCAGGATGGTCTTGATCTCTTGACCTCGTAGTCTGCCTGCCTCAGCCTCCCAAAGTGCTGGTATTACAGGTGTGAGCCACCACATCTGGCCATTTTGTATGTATTTTTGCATCTCAATTTTATTCAGTTTCACTCTGATTTCAGTTATTTCTTCTGCTAGTCTTGGGGTGTCATTTATTCTTGTTTTTGTAGTTCCTCTGGGTATAATAACAGTTTATTAATTCAAGATATTTCCAGCTTTTTGAGGAAGGCGTTTAGTGTTATAAACTTTTATCTTAGCATTGCTTTTACTGCATCCCAGAGATTTTGGTATGTTTTGTCTTTGTTTTCATTTATTTTACATAATTTCCTGATTTTTGCCTTAATTTTATTGTTTACCCAAAAGTCATTCAGGAACAAGTTGTTTAAATTCCATATAATTGTGTGGTTTTGAGATATCTTCTTGGTATTGATTTTGATTTTTATTCCACTGTTCAAGAGTATGGTTGGTATAATTTTGATTTTTTTTTTTTTTTTTTTTTTTTTTTTTTTTTAGTTTAGTTTATTGAGATTCACTTCATGGCTGAGAGTGTGGTCAGTCTTGGAGTACGTGCTGTGTGCAGATGAGAAACTTTTAAGTCATTATATTCTCTGCAATATCAAATGGTACGAGTAAAGTATTCATTTTTAATACTGTCACAAATTTATCAAATGTGTGCATTCTACGAGGGATCTTATGATGAAATATCTTGAGATAAACTAAATAGAGTCCTCTTGATTTTTTGGGTGGGGGGAGGATGGGATCTCGCTCTCTTGGCCGTTCTGAAGTTCAGCGGCTCTTCATGGGCATGATCATAGCTCACTACAGCCTCAAATTTCTGGCCTTAAGCAATCTTCCCACCTCAGCCTCCCAAGTAACTGGGACACAATTACATGCCACCACACCCAACTCTCTTGATTGTGTTTAACATGGAATAATCTTTTCAGCATATGAGTTCTGGGGATTTAGCTCACTGCAAGCTTTTTATTTCCTTCTGGGTATTTATTTTAATTAGAGAATCAGCCTAAGTTTTCGGTAGCACTGCAAGACTGCTTATCAGTTGTTTACCAGTTTAGATTGTGCTTGAAATTACACTAATTTCAGTTTATTAGGCCCCTACCAGTTTGTTTTTTGGTAAGATGGCACTCTGGTCACCTGCTGTTGAGAGAGCAGAAAACAGGCAAGAAATAAGCAAAATTTCAACAGTGTCAAAAACTACTTTGAAGCAATCTTATCTTCATCCTTCAATCCCATTATTCAAAATTATGATCTCAAGAGGAATAAAAAATAATACAAAGAACACTGAACTATGGATATTGAACTACATACTAACTGTAGTTATGAACAGTTTAAGTTTATCTGGTAGAAATACATTTACTGTATAAGATATTAGTAACCAAAGAAAATGTTGAAGAAATAGAATACAAGCACACCTTGTATTATTGCTGTTTGCTTTATTGTGCTTCACAGATACTGTGTTTCAAATGAATTGAGGGTTTGTGGCAACTCTGCTTACATTAAGTCTATTGACACCATTTTTCTAGCAGCACGTGGTCACTTCATGTCTCTTTGTTAAATTTTGGTAATTCTTACAATATTTCAAATTTTATTATTATTATTATTATTATTATTATTATTTTGTTATAGTGATCTGTGATCAGTAATCTTTGCTGTTTGCATTATAATTGCTTGGGGGAAACTTGATCCATGCCCTTGAAGGCAAGTCCCTCTACCAGCAAAAAGATTACAACCTGCTGAATACTTTTTTAGTAATATTTTTAAATTAAGGCATGCATTTTTTGGATTTTTAAATTTTGTGGGTACATAGGTGTATGGTATGTATGTACGTATGTACATGAGACATTTTGATACAGGCATACAATATGCAATCACATCCAAGTAAATGGGGTATCTGTCACCTCAAGCATTTTCTTTTACATTACGAACAACCCAATTATACTCTTTCAGTTATTTAAAAATGTGCAATTAAATTATTTTTTACTATAGTCACCTGTTGTGTTGTCAAATAGTAGGTCTTATTCTTCTTATTTTTTTTTTTTTTTGTGCCCATTAACCATCTCTACTTTTCTGCCAACCCCCACTACCCTTCCCAGCCTTTGGTAGCTATCCTTCTTCTCTCTTTCTCCATGAGTTCAATTGTTTTAATTTGTAGTTCCCACAGATAGGTGAGAATACTTGAAGTTTGTCTTTCTTTGCCTAGCTTACTTTACTTAACATAATGACCTCCAGTTCCATTCATATTTTTGCAAATGACAAGATCTCATTATTCTTTTCTGACTGAATAGTACTCTATTGTGTATATGTACCACATTTTCTTCATTCATTATCTGCCGTTGGATACTTAGGTTGCTTCCAAATCTTGGGTATTGTGAATAGTTGTTCAATAAACATGGGAGTTCAGATATCTCTTTGATACTCTGATTTCCTTTCTTTTGGGTATACAGCTAGGAGTGGGATTGCTGGATCATGTGGTCACTCTATGTTTTGTTTTTTGAGGAACCTCCAATCTGTTCTCCATAGTGGTTTTACTAATGTACAATCTCAACAATGGTGCACAAGGGTTCCAGCATTTGTTATTACCTGGCTTTTGGATATAAGCATTTTAACTGAGGTGAGATGATAACCACATTTTAGCTTTAATTTTTGTTTCCCTGATGATCAATGATATTGATATGTTTTGGCAGTGTCCCCATTTCAAATCTGATCTTGAACTCCCATGTGTTGTGGGAGGGACCTGGTGGGAGATAATTGAATCATGGGAGCAAATCTTTCCTGTGTTGTTCTCATGATAGTAAATAAGTCTCACAAGATCTGATGGTTTTGAAAAGAGGAGTTCCCCCGCAACAGCTCTCTCTCTCTTTGCCTGCTGCCATCCATGTAAGATGGGACTTGCTCTTCCCTGCCTTCTGCCATGATTGTGAGGCTTTCCCAGTCACATGGAACTGTAAGTCCAATTAACCTTCTTTCTTTTGTAAACTGCCCAGTCTCAGGAATGTCTTTATCAGCAGCATGAAAATGGACTAATACAGTAAAACCAGCAGAGTGGGGTGCTGCTGAAAAGACCCAAAAATGTGGAAGCCACTTTATTATTATTATTATTATTATACTTTAAGTTCTACGGTACATGTGCATAACGTGCAGGTTTGTTACATATGTATACTTGTGCCATGTTGGTGTGCTGCACCCATCAACTCCTCAGCACCCATCAATTCATCATTTATATCATGTATAACTCCCCAATGCAATCCCTCCCCCCTCCCGCCTCCCCATGATAGGCCCCAGTGTGTGATGT
>NW_016824251.1:679447-717693 GCF_001698545.2 Rhinopithecus bieti
ACTATTCACAATAGCAAAGACTTGGAATCAACTCAAATGTCCATCAGTGACAGACTGGATTAAGAAAATGTGGCACATATACACCATGGAATACTATGCAGCCATAAAAAAGGATGAGTTAGTGTCCTTTGTAGGGACATGGATGCAGCTGGAAACCATCATTCTTAGCAAACTATCACAAGAACAGAAAACCAAACACTGCGTGTTCTCACTCATAGGTGGGAATTGAACAATGAGATCACTTGGACACAGGAAGGGGAACATCACACATTGGGGCCTATTGTGGGGAGGGGGAAGGGGGGTGAGATAGCATTTGGAGATATACCTAATGTAAATGATGAGTTAATGGGTGCAGCACACCAACATGGTACATGTATACATATGTAACAAACCAGCACATTGTGCACATGTACCCTAGAACTTAAAGTGTAATAATGAAAAAAAAATCCAGGCTGAGATGGTCTTAGATGGAAATGAGGAACTTGTTGGAACTGGAATAAAGGTGACTCTTGTTATGTTTTGGCAAAAAGATGGTGACATTTTGCCTCTGCCCTAGAGATCTGTGGAACTTTGAAGTTGAGTATCTGGTAGAAGAAATTTTGAAATGGCAAAGCATTCAAGAGGTGACTTGGGTGCTGTTAAAGGTATTCACTTCTATAAGGGAAACAGAACATAAAAGTTCAGAAAATTTGCAGCCTGACAATGTGATAGAAAGAAAAATCACATTTTCTGAGGAGAAATTCAAGCCAGCCAGCTGCATAAATTTGCATAAGTAATGAGGAGCCAAATGTTTATCCCCAAGGCAATGGAGAAAATGTCTCCAGGGCATATCAGAGACCTTTGTGGCAGCCCCTTCCATCACAGGCGTAGGAGAAAAAAGTAGTTTTGTGGGCCAGGCCCAGGGTCCCTGAACAGTGTGCAGCCTAGGGACTTGGTGCCCTGTGTCACAGCCACTTCAGTCATGGCCGAAAGGTGCCAATGTAGAGCTCGGGCCATGGCTTCAGAAAACACAAGCTTCAAGCCTTGGCAGCTTCCATGTGCTGTTGAGCCTGTGAATGCACAGAAGTCAAGAACTGAGGTTTGGGAACCTTTGCCTAGATTTCAGAGGATTTATGGAAATGCCTGAATGCCCAGGCAGAAGTTTGCTCTGGGGGGAGGGCAGTGTGGAAGGGAAATGTGGGGTGGGAGCCCCCACACAGAGTGCCTACTGGGACATCACTTATTGGAGCTTTGAGAAGAGGGCCACCATCCTCCAAACCCCTGAATGATAGATCCTCTCACGGCTTGCACTGTGCACTTGGAAAAGCTGCACTCAGTGCCAGCCTGTGAAAGCAGCTGGAAGGGAGGCTATACCCTGCAAAGCCACATGGGCAGAGTTACCTAAGACCATGGGAACCCACCTCTTGCATCAGTGTGACCTGGATGTGAGACATGGAGTCAAAGGAGATCATGTTGGAGCTTTAAGATTTGACTGCTCTACTGGATTTTTGACTTGCATGAGGTCTGTAGCCCCTCTGTTTTGACCAATTTCTCCCATTTGGAATGGCTGTATTTACCCAATTCCTGTGACCCCACTGTATCTAGGAAGTAACTAACCTGCTTTTGATTTTACAAACTCAAAGGTGGAAGGGACTTGCCTTGTCTCAGATGAGGCTTCTAACTGTGGACTTTTCAGTCAATGCTGCAATGAGTTCAGACCTTGGGGAACTGTTGGGAAGACATGATTGGTTTTGAAATGTGAGGACATGATATCTGGGAAGGGCCAAGGGTGGAATGATATGGTTTGGCTGTGTCCCCACCCAAACCTCATCTTGAATTCTCACATATTGTGTGAGGGACCAGGTGGGAGGTACTTGAATCATGGTGGCAAGTCTTTCCCTTGCTGTTCTTGTGATAGTGACTATGTCTCACAAGATCTGATGGTTTTCAAAAGAGGAGTTCTCCTGCAGAAGCTCTCTTTCTTTGCCTCATGCCATCCATGTAAGACATGACTTGCTCCTCCTTACCTTCTGCCATGACTGTGAAGCCTCTCCAGCCACATGGAACTGTAAGTCCAATTAAACCTCTTTCTTTTGTAAATTGCCCAGTCTCAGGTGTGTCTTTATCAGCAGCATGAAAATGGACTAATACAGATGTTGTGCACCTTTTCATATTTCTGTTTGCCAATTTGTGTGTCTTCTTTTGAGAAAATCTATTCAGAGTTTTACCCGTTTTAATAGGATTATTAGATTTTTTTCCTCTAGGGTCTTTTGAGTTTCTAACATATTCTCATTATTAATTTCTTGTCAGATGATAGTTTGCAAATATTTTGTGGCATTCTGTGAGCTGTCTCTTCACTTTGCTGATTGTTTTCTTGGCTGTGTAGAACCTTTTTAACTTGATGTCATCTCATTTGTCCATTTTTGCTTTGGTTGCCTGTGCTTGTGGGGTATTATTCAAGAAATCTTTGCCTAGTCCAATGTCCTGGATAATTTCTCCAATGTTTTCTTTTAGTAGTTTAATAGTTTAAGGTCTTAGATGTAAGTCTTTAGTCCATTTTGATTTGATTTTTGTATGTGGTTAGAGATAGGGCTCTAGTTTTATTCTTCTCTATATGGATATCCAACTTTCCTAGGAACACTTATTGAAGAGACTATTCTCTCCCCAGTGTGTGTTTTTGGCATCTCTGTCAAAAATGAGTTCACTGTAGATGTGTGGGTTTATCTGTGGGTTCTCTATTCTGTTCCACTGATCTATGGCGTTTTTATGTAAGTACCAAGGGCATTTTTTTAGATATAATGCAAATGCATACTGAAGTCACCATAGCATGGTATAAACATAACTTTTATATGCACTGGAAAACCATAAAATTTGCATGACTTGCTAACTTTATTGCAACATTCACTTTATTGCAGTTGTTTAGAACCAAACCTGCAATATCTCCAAGGTATTCTGTATGTTGTTTCTTCGTCTCGTACAACTGACTCTAAGATCTCATTTGATGGTGTATTAAATGGGAAGGCACAAGTGTTGTATACATTATTAGGCACCAACTTACCAGAATAACTCCTGAAAGTACCAGGAAAACTTTTTACATTGTTACTATGTGGATAAAAAAAAAAATTCAGCTCAAAAAGATTAGGCACTAATTAATTATTTGTTAGATACTTGAAATACAACATTGAATAAGACAGAAACTGCATGGGGGCAGTTGATCTCACTCTGACTAAACAGACTAAGAAGGTAAGGCTGACTTAGCCATCCATTGCTTCAACTTGCTGGAAGAAAGTCTGGCATTGCAACACTTACAAAAAATACCTATGATCATATTTTCTTTTGGAGTTGGTTAGAAAACATATAAATCAGGCACCTGAAGTATGAACACAAACTTCTTGGAGCCATAAAAACAAGGATTTTTCTTAGTTTGCATCTAATAAAATAGAAAGCAACCCACTTGACAGAAAGTGGGCTTCCTAAAAGCAGTGGTGGGGCCAAGCTCTGCTGTACACAGTACTGTACATTCAGAGTAACTGGGCTGTGTTGACACATTGCAATAAATAGCGCTCTGCTGTTGCTACTGCTGCCACTATCAACTGAAGGGAGAATTTCAAAGATACATTTTCCAGGACTAAGATTTTAATGACTTTTCTTAGTTTTAGTCGTTCACCTTAGGAAAGTACAGATAGCTTCTGGAAGGACATCTGGAAGGATCATCCACCGACACTTGAATGTTACTGTGGGACTGCCAAGGATGTGTGCAAAAGTGTTTTTTTATAATCTCAAAACTGATGCATTGGTTGAAAGATGGATATTGTTAATCATTTTCCTTGATGAAGTTAATTCTTGATGTTCCTACGTTTTGCTTTGTCTCAGTTCATACTTTTTAAGGAAGTCTCTTTTGGTACTCAAGGACCCTCTATTTATAATATACATTTTGCCTCTTATATGTATGAAGAGACAGCAATAAGGAATACCTCTTAGTCACTTCATTTTAATCAATTATTTTTTTTTCCACTTTCCTTTTAGGGATTTGGTTGTTTTTCTACTATGTTGATAGGGTACAACATATTAAGAAATAAAATGGAAAATTCTTTTGAGAAAATCAGTAAGGATGGATTTAGTTCTCAAATGAATAATCAGAAAATTTGTGGAGTGCTTTGATAACAATGGTGCAATAATTATGGATATATGCATGTTACTAATAGCATTTAATTTACTCCCTTATCCACCACCTGGAACCATCTGATCTATTTAACCTCTGAGAGAGTGTGTAGGTGGGTATTTTATGCTATAGTGATGAACTATAAGGAAAACATGGGAAAGACAAAAGGGCCACTTCGGACAGGACTAGAGTAGTATGAGCTGGAGAATCTTTAAGGAAAGTTGAAAGGCAGCTTTGGTGGGAGGAAAGTAGATTGCAGAGAGAAGGACTTTATGTAGTGTTGTGGCCTATACATTCCTTGTATGATATTTGGAAGATTTGCACATTTAAAATTTGAGTAATTTTGAAATTATTTGTTTTCTGGACTGAGTTCCCTCAATTATAGCACCATTCCAAGAGGCTAGAGGATTACATTAATAACAGGTTGGCGGAGTCATCTCTCTGAAGATAACACTGCTTAGTTTTTTAGTTTAATGTCTTTTGTGTGTATTTCACCTGATAAAGTTTTTCTTTAATTTTTGTGGCATGCCTTAGGTGGGTTCCTTAGAAACAGAGCCTGACTAACCAGGGATTCAGGTGCACTTGATTTATGGAAGGAGTGCTCTTTGGAAAAAGTTCTAAGAAAGGGAGTGGGCAGGGTGTGGTGGCTTATGCCTGTAATCCTAGCACTTTGGGAGGCCGAGGCAGGCGGATCACCTGAGGTCAGGAGTTCAAGAGCAACCTGGTCAACATGGCAAAACCCCGTCTCTACTAAAAATACGAAAAATTAGCCAGGTGTGGTGGTGTGCACCTGTAGTCCCGGCTACTTGGGAGACTGAGGCAGGAGAATCGCTTGAACTCAGGAGGCAGAGGTTGTGGTGTGCTGAGATCACTCCAGTGCACTCCAGCCTGGGTGACAAAAAAAAAAAAAAAAAAAAAAAAAAAAAAAAAAGGAACAGAAAAGAAAAGAAAGGGAGTGAAGCCGAGTAAAGAAGAAGAAAGAGGCAATTGAAAATATGGTCTTATATCAAGTCTAGTCTTGGTCTGATGCAGGGAGGCTCTTGAGTCTAAACTGCACTTCAAGGTCATTCCGCTGCATTATAGGGTTGCTGAATATCCTTCCTGGATAGAGTGGCTTCCAGTAACCCAGGGACATTTTCTGGAAGAAGTGGGCAGCTATGAACTCTTAACCGCCAACACTTACAGCAGCCAAGGGATGGGTGGGTACGTCAGATCCACCCATCTGGAAGAAAAGGTAATCCGGTGTTATGCTGAAGCAGGATTTGGACTTAGAAAAGCTGGCTGAGAGCTCAGAGCTGGCTCTGCATGCTGCAGATAAGGTTGGCATCTATGTTAAGCAATTTGAAGAGGCATACTATTTCTTTCTTATGCCAGTTAGACCACATGATATCTGTACTCCTTAACAAGGACCTTTAACACTTAGGGATTCAGCTTTATTTTAGGACACTCTCTACTTCACATGCTACCATTACCGTCTATCATTCTTTCTCTCATCCATACCCTAGTCTTTTTTTTTTTTTCTTCTTTTTTTATTTTGAGATGGAGTCTCTTACTCTGTCGCCCTGGCTTGAGTGCAGTGGTGGCACGATCTCGACTCACTGCAACCTCCACCTCCCAGGTTCAAGCAATTTTCCTGCTTCAGACTCATGAGTAGCCAGGGTTACAGGCACACACCATCATGTCCAGCTAATTTTTTTTTTTTTTGTATTTTTAGTAGAGATAGGATTTCACCATGTTGGCTAGGCTGGTCTTGAATTCCTGACCTCAAATGATCCACTCACCTCGACCTCCCAAAGTGCTAGAATTACGGATGTGAGCTACTGTGCCTGGCCTATTTTAAGACACTCTATACTTCACACTCTACCATTACCATCTACCAAGATTCTTTGATTCCCTAAATCCACCATCTTTTCTCTCATCCAAACTCTTGTCTTTCTTGATCCTTACTGGTACCTTCATTTGACTGTTTCCTACCGTTCTTGTTACCATAGGTTAGACATTTCCTGCTGGAGGCCTTTCTTGATGATGTGAATTAGGTATTTCATTTCAGCCACATAGGCACTTTGTACTGCTTTTCAAAGTACTTTATAGTATGTATTTTAATTGATGTTTGGCTTCTTCATCAGTTCATCCCAGCAGATTACAAACTCTATGAAGGCAGACATTATAATTGTATTCACTATTGTATTTCTGTACCTCGCATATAGTAAATACACACATCATGGATTCATATGTGAATATGTAGTGGTTAAATTAAAAGATCTCTAAAATTTAGTTTTTATGAGAATGGAGGTTTTACATTTCTGTTAAAATGTATAATAATATAAACTATAGATTAACTTGCCCACCGAAAATAGAACTTTCTAAGTTAAAGGTAAGTTTTGGCAGTTTCAGGAAAGAGCTGGATAGTGAATCCCAATGGATGGGCTGCAGATTTCTGAGAGGGGTGGCTGTGGAATCATTAAAAGTGTTATCCAGAGTACATGAAACACTGTCTAGATTGCCAGTATATCTTCTATACAATAGTAAATCTAATTTTCTAATGTGTATAGCTGCTGTCATGCTTAATAACGTGCAAATTCATATGAAAGCGTATCTGCAGTAAAGATAACATTTATCCTTATGCAAAATCCCAGAGAAAATTAAAAGTGCAAGTATAACTGGGGAGGGGTGTAATAGAGGGTTATACAGTTTTTTATCTTTGAAAAGAAGCTATTCAGGAAAAGGTTGGAAAGTGCTTGCTTAGAGCAGAAAACTACTCCTTTGGGACATACCTGGATACAGGTATTAGTACTGTGAGATGAGGAAGGGCATGTGCTTTGGAGTCAGAAAGTTTTGGGTTCAGTACCAGCTCTGTTACAGCCAGGGTTACCAGAGGTGATACCATCACCATCCTCATTCCTCAGGTTTATCGTTTGTAATACTTTCAACCTCAAAGTTTCTTGTGGAGAGTCATTGAGAACCTGTTTGTGATAGACTGAGCACAGTGCCTAGTACACAGCAAATCCTAAATGACTTTTAGCTATGACACCACAATACGCCATACTGGGAGAGCATGGGATGGGTTTGGGGGTTATTTTATCCGACAGAACTGAGAATACTGAACATCTGCATGAGAGGGAATGTTGTTATATGGAAATGGTTTGGAATACTGTTATGTAGAACTGGTTTGGCACTACCACAGACTCCACCCATTGCCACATGTGTCTAGGGTCAGACCTGATTTGCTATGTGCCAGCACTTTAACATACACTATTTCTAGTTTTCATGTTATATACAGTACTCTTATCTCAGTTTCACATATGAGAGAAACAGGCTCAGAGACATCCAAGGATTTGCCCAGGAAAATATAACCAATGTAGTCACAGGGCCTGATTTGGACCCGGATTTATCTAGCTGAAGGCAAATGCTGAGGTTGATTTTGGGAACAAAAACCTTTAGGGGAAAAGGAAACCCAGGAACTTGGCACTGCATTTTTTTCCCCTTTTGCTCTGTTACCAAGTTATTAGCACTCAAAGCAAGTGTATATTCTCAGGAACACAGGGATGAGATGGCGGATAATTGTAATCTAACTGAAAAGTAATTTATTATGATTTCCCTTGACTCTAGTCTCCACAGTGGTTCTATACCATTTCTTCTTCCAGCTTCTCTAAGTCCTGGAGAATGAATGTGCTTTGGTTTCCTTTCAATATACTCTATTTTTTCTGCAATTTACCCTGAACCATTAATTCATTTACTAGATATACAGCAACCATACAAACACAGATGTCTAAGAATTAGAAGTGTTGATTAAAGATATTTCCTATGGCTTTTCATTTTACATTATATAAATGATAAAGGTTTTTTTTTTTTTTGCAAAAGAGAAAGGACACCATTTGTTATAGTTGGGTACTGTGTCCCCACCCAAATCACATCTCCAATTGTAATCCCCATAATCTCCACGTGTTGAGGGAGGGACCTGGTGAGAGGTGATTGGATTATGGGGATGGTTTACCCCATGCTATTCTCATAATCGTGAGTGAGTTTTCATGACATCTAATGGTTCTGTAAGTGTTTGATGGTTCCTCCTTTACATGCTCACTGTCTCACTTGCCACATTGTAAGATGTACGTGCTTCCCCTTCTGCCATGATTGTAAGTTTCCTGGGGCCTCCTCAGGCATGTGGAACTGTGAGTCAATTAAACCTCTTTCCTTCATAAATTATCCAGTCCTGGGTATTTCTTTATAGCAGTGTGAAAAATGGACTAATATACCATTGTATAAAAACTCCTTGTTATCAAGGCTTATTTTGAGTGGGCATGGTAATGCATGCCTGTATTACTCTGGAGGCTGAAGTGGTAGGACTGCTTGAGCCCAGGACTTTGAGGCTGCAGTGAGCTATGATTGTACTACTGGATTCCAGCCTCAGTAACAGAATGAGACCCTATCTCTTAAAAAATGCAAAAATAAATATAAAAAATAGCTTGGTGTGGTGGTGGCATGCCTTTAGTCCTAGCTACTCTGGAGGCTGAGGTTGGGAGGATTACCTAAGCCCAGGAGTTCAAGGCTGCAATGCGTGCCACTGCATTCCAGCCTGAACAACATAGTGAGACCTCATCTCTAAAAAAGTAAAATAAAATGTAAACAGAAACTTATTTTGAATATGAAACAGTAATATTTAATGTCTGATAATCTTATATCTCTTTCATTTTCACCTAGATTTATGCTACTGTTAGGCAACTCTTCATGGTATGAAATATATTTAAAAAAGGATAGTTTGCATTAATCGTTTTTAGTGGGGACTTTATTAGTTTTTTATTTATTTGTTACCATATCGTAAGGTTTTCTGACATAATTGTCTTATAATCAGGATACATATTACTACTCGTTTGTTGACCACATAATATCAGAAAGTTTTAGTGCTAGAAGGAATGCTATTAATTATAAAATCTACTTTCTCAAATTGTGTTCCAGTGTTCTGAAGTCTCACTATCTCTACCTTCTCTCTAAAATAATTACAGAATGATCGCATGCTTACATATACTATGGAAACAATGACTTAGGGTGAATTACAAAGGTTTCTTCTAAGTATCTATTTGGCTTATCCCCATTGTGACTCTCTAACAAGTAATACAGGATACAGCCTTTCTTAAATTTAGCATGTTAATGATCACCTCATCCCACCCCATCCCAATGTGTCTTTCATATACCATCAGTTAGGACCACTGTGCTCCAAAATATGTCTTTGGAAAATGTATTTATTCAAATATCTCTGTTTGTAAATGATGAAACTAAAAAGTCCCAGAGAAACTAAATAGCTCCCACTGTGAGGGCATGGACTATGCAATCTTGACTTTCATTGTTCACTGATAATCTGGGTCTACGGATAGCAGTTTGACTACAGTGGGCTCATTCTGTAGGCTATACAACTCTTGGTAACAGGCACTAATACTGTATAAATCAAGTATTTTTGTTTTTGCCTTTAAAAAAAAACCCTCCAAATGCATTACAGAAGATGAAATCAAAACAGTTGAATCTGAAAGAGATTGGCTATGTTGAAAGCAATTTGAAAGAGAATGTTTAGGGATTTGAGACTTTTAAGGATTTCTAAAATTATAATTTAAAATGAATGATGGTTTTGATAATGGAGTTTGATCCAGCATCTTGGATCATAAAAGCATTTTATACTCACTGACAAAAATAATGAGGTTTTGGTGCCTAGTATAAAATACGATTTTTGAGATATCAAAAGAGTTTAATAAATCTAAATGTGTTAAATGATCTAGTTGAGATTATATTATGAGAAAACAAAGTGACACATATTTTCATATCACATTAATGTAGTGTTAATTATTATAAGTGTTAATTTTATTTATGGATGAGTTCTTTTATCAGGGGAGTTAACTGATTTTTAAAATCTAGTTTATTTTGAAGCCAATGGATTATGCCATTAACAGCATGGAATCAATTTTGGTAAAGAATTTATTATGGTGTAGTGTAATAAAGAAATGTAGGAAAAAAGGATAAGGCTAAATTGGGAAACTACTTAACAGCTATTGTCTTTCATCATGTAATCAGGTAAGAGGAATATCCAGCAATCTGAAGAGCTCTTAGCATCTGATCATAATGGCTTTTAGGGGTGCATAACACAGCATTAAGTTAATTTTCTTTCAGCGTTAGTGATGATTATGAAAAATCTGTAGGCAGATTTTTTTTCCCTCTTACTTCTATAGCTCCTTCTCCACTTCACCCCTATTCTTTTTTCCCTCCTTCTCAGCATCCTTTAAGTGTAGCTTACTAAATAATACCTGGGTGTCTGCTAAGGAGTGGAAGAAACTGTAGTTATCTTTCCTCCCTTCTCTTTACTTAGCCATATAGTTAAATCACTGGTCATAATGACAACATATATTTATATGGAATGTTTTAATTTGTATACTACTTTCACAAGCATTTTAATTTAATTCTTATAAAAATGCATCTGTTAGGCAGAGCTGATATTGTTAATCATCATTATACATGATGAAAATGAGGACTAGGGTGATCAAATGGTTTGTCCAAGTTCACAGCTAAGGAATAGCAGATTGGAATCAATGCCAGGTATAGTTTTTATTTTAATAAAGTGTAGAATTTATATTTTTTTCTATTATAAAATGAATTCTTATTTACTAAGAAATTTTTGACAAAATAAAAAATAGAAAAGGAGAAAACTTACTTATATCTCCAACATTGAAGGATAGTTATTATTTAGACTTTTCTGTTCAGATTTTAATATACATTGAGATTTTAAAATATAATTTTGGTCAACTGCACAGAAACTCATATCTTCTTTTTTTTTCCTGGTTGATCTTTGCAGGTAGGCATTTAAAATGTTAGTTTGTGCCATTACTTTTAAGGGCAAAAACAGCCATTACTTTTGCACCAACCTAGTGCTATAAAATATTGTTACTTGAATTTGCAAAATGCAAAAATTGCTAATTTTAACAAGAGAAGCAATATAAAAGTCAATCATTTCCAACTCCGGGACCCATGTTAATAACCCAGATATGTAGCCTGACGATATTACAAGTCAGCACATATAAATTAAACTGTATTTTATTCCAATTTTTGTGTCAGCATGTATGACATATTATATATTTCAGTATATATAAATGAGAACTGAACATGCCTATTATCAAGCTGGGATTTTTTAAAAGTGTACTATTTCTTTCTTTTAAAGGTTGCCATCTTCCTAACTTTCTTTTATCCTTCCTTCACATCACAAAGATATCAATAGGTATGTGAGTAGTACCAACATTCATTCAATATATAAATGTTCTAAAGTAAAGGATGAAAAAAGTCAATTATGATACTTTCAAAATGTTGAAAAATTATTACAACCTTTAAAGATGTTTACGATAAGTGTGCTATACTATTGGAAAACACCTATTTTTATATTAAATAGAAGAAAGTGAGATCCAAACTTGTACACACTGTTTAACCAAGTATGTAAAATATTCATAGAAATAAATTGGGAAGGAAATACACCAAAATATTGATGACAGCTTTTCCCAGGTGATGTTTTAAAAATCCAATAAATATTCATTATTTTCAATAATCTCAATGATTATCAATAAAGAAAAACAAGCTTTGAGAAGAGACGGGGCCCTCACCTGCATATTTACCCTTGTTTTTTTCCTGGACTATCCTACTCAGTGAAGTTTCTTTTTATTTAAATGACCCTCTCCCAGTCTATGTTAACAATTCCAGTGTACACTCGTATGCATTTTCTCATATAAGTTCCCTAAAGTTGACCTTTCTCCTTTAGTCTTCTTAATTTATCAGTAGATTAAGAAGCCTATGTTTTAGAAGATTGGCCTTCTAATCCTTCTTTTGATTAAATGGACTCTGCAGAACAAAATGCATACAAGGAAAAACATTTATTTCATAGTCTAGATTAGAGTAGTAATAATAGACAGGTTGATAATTATTAGCTAGGTCTATATTAGTGAATCATTTGGGCACTTAGGAATACAACTAAGGGACACTAAATTTTTAAAAAACACATAAAATCACTGAAATTTAAAAACTTTTCTTAAAATCATTGTTGTCAGTAAATTTCAAAACACTTTAAGAAGGCTTTTAGTAGCTCAAGAAATATAAAATCACGTAAGGCATCCTTTGCTCAAGCCAGAGCATTCTTTAAACAGCAAAAAAATTGATGTTTGATCCAGTTTATTTTTTAATTTTGTATTTCTCTACAATGAATATAGTATATTGAAAGCATTTTACATATTCTTTTTGTGAGATGTGCATCTCTTTTGACAATTTGTCACCAAGGCAACCAAACCGTTGCTTAATGTCCTATACTTTAGTGAAATAAAATGCATGTCATTTTAAGTATAGTTTCTTTATTTAATTTTTATTTTTTCACTAGAGAAGGTTTGAGATTTTACTTTGAATGAAAATGGAACTGTTTATAAATCCATTTTCTATAAAACACATCTTTCTAAGTGTTTTGTGTGATTATTCTCAAATATGTGCGTTTCAGATCTGAGGAGACATTCTTCTCTACCTCTGCCTTCTAAACTTGACATATAACAATCATAATCAGATTTAACTTATCTATGCAAATTGAACTACTTCAATCCCATTTGAAATACAACTGAGTATAAATAAGTAAAACTTTCAAATCTGATAGGAAAGTGGAGCTATTCGCAGAATCCAACCTGTAGAGACAGGCTGAATCGTCCCCCACCCCCACTGGTTTCAATTTCTCTATGTAGTATCAAAATTAACACTGATGCTTCTGAAGATCATGCCAGATGTATGCAACCTCCAAAAACTCAGCTCTTTCAGGATTCCATAGCCTGATTTTTTCTTCGTATAGTATTTTTATCTGTCACGAGCAGTTGTTACTTCTGTTTGTTCGTGAGACTGCTTGTGATGGAGAGTGACTTTTCTAAGACATATTCAAAGCCTTCAGTATGAATCTACTTTCCTCAGGTGGAGTTGCTTTGTTCGGTTTTACACCACTAACAATACAGTCTGTTTGTTGGTTGGCTCTTTGATTCAAGAGAATAACTATGTCTAGGAATGTGACGAAGAAAGGTGGGAGCAGAGTTTTCATCAACTCCATTTTGTGTATCTGGAGTAGAGGATCAAACATACAAGGCCTTGATAAGTTCTCAAGGGGAAGTCAGCAGCTATCAACCAGAAATGACTGTAAGAACTTTGTAACATTCTCAGACTGGTTATACAATCAGTTCTCATTTTAATTATTGTTTATTTTTTGTTACCCCAAACTGAGTGACTTTTAAAAGCTTAAACACAGAATCTGTGAGCTGACCTTCAGGAGCTGTGAAAGTTGGTGAGATCAGGAAGGGAATGGTAAGAGAGGAGACCCCATCCAACCCTTCAACAATATGAGAGATATGAAGACAATCTCCAAGAACTGAGGGAGAGACAGCAGCATTAAGAGGAGCCCACTGGGTTCCTGAAGTCTGTACCATGGCAGACAGAAGAATGAACACTGGAAATGAACCTGAGCTCGAGACAGGTCAGCATGAACAATAGAAAGCCTGCATGATGCTGGCATCCCATTTCCGTGGGTCAGCTTCTCTAGGATGTTCCTGTTTTTCTCAAATGCTTCCCTTCTTCAGTAAGATGTCCAACGTTTTCACAGTGGCTCTCTTTTGACTTGACAAGATGTTGGGACTGAAGAAACTGAAGTCTCAGTTCTTCACATGTAGTGAGTCAGGATGCATAGTGGTTACAAGCAGGGGAGACTTTTTTGAGCCTTAGTTTTTTCATCTATAAAGGGTAAATACTATCTGCCTAATAATGTCTGCCAGAAACCAAATTTAATAACGCATGGCAGATACTTTGCACCTTAGCTGGTCCTCCTTGTATTGCTGTTTATCTGCTTTACCACATTTCTTATATTCTTAGTTGGTTTGTAATATTGTTAAATACCAAGACCATGTCTTAAACCTCCTGTAGCTCTAGTTCTAGTTCTAAGCACTGTAGATTCTGGGACTCAGTGAATCTCTTTTTATGAATGTTGTGTGCCCCTACCTGGTGAAAAAATAAGTTTAAAACTTACTGTATGCTACATCCTAAGTGATTTCCTTAGATTAAATCAGGTAATTTTAAAACTCGAAGGGAAATTGATCATTGCCATCTTATAGACAAAGAAACAAAGACTCAGAGTTGAAGTAGTTTGACCATGTGGTCCAACCAGGATTTGAACACAGGCAGTTTGGTGCTAGGGACCACTCCTTTTATCACAATGCTCTATTGAGAAACACTTGGGATCCCTCACTAGATCAATCACTTCCCTCATTTAGGGAAAGAAGAGAAAATATTCATGTCTGTACAAAATGGGCAAGTGACCACCACTGCTTCTGAGACTGAGGTCATTTTTGTCTGTGTTTTATGCCCAGTACAAGAGCATGTTCTTCTTTTTCCAGGAAAGTATGAGAAGTAATCTCAGAGTGCAGAGAACAACTTCAGGAGCAAGAGTGTGGGTCAGATGCTGCTGCTCTAGCAGTTAACTCTTGTTCAAGAATACTGTTTTTGCTTCACTGAAAAGTTCCATGAAGAAATGTTCTGGCTCTATACAACTAAACAATAATAACAATTACAGCAGTAACATAATCATACTGAAAATGTGGATCCACCCGTATGTCATCACTGTTCAACTAATGTGTTTTTTAATGGAGAGAGCTTAATGACATCATATTCACACATGAAGATTTATTTGAAATGATGAATTTTCCCTAGAAGGCACTTCGACTATGCTGGGCAGAAAGTGGTGGCATAACGCAAATACCATAGGCTGTAGGGACAGACAGACTTGTGATTAAGCCTAGCTGTACTGTATATTCACTACATGAATTTGGTCAAATTGCTTCACTTCACTTAGCCGTAGCAGATAATAATGGAAGAGTCAGAGGATTATTATGAAGATCACAGTTCGAATTCCAAATGGTGTGTAAGAAAAACAAGAATTATTCAGCTGCCCCAAAGTGAGCTCTGCTTGCTTTAGCAGTATGGCTATCCCCGGTTACCCAGATTCAGCAGACAATTACACAATTACATACTTCCTTTTGGCTTCACAAACCTGAGCTTAGATTTCTTTCAGGTTCTTAGAAAATTCAAATAGCAACAATAGTTCCTTGTCTTGGGCACTGAAACTCCGGGTGCTAAGAAATCCACGCACATGCTATTCTGTCAATCATCAAAGTTATATTAAGCAGAATAGAAAAAATATGATTTGTTGAATCAATGGCTTCATAAGAAGTTGTTGGATTCTATGCACATGCTATTCTATGAATCATCATGATTATCTTATATGAAGCAGAATAGAAAAATATGATCATGTTGAGTCAATGGCTTAATAAGAAGTTGTTGGGTTCTAATGTTAATCTGAAATATACCCCATGTATCCTACATGCTGATGTAAATATTAGATAGATGGATTAGTATGTAATCAATGAAGTTACAGCAGTGGTTTGGCTTCTCAGTATTGATGTGTTTCACACAGCTGTGTGACCAACCATCCTGGTTTCCTGAGAACTAGGACTTTCAGTGCTAAGATCAGAAACATCTTTCACACACTGAGGCAAGTTAGTACCCTACATACAGAGGTAAGTGGGATCTGTATTACAATCAGTTATACAGATTTATCTTCTGTTCATTAAACTATTAGAATTTAAAATAAATATCTTTATTAAGTTGCTCCTAAATGAAGTGACTGCATTTTATTTTCAAATTAAATTCTTAGACTTTATATTATATGGACCTTTATATCAAGGTAGATATAAATTCACTCGCAATTCACATTGAGAGTCATAATAGATGCATCTTTTATTAAAATTACCTAAAGAGAAAATTGTAGCTTTGAATGATTCAATACCTAATCAAAAGATAATTTTTCAGATTTTATAATTGGATTTCTTTCCAGATTCGTCTGCATCCTGAAAATGGCCACCTTTGCATATTAGTCTATAATATATTAATGTATGATTTTCAGCTAGAGTTGCTTTCTGGAAGATTTTGAGCCATACCTAAATTTTAGAGAAATTTTAGAAAAACCCATGTAAAAAAAGATATACTTTTCATAAAATGTCCATAATTATCAAAATTAAGAAAAATTAGAAAATCTCAGAAAGACAATGAGATTCCCAGTACAAAAGTCATTTTGTTCCCCCAGGAGTGAATGGGTAGTATAATCCTCATTTTCTGATAAAAGTGCACAAAGAATCAAGGATTGGTGTAAAATCATTTTTTTTTTCAAGTGGGTCTTTGAAGCTTCTAGTGTGCCTCTGCTACTCTTGGCGAATTCAGTTCCAAATTATCATCTCCTAACCTTCATCATAGTACTTCTCTCTTCTGCTTACCCAAAGGAAACTTGTTTCTCAGGAGACAGCTCAATAGTAGTTTACACTGCTATGTAATAATGTAGAACTTAAATAACTATCCATATGCCAGACAATTACATTTTATCATGATGAATGTCTTAGTCTAAGAAACAACCTTCTAAGGTGCAATTCCAGATACTAGGAATTCCAAGCAGTAGAACTTCACTGTTGTTAAGTTGTTCCATGGGATAATAATTTTCCTGAGTGAAAATCTAAGAGACATTGCTTGATCATGACTCAAGATCTATGTCTGAGGCCAGGTGTAACTTGTGACTCTTTGTCAATTGCTTATTAACTTTACTTTCTTAAGTTTGATTTGCACGGCTGGGCGTGGTGGCTCACACCTCTAATTCCAGCACTTCTGGAAGCCTGAGATGGGCAGATCACCTGAGGTCAGGAGTTTGAGACCAGCCTGGCCAACATAGTGAAACCCTATCTCTAGAAAAAATATAAAAATTAGTCACGTGTGGTGGAGGCAGCCTGTAGTGCCAGCTACTCAGGAGGCTGAGGCAAGAAAATCACTTGAATCTGGGAGGCAGAGGTTGCAGTAAGCCATGGTCGATTAAGCCACTGCCACTGCACTCTAGCCTGAGCGACAGAGCAAGAGTCTGTCTGGGAAAAAAAAAAAAAAAAGCTTTGATTTGCAAGTATATGAAATACATTTAATTTTTCTAGGTTGACTAAAAATGCACATATCCATGGCTGAAACAAGAATCTGTAACTGACAAAGCAGAGAATAATAGCACCCAGGAATGTGTTGGTGGGAAGTTTTAGTTCTTACATGTTGCCATAAACCCCCAGGAGCTGTGTTGCAGCCCCTGCTTTTTCCCTGCAGATGGAAGCACAGCTGTGTCTAGATAACAGATAGAAATATCTTGTTTTCGGGAAGGTAAGCCCCTCAGTTATCTCTAGGGCATAATTCATGATCAAGCTAGGCCAGGCATGGCAATTCTAGCCCACCTTGCTTCTGATTAGCCTACAGGTGGATATGACCCAGTTCTGGTCAATGATATGTAAAAAGGAAGTATTACAGGGATTCTTAGGACAGATTTTCTCCTCAATTAAAAAAAAAATTAATGCCTCAAAGAAGGTTCTTTTCTTCCTGACTGAATCCAATTGTGTAAGATTGTGATATTTGGAGCTTGACAGACGACTTGAGACCATGAGGTAGCATACCTAAGGACCAAAATACAACACTTTGAGGCTGATAGAGCAGATGATACTGTTGAATTTCTCTATCAAATGTAGAAACACTTGTCTCTTGATTTCTTATTTTTTAAGGTGATTAAAATCTTTACTGTCTAACATCTAGCCAAATGTTCTGTTACTTGTAGCCAAAAGCATCCCCAGGTATAAGTTCATAATAATAAAATAATATTTTAATATTATCTACAGCATTTTAAAATATTATATAAAATATTAATAAAAGCCTCATTAGAAAAGCGTATTTTCTATAACTTACATTTATGGATAAACAATGTAACTTATATAAAAACATAGTTTCATGATAAATCTCTTGGTCTTCTTTTTTAACCTGATTGCTTCCCTTAACGTCTTTTCTATAGATAAGTATTGGAACTACCACAGATGAAAGTATATGAACAGCTTGGATTTTCAATATTTCAGATATATCATAGACTAAATTGGATATTTTGCAATGCACATGGCCACGTGGATTCATGTCTCATCACATGAATTAGTTAACATCTTCATTTACCCACTTTCCTCCACACAAACATAGCACAATTTATCTGCTGATCTTTTCTTCTTTCCCATGCTCATTTTTTTTCCTGCAGCTTCAGTTTTGTCTTTTGTATTCTCTCTAGTTTTCCTCATTGACTATGTGTCCTTAATATTCTAGATTTAGCTTTGATTCCAACCTTGCCCTTTCTCTTGATTTCACCTCCACATCATCTACTTCTGTGTCATGTTTGAAGCCATTTTTTTATTTTGTCACCAAAGCAACCGTCTGTCTTTTATACAACCCCAGTGAATTAGGAACTCCCAATAATTGGAGTTACAGTGTGATTTGGCATCTTTCGTAATTGCTGAAGGACCTGTATTTTTATTGCCCTTCAGTTCCTGACAAGGTGACATGTAGTAGAAAACAAATTTTCTACTCTTTCACAAAGTGCCATTGGTGAAAAACACACAGTTGTAGAATAATACTATACTGGAGGTTGTCTCATATGTATTTCCATATGTTACATAATCTTAATAATGCAAATATTCACAGACTAGAGTAATGTAGCACTTTGAATTTAAAGACACATGCATGCATATGTTCATTGCAGCACTATTCACAATAGCAAAGACAAGGAATCAACCTAAATACCCATCAATGATAGATGGGATAAAGAAAATGAAGTACATATACACCATGGAATACTATGCAGCCATAACAAAAAATGAGATCATGTCCTTTGCAGGGATGGACCTAGAGGCCATTATCCTTAGCAAAATAACACAGGAAAAGAAAACCAAATACCACATGTTCTCACTTATAAGTGGGTGCTAAATGATCAGAACACATGGACACCTAGAGGAGAAGAACACACACTGGAGCCTCTTGGGGGATGGAGGGTGGGAGGAGGGAGAGGATCAGGAAAAACAACTAACAGGTACTAGGTTTAATACCCGAGTGGTAAAATAATCTGTACAACAAACTCCCTGACACAAGTTTACCTGTGTAGCAAACCTGCACTTGTACCCCTGAACCTAAAAGTAAAAAAAAAAATTTCTATTTATGTTTAAAATTTCTAAAACTTCAACTATCCATGACTTCTAATAAGGTTCAATCATTTATTATGACCAAATTAGTGGGCTCTGGTTGGCTTAATTGCTAGAAATCAGCTTTCTTCTAAATGTGTTCTCCAGCAATTTTTGAGACTCCTCATGAAGCAGCATTTTTGGAACTTTTCTATTTCAGTCATGAATAAATGCAGTTATGTGATAAGAAGTTTTTTAAAGCTTTTCTTTATACTTTAATTTATAAGCAGTAAAATTCACTTTTTGTTGTACAATTTTGTGAATTTTGACAAATTCATAGTTGTTTAACCACCAACAACAACTAAAAACGAAACTGTTGTTCTGATATTTCATAAAGAAATACCTAAAGTAAAGCTTTGATTGTGAAGTGAGGGGTGGGGTAGGCATGCCTTCAGAAAGAGGATGTGTATGGAATGCTTCACTAACTCTTGCTTGCATTACAAGTTCTGAGTTTGTCTTTGCTCAGTGCCAAGAAATTCTTTGTTGCATGAATCGTTATAGTTACCTGCTAGCTTTTAAGGAACCAACATCATAGAAATATTATGGGAAACTACAGGAGAAAGAAGAATTAGTAAATAATAAGTGAAGAAATAGCATCATATAGAGCCATGTCACTGAAAAAAATAGAATAAAAATTAAATATACCACTAAAAGCAAAGTCCAAGGAAATTTTATAGTACAATGATAATAAAACGTAATTGTATATTTCACCATTAGTCATATATAAAAACACCCAGCCTATATTTGTCACTGTGTGAAAAGTGTTGATAAATCCTTCTATGGAAAATAAGGAAGCATGGGGAATTGTAGCCTATGCCAGTGTCTTGAAGTGGACCTCTAATGAATGACAACATCATGAGAAAAAGAAATTAGTCTCCAAAATATCAAGAAACAAACCTTTTTTTTTTCCGCACTTTAACAAAGAGTACCTCAGAAAGACTCTTTTACATCTTCCCGCCTCTCCCCTCCTCACACCCCACAAGCCCCTGTTGGATGAGTGAAGAGCCACTTGGTCTTTCAAGGAACAGACAGAAATGATTTAATAATCAGGTGAGACTAATTTAACTATGGATGAGTGCAGTGGCAAAACTTTCCCTTTATGACTATAGTGAATTTGCCTTCATGCACAAAGCGGCTGTTCACTAATGAAACAGACATTACCATTTAAACTTGTAGATTAGAAAGTATATTTTACAATGAAAAAAGTTGTTTATGAGATTTCTCCAAATCTATCTCAACTTCAGAAGCTATGAAGTAAAATAGAATATTAATCAGTTATCAAAATAAATGAACTATCAAGCCATGGAAAGCCATGGGGGGACCTTAAATGCACGTTGCTAAGTGAAAGAAGCCAACCGAAAGAGGCTACATGCTCTCTGATTCCAACTATATGACACTCTGGAAAATGCAAAACAATGAAAAGAGTAAAGAGATTAGCAGTTGCCAGGGATTGGGGTAAGGAGGAAATAATAAGTAGGAGGAGGCATGATACTTTCATGGTGGATACATGTCATTTTCATTTGTCAAATCTCATAGAATATACAACATAGTGATTGTAAACTGTAATAATGTGTCAAATACTGGTTCATCAACTGTGATAAATGTATTACATTAATGTAAGATGTTAACAATGTAGAGAACTGGTTGGGGGTGGAGGGAATATAAGAATGCTACTTTCTGCTCATTTTTCTGCAAACCTAAAACTGCTCTCAAAATAAGGTCTATTAGTTAAAAAATTGTAATCATCTTTGCTATAAAATGTACTATGAAAAGGAGAATTATTCAAATACATGGGTTCATATACATCATGGATTTCTGTGTAGCCATAAAAAAGAATGAGTTCATGTCCTTTGAAGGGACATGGATGAAGCTGGAAACCATCATCCTCAGCAAACTAACACAGGAACAGAAAACTAAACACCACATGTTCTCACTCACAAGTGGGAGCTGAGCATTGAGAACATGTGGACACAGGGAGGGGAACATCACACACCAGGGCTTGTTGGGGGGTGGGAGGAAAGGGGAGAGAGAGCATTAAGACAAATACCTAATGTATGCAGAGCTTAAAACCTAGATGATGGGTTGATAGGTGCAGCAAACCACCATGGCACATGTATACCTATGTAACAAACCTGCACATTCAACAAATGTATCCCAGAACTTAAAGCAAAAAAATCTTAATCTATTTTTACATGCATCTTTAATAATTTACTTCTAACATTTATTTCTTTGATTGGTCTAAAATTTTGTTGTCATTCTTGTCATGCTGAGTTAGGACCTAATCGGAATTTTCCTAAATATTTGGTTTTCCCAATATCATTTAAAACATTATTTATCCTTTACTGATTGTTTTATAATGTTTACTTTATGTAAGTTGTGTATATACTGGGGCTTCTCGTAGCTTTTGCAGGTATTATATTTATTTCTGTGTTGCATTTTTAGTAGTACCATCTTAACCATAGTTGTAGCTTTAAATTATATATTAGCATTTTTCTGGGCAAGTATCTCCCTCTTTGTTCATTTCTACATGACCCTTCATGATTCTTCTTTTTAAAAATTTTCTTTGACATTCTTATTTGATCATTCAAATATATGTATTTAAAAAAAAATTTTAAGTTGTTTTTATTCAAAATCCTTTTAAGATTTGTATTGAACTCTTGTTAATATTATCATTGAAATGATTTTGGATGTTGATATCTGTACAATATTTCTTCTTCTCATCTGTTATTTTAAAATTTATTTGATAATAACTTAAGAGTGTAGTAAGAAACACATAATAATTTCCTCAATCATGTTTATTGTTTATTATTTTATTCAAAGTATATTTATTGAATGTCTATTATTTGTCATTTACTGCTTTAGTTACTAGGGATACAAATGCGGATAAAAGAATTGTATTTCTACCTTATAGAATTACATTCAAATTGGAGAGAATTATAATAAATACGTAAATTAATATAAGTTATAACTTCAGATAGTGGTAAGTGCTATGGAGAAAAATAAACTAGAGTAGGAGGCTAGGTAGTCTAGGTAGTGAGTGAGGTGAGAGTTATTTTATAAAGAATGGCTGGAGAGGTTCTCTCTGAAGAACTAGTATCTGAGTGCAGGTCGCTAGTGAAGGGCATAGGAGAATCTGGAAGAAATATCTTCCAGGAAGAGAGATTGGCAAATGCAAGGTGTATTAGTCAGAGTTCTCCAGAGAAACAACAGGATATACATAGATACATAAAAAGAGATTTATTATGGGAGTTGACTCACACAATTATGGAGGCTGAGAATATCATGATTTGCCATCTGCAGGATGGAGAACCAGCAAGCTGGTGGTGTCATTCAGTCAAAGTTTGAAGGACTGAGAATCAGGAGCACCAGTGTCTGAGGGTAGGAGAAGATGAATGTCCCAGCTCGAGCAGAGAGCAAATTTGCCCTTTCTCTGCCTTTTTGTTCTATTCAGGCCCTCAGTGGATTGGATGATGCCCACCCACATTGGTGCAGGTACAGCTTCTTTACTCAGTTTACCTATTTAAATGCTAATATCTTCCAGAAACACTCTCACAGAAACACCCAGAGATAATGTTTTACCAGCTGTCTGGGCATCCTTTAGCTCAGTCAAGTTGACACCTGAAATTAACTTTCACACAAGGACCCTGAAGTGGGACTGAGCATGGTAGGCCCAAGCAATGGCATTACTTAATGCCCAAGTGGCTGGAGTAGAGGGGACAGGAACAGAATGATCAGTGTGAGAGGGCTAGAGGGATAAGTGATGCCAGATGTTTATGGCCATATGTGTTACAAACAGGAGTTTGGTTTCATGCCAAGTGTGATGGACAAGAAGCCATTGGAGGATTTCAGGCATGAGATTAACATAATATAATTTGTGTTTTCAAAAAAAAGTGCCTTTGGCATCTTGGTGGAAAAGTGACTGTAGGGGACAAGAGGAAAGATAGAGGAACCAACTAGCTAAATTCAGATAAGATATTCCCTTTGTCTCCCTCCACACTGAGTGTCTGTTGGTAGCACCTTCACTGAGAAGAAGAAGAATGTCAAGAGTTTTAAATGACCATCCACATAGAGATATCAAGTACCTACTATATCAATCAGCAACTTAGAAAGTATTGGAACTAGAGATATAAATTTGGATGTCATTGGCATATGATGTTGTTTAAAGTGGTAGGACTTCATAAGGCTTCCGGGGAGTGTATGTAGATAGAGCCTGAGACATAGTAAAGAAAAGGAAGAGAAAAGGCGAAGGGAGAGAAGACTCATCAAGACCAGCTAGAGAAGGGCTAAGAAAGCTAAGAGGGAGTGATACATTAGGAAGTGAGTGAAGATAATGTTGCAAGGAGGAGAGATTAATCTATTGTGTAAATGCAGTTGGGAGGTCCAGTAAGATGAAGACCATTAATTGAATATTGGGTGTGTTATAATGCATATCACTGCTCCATTTAACCAGATTGCTTTCACTGGGGTTGTGTCCTTGGAAGGAAAGCCTGCTTGGGAGTTGATTCAGGAGAGAATGGAAGGGAAATAGTGGAAGGCCTAGGGGGAATATTTTTATAGGAGATTTTATAGCTGATATAGGGCATTTGTGTAGTTATGAGAATGATCCAGAAGACAGGAAAAAGCTAATAATGCAGGAGAGACAGGGAAACACTTGCAGAAGCCAAGTCCTTAAGAATGAATGAAATCTCTAATACAAGGAGAAAGGTCAGGCTTTAGGTAAGAGAAGGGGTTGTCTATCAGATTTTTATTTAAGCAAGTGATCTGTATTCAGAGATCTGATATACAGCTTATTCTGTAAAGCATACTGTCTCTTGCTGCTCATTCAGGTATCTGTGATGATATATAGGTAGTCTGTGAATAAGGGTAACGCATTAACTGGCAAACTTACAAGTATTCTTTGAATCACCAACTAGTACCTTAATTGCAAAAGTAAAAACAAAACAAAAAAATTCTTCAAACCAACTTTTTAAATACAACTTGTCCTGTCCAGCTGATCCTTCTAGGTATCTATTTAATATTTAGTATAAATTTCTCCATACATAGTGCACAGTTTTGTTTTACACGTGTTCTATGCTTGAATATATAACTGAACTGTAGGGGAAAGTCACAAACAACATATGGGAGCATTTCATGGAAAGTCCCAGGCTTAGAGTTACTAACCTCTGTGGGCACCAGCCATGCATCCCTGGAGACTAAGTACCAGGGAAGTCCTTTAGCAGTGGCAGCACTGATTTGAAAGCATAGCATTTCTGTTTTTAATGAGCAATTTTTTTCCATAACAAATATTTATCTATATTTACTTTTTTAACTGACAAAAATTACATATATTTATGATGTACAACATGATTTTTTGAAATACATACATACATACATATCTTGTGGAATGGCTAATTACAACAAATTAACATATGCATCACCTCACATGCTTATCAATTTTTTTGTGGTGAGAACACTTAAAATCCACTCTCTTAGCAATTTTCAATTGTACAACATGTTGTTATTGACTATAGTCACCATGATGTACAGTGGATCTCTTGAGCATATTCTTCCTGTCCAACTAAAATTGTGTGTCCTTTGACTAGCATCTCTCCTATCCCTTCACTCTTGAGCCTCTGGGCTCAAGTAGAATGGTAACCACACCGTTCCACTTTCTGCTTCTATGGATTTGACTGTTTTAGAGTCCACATATAAATGAGATTGGGTGGCATTTGTCTTTCTGTACCTGGCCTAGTTCACTTAATATAAAGTCCTCCAGGTTCATCTATGTTGTCACAAATGATAGGATTTTGGCTTTTTTAAGGTTGAACAGTATTCCACTGTGTCCATGTACCACATTTTCTATATTCATTCATCCATTGATGGACACTTAGGTTGATTCCATGTCTTGACTAATATAAGTAGTGCTGCAATGAAAATGGGAGTGCAGATATTTCCTTGACACACTGATTTCATTTCCTTTGATATATACCCTGTAGAAGGATTGCCGGACCATATGGTAGTGCTATTTTTAATTTTTTGAGAATCCGCCATACTGTTTTCCATAACAGCTATACTAACTTACATTCTAACCAACAATGTGCAAGGGATTCCTTTTCTTCACATCATCATCAACACTTGTCATCCTTTTTCTTTTTGATAATAGTCGTTCTAACAGGTATGAGGTGATATCTCATTGTGGTTTTAATTTGCCTGATTTTTTATCATGAAATTTTTTTTTGATAGTTAGTGATATTGAGCATTTTTCACATACCTGTTGGACTTCAATGAACATATTCTTAAAAAATGAAAATTACCAGAGAATTTGTACATATATTAGCATTTCCTGCTTATAGTGGGCTTTCGCCTACAGGAGTTAAATGACAGGTATAGAGTTAATAATAGTATAGTGTTTTCATCATTAAAGTAGGTTGGCATTGCTTTTGAAACCAGGTAATCTATGTTGAATTCTGACAATGTGAGTCCTCTAGAATAATAATAATTTTCAAAAATTTTATCAGCAAAGTTAATTTGCTTTATGTGTATCTTTTAAGCTCCCTAACACATTTTTTCTCATTATTAAAAGAAGGGTAAATGAAAATGATACTTCATTTGCTTTTTATTTCACTTCTCGTGCTGTCTTCTGAGGTCAATGGAATTATTATCAATCAGGTTAGGCTAATCTTTTAGCTGCTGTCATGGGGATTGATGGCAAGTGTAAAAGAGAACATTTAGCAAATCCTAACCTCTCAACTAGTTCTTTGTATAAATGGTCAGAATTGCTTTGTGACTATGACCATCTCAACAGGTTCTTGGTACCAAATGTATCCATGTACAGAGTCTCTTGGATGATTTTGTCCACTGTTGTCCGACAGAGCCAAAACTTTCCAGGGCTTCGCTGCTCTGAGAGCTATAGATAATCATTGAAAAGATGAAATCCATGCTCATAGAAGAGTCAAAATATCAACAGGAAATTGGGAAATGCAAATTTGTTATAGGACTATAAAAGCCCCTTAAGATTTTAGAATCTCAAAATGACTTTCATCATTTATTGTTAGCTGTTTTTTCCTGAGGACAACTCTGAAGTCATGTGCACAGGGCTATATATTCTGTCTTGGATACATCAATTATTATTATTATTATCTCTATTGAGATGGTGCCGGTGGCTGTATCAGTAGATCATGCCTGACCTATTGCCAAAAAACACCAATTGGAAAACTATTAGCCATGAGTTGTAACCTTGAACCTGGATACCAATACCAAATGACACTTAAGAGAACTCGCACATATTCAAAATAGAATTAAAGACATGTGTCACTTAATGATGGGGGTATTGTCCTGAGAAATGCATCATTATGTTATCTTGTCATTGTGCCAATACCATAGAGTGTGCTTACACAAACCTAGATGGTATAGCCTACTACACATCTAGGCTATCTGGTAGTCTCTTGTTCCTAGGCTAAAAACCTGTACAGCATGTTACTGTACTGAACACTGTAGGCAGTTGTCATACAATAGTAAGTATTTGTGTTTCTAAACATATCTAAACATAGAAAAAATACAGTAAAAATATAATATTATAATCTTATGGGACCAGAATTGTACTTGCAGTCCAAAACATTGTTATGTGATGCATGCATGATTATATATGGTTGAAAGGGATTGTGTTTTTGACATGGTTGTAGGCAATGAGAATTAACATTTATTGAGAAAATATTGGCATTATGCCTGAAATTCATATGTGTTCTTTCATTTCATTCTCCCAATAATTTCTTCAAGCATATTAATTATCTGTCTTATACCAGGTGTTGCATAAGGCCCTTGAATGTATCAGTGAGCAAGATGGACATATTGCCTGCATCCTCAGAATCAAACGAGACAGTGATGGTTGAATTAATACCACTGATTGACTGATAATTATTTTATAGCTGTCACACTAAACATTTCATTCATTATTATTTTACAAATGACGGGATGAAGGTTTCTGGAAATGAAGTAACTTGCACTAAGATTTGAGCTTTGGTCTTTCTGTCCCTTCTGGGGACAACATGAATCCCAGTTCTGCTTTGCGATTCTGACAAAGTTACTTCATCTTTCCATCTGAGTTTCCTGATAGAAAGAATGAGACCAATTAGATGCCATCCAGCCTTAATCTTTTTGTGGATTTAGATCCTTCCTGTCCTTTGCGTCTCAGTTTAGTCATTCCTTCTCAGGAAAGGCTTCCCTGCTCACCTTTCTCTATTCTCCAATAATTTTTTGAGTGAATGTGTTCCGTAGTACCTGTATGGCATTTCTTTCTCCTGGTACTTACTCATTGCAAGCTAATTACCTGTTCACTTTCCTTAAGGCAAAGAGTTGAGGATAGTGGACTGGGAGGTGAACTGTTTCATCAAGTTTTATTGTATATAAATAATAAACTCAACACAATCCCTTGCTACATCCCCACATTGTGCCACATCTACTTGAGTCTACCATATTTGTGAGGATAAAGAAGTGGTTCTCTTTTACACTGGTAGAGGATGAAATGGCCTTTGAATGAAAGCTTAGTGAAGAAATGTCATTAGCATGAGGCCAGAGCAGTGGCTGAGAGGAAAGGCAGGCACAGTTGCCAGTGGTGGGCAGGAATTGACAGGGAGGTGCAAAGAGCTCGCCACTCTTGCCCAACGTTTCACACCTACTGGCACATTCATTCAGCACCTCAGTCCACAGACTGATATATTTTTGATGAGGGAAAAGTTAGGGAAATCCTGGAGAGTCAAAACAGACAGAAGACACAGTTCTTCTATCCTGAATCAATGGGGCCATTTGGGCCATAAGTTTGCCTTCCTGCAACCAGGGTCCAATCTGGTGCAAATCAATATTTGTTGATGCATAATTTCATGGAGCAGTCTTGTGTTTTCTGTAGCAAGGTTGTCTTTTAATAAGATGACTAAGCACGACTTTATAAGGCAAACAAATGAAATAAAATCTTCCAGACTACTACTGGAAATGTTTCATTTAAAAAAAAAAACCTCCAATACAGACCTTTCAGTGAAATGCCTGACAGTTTTATGTGTTCCTTCCTGTTTAGCATGGCAGTGAAAGATGGAATTTGGGTTTGTTCTGTCTGAATTCAGGCCCACCATGACCTGTTGAAGTCGCTTTCTCAAAAGACAGCCTTAAATAATAACCTTTCAAAATCATTCTAAACTAGGACTTTATAGCATTTTCCCTTCACCTGTGACTTTTAAATTTAAAATAAAATAAAATAGAAAACTAATGAATTAGAACTGCTAAGCTTTTCAGAACATGGATTATCTTAGAAAGATGCTTAAGAATGTATTACAAACTATTTGAACTCGGGCAATATTGGGAGAAAAAGCATAGAGCCTCCATGCTCTATGGGATCACTTAATATAAAGTTCTTTCTATTACTTGGCTAAAGAAAAAGTCAAATAAGAATGTTTTAGAGTAGACATTATAAGCCCTATATGTGAAAGAGACCTAGGGGGGTCTCAGCTAATCCAATTAATACTTATTGAAAGAATTACTTTTGTCCAAATTTTAATAGACTGTGTTTTTAAAACCAGTTTTACGATCACAGCAAAATTGAGCGGAAAGTACAGAGGGTTCCCAAATACACCCCATCTTAGTACATGCACAGCGTCTCTCACGATCAAAATCCAAAACACATTGGTACATTTGTTGCAGTCAATGAACCTACACATCATTTGACAATGTGTCAAGGATCTGTCACTCAAAGTCTATAGTTTACATTAGGGTTCACTTTTGGTGTTGTACATTCTATGCGTTTGGATAAATGAATAACATGTATCTGCCATTATAGTATCATACAGAACAGCTTCACTGCCCTAAAAGTCCTCTGTCCTCTGCTATTTATCCCTCCCTCCCCAGTAACCACTTATCTTTTTACTGATTCTTTTACTATATCAATAATTTTGCCTTTTCTAGAATGTCATATATTTGGAATCAAATAGTATGTAGTCTTTTAAGATTAGCTTCTTTCACTTAGTAATATACGTTTATGTTTCTTTCATGCCTTTTTTGTGGGTTGATAGCTCATTTCTTTATGTTGCCAAATAATATTCTATTATAAGGATGAATCACAATTTGTTTATTCGTATGTCTATTAAAGGACATCTTGGCTGATTCCAATTTGGGGCAATTATGAATAAAATGGCTTATTTCCCTAGCTAATATGCATTTATGGTTCCATCATGGTGTTTTATGACTTTATAATCTCATTTCTTTTTCACCCTGAATAATATAATTATCTGGATGTACCACAGTTTATTTATCCATTCACATACTAAAGGACATCTTGGTTGCTTCCAAGTTTTGGTAATTATGAATGAAGCTTCTATAAACATCTGTGTGCAGGTTTTGGCATGGATGTATGCAACTCATTTGGGTAAATACCAAAGAGTGTGATTCCTGGGTTGTATTTTAGGAGTATATTCAGTTTTGTAAGAAATTGACAAAATGTTTTCCAAAGCAGATGTTCCATGTGCAAAATGTTTGCCAAAGTGGATGTACCATGTGCATTCCCACAACCAAGGAATGGTGGTTCCTGTTGCTCCACATCCTTGTCGGCATTTGGTGTTGTCAGTGTTTTAGATTTGAGCCATTATAACAAATATGTAGTGGTATCTAATTATTGTTTTCTCCCATCCATTTTGAGACTTACCCCTCAATTTGGGAGAGGCACGTGAGCCTTAAGCACTGAACACAGCTGAGACTAGAGAAGGAGGAACTGACTGCAGTGTTGGAGGAGAAAAAGTGGGTAATTTCTTTCTAGAAGATGTTCCTGGACTTGATGAGGTTTCCCTAAAATGCAGTTTGGAACACCAAGTGACTAAAAGAAAGGTCAATTCCAATTTAAGGGCCAAGTAGGAGAAACTGTGATACTTGATAAATATACTAATTCCCTCAGCTGAATAAGGTTATGCACAACTTTATTTAGTTTGTAAACTCTGTGGGTGTTAGTTTAGAACCAGCATTGCAAAGTATGCATCAGCTCTCTACAGCTTTATAGCTGTATAATCAGGGATCTTTTGCTCACCAGGCTCTCAAGCTATGCCTTGCCTCACATTTTGGAGGTGGATTGTTTTACAGGTGTCTCAGCTGAGCCCTTACTACACCATTTTAGTCATCAAGTATAATCAGATTAAGAAACCAAGGTCAGGGCCAATCTATAACATGAAATGATCTGCTCCTCTCTGTCTCTATTAATTATTCTGAAGGGCAGAGTCCCTAGGTTGTCCTTTCACTGTGGGTGTGACAATGGCCCTTGAAAAAAGTAAAAGTTATAGTGTAAAGAAAGAGGAATGCCGCTGGCCCCCTGTAGAAAGACTACCCTCTACAAAGCAGATAGCAGTCTATTCTTTTGTTTGGTCAAGGCTAATTAGGCTCAGCTTTGACAGAAAGTTCATTTTTCCTTATACTAGAGTATATTTTGAGGTATTGCAATCTTTGTTGCCACTATGACTATTTATATGTTTATATAGACAATACTTATATTGCACAGTAACTTGTTACAGGAACTCATACATAATGAAACTTCATCCTAATTTTACATGGTTTCATGTATCTGAGGTTTTATCCAAGAGCTTCACATTTTGTGAAAAAAATTATTGCAATGAGATGTAAATTCCCTCTTCTTTTCATCTCTAAACCAACCCATCCTTGTATCCATCTCCCATGGAGGAAGTGTCCCGCTCCTCCCATGGGCCACAGCATTACCTTCATCTCATCCTAGGGGAAGGAAGAGTTAATATTTCAAGATATCATCTGTTTAACATAGTAATTCACCACTTTTAAAATCCTCTATGCCTGTTCCATAGTAGGGCTTTACTCTCTTGATTTTAAAACACCACTGTCTCCTGCTTTCCTTCCTTCCTCAGTTCATGCTTTTTTGTGTTTTCATTTGTTTGTTTGTTTTGTTTGCTGGCTCCTTCTCTGACCTCTTCATTAGGTAACTTAGAATTTGGCCTCAGGCTGTCATCTTTTCCATCTCTAACCTTTGTCCCTAAGTGATCTCATTAGCTGCCACGGTTGTGAGCTCCTGCTAATGGCTTCCACATTTCCATTGGAGCCCACATCTTTCTGCTGAGCTCTTCACTCTCATGTCCAAATGTCTGCTTGACATCCTTCTTTGGATGTGGCTCAGGTTCTCCAACTTAACAGATCCAAAATGAAATTCTGGATTTTTCCCCTTCCATATCCATCTTCTGCAATCCCTGTTCTTCTCCTTTTATGTAAAAAGCACAGGGGTTTATCAAGTTACTCAAGCTAACCCTCTGGGAGCCTTCCTTTCTGATAAATTAGACATCACATACATTGGCATGCCTTATTGATACTACCTTGAAAATAATATATGAACTTCTTCTCTTCACCTCATGTCATAGACCACCCTCTTAGTCCAGGCCTCTGCCTTCTCTTGCCTTAGTGGACACATCAGCCTCTAACTGGTTTCTCTACTTTTACTCTTGCTTCGCACACCATTGCCCCTATTCATTCTTCAAATAGCAGCAATAGAGATCTTCTCAATGATTCTGTGATGATGCACTTCCCTTGCTTAGGACCCTCCAATGGCTCCCCTTATTTAACATAAAATTCCACCTTTCTCCTATGGTCTAGCATGCCCTTCATAATTAGCTCCCCAGTCTCACCTTTTTCTACTCCTCCCTTCACTGGTTTTATATGGAAGGAAGAAAGGAAAACAGGTAGGAAAGAAGGAAGGGAGGGAGATAAGGATGGAGGAAGGAAGGGAGGAGGATCCCATCTTATAATAAGGAGCTAAGGCCCAAGGTAACAATAGCAGAGACAAAATTTACCCTCAGCTCTGCTTTATTTTCCAGAGCACTACTCTATTTAGTAAACTATAAGGCAAGTACAAATAAAACAAGCAGACAATGATAAACTCTAGTATAAAATCAAGAGTCTATTGAAAAAATTAACGTGATTTGACAAAGAAAAGTAACTTTAATTAATTCTGAATTCAGATAGACCTATCATTTACTTACTGTGGAACTGTTAGCATACTGTGAACCTCAGTCTCATCACCTGTAAAATTGACATAATAAGACTACCTTCTACCACAATTGTTAAGAATCCAATGATAATGCATTCGCATGCCTAACAAGTTGTGGCACAAATGTCTGCTAGAACCCTTCTGTCTTTCCTCTTCTATTTTCAGAAGCACTTTACATGTGTTTAGAGTATGGGCCAAACTTCATGAAACTATGGCTTTCCTTGTGCAATGATAACAGCACAAGAATTCCATGACTGTTCCCACAGCTACTAATACCTTTCAGTGAGCATCTGCTCTGTGTCAGGCACCGTAATGAGTGCTTTGTATACATTATTTCTTTTAGGCTCCCAACACCTTAATCTGTTTCTTGGAAACTTTGACAAAGTGATTCTTCAGGAAAATCTTTCCATAGTCAAGCATATTTCATAAATACTGAAAAATTATATGCTCTGCCTGGAAAGTCATACTATCTAATTAGAAAATAAAAGATCTTGAGAAGTGTTATATTAAACATTGTTTCATTAACTTATGTATTACTATGAAAATTATCTCTCCATGATGAACTTATTTATTTATTTATTTAATGTTTGTGCTTAGTATCTGCTTATATTCTGCAGCCCTAATGTTCTTTGGGACACCTATTTTGACTTTATGTACTGAACACTACTTAAGGTCAAATAAAAGTTTGGTAAAAGTTTTGCATTCCAGACATTATGTTCTTTACTGCTTCATTTCTACTGTGATAGGTTGGATTTCCTTCCTCATCACAGATCATTCTGCTGCTCATTATAAAAGCCAAAATTTCTACAGTGTATATATATATATATGACCATATATATGTGTGTATATGTATGTACACACACACACACAGAGAGAGAGAGAGAGAGAGAGAGAGAGAGAGGAAAGAGAGAGAGAAGTGTTAAACTGTATAGAATTTGGAGTAAATACTTTGGCAGACACGATGGCTTTTAGTCTGAAGTATCATGTTAGATTAGTTAGATTTAATTTTTGTTAGAATTTTAAGCTATTGAATGAAGTATAAAAATAATAATCAATATAATATCATTTTTTAAGCTTATATTTCCTTGTAACTTAATTTTTCTTTCAAAATGGGTACAAATTTGTCTAATCATTCCTCAAGGCCGGACTTGCTAGGATTAAAATTGAAAGGAATAATAAAATAGCATTTTAAAGAGCTCCTTAGAACTGGGATACTTTTCTATTTTTGTTTGAATAAAGCAAAGTCATAACAGTGTCTGGCACAGAGAAAGTATTCAATAAATACTTAATAAATGAATGAACTTCCATGCCATAGAAAGAAAATTGTAAGTTCTAAAACCACAGCTGACACATAAATCTCTTGCCTAATCTCCTTAATAAATAATCTAATGCTCTAGTTTCTCTCTGTGTTAGAACTGGACTTGAGTTCTTTTAGATCCGCTTATTGCCATTAAGAGTGTCTGAAGGTAGTCATCTAACTTATTATGCTTTTTGCCTTTTTTAAAAAAAAAGTCAGAATTTTCTTCTGAAAATTTTGGAATGATGGCTATCATTAGGCAGATTTTAATTACTCGTATGTTTGTACTAACTGTTAAAGAAAAAGTTATTCACTGACATTTGTTACATCATAAGGCTGACTTTATTCATGATCATCACAATAGGTACAGGTACCTTGGCAGTAGAGTTTTGCAGTTGGGAGAGTAATTGAGCTCAACTCTGAATACAGCATGAGCAAGTGGGAATTTATAGCCAAGGAGCAGGGTGGGAGTCAGTGGATGGAAAATTACTAAGAGGAAACATCAGGGGCGAGAGGGATTCTGGCTAGACCAACCTAACAAGATTCTCGCTGAAGACAGCCCAGGGCGATCAGTCATCACCGGAGGGCAGGCAGAGGAAAAGGAGCCAAATATCAAAGATAAAGCTTCTTGTTAAACTGGCTTAGCAAGGCTCTCTGCTAAAACTGGATTTAACAAGGAAATGCATAGATGAACTTAGGAGAAGATTCGGAAGGTTGATAAATTTTCATCAAGCAGAGACTCTTTGTCAAAACCTCAAGATATTATAAAATAGACCTTTTTTTTTTTCTTTTTTGTCATTAAAGCCAAAACTCTTTCCTGTTTCTTTTACGTTTTCTTTTAAAGCTTTTATCAAATTGTTTATTTCATAGGATTTCTTTATCTAGTCTCATAATTATATAGAACACTAAGATTTATTTTGTCTCTACTTTCCAGGAGCTACTACAAAGAAAGGCTGAATTAAGAAATTACTAGACAATGTGATATTCAAAAAAGACGATTTAATTCCTTAGGAAAAATCATGTCAGTTAAGTTAGTTTTATAATTGTATGAAATAATAGGTTTTTGAGAATTGTGAAAAACTGAGGTAAAGGTATTATTCAGACACACTGTGCAGTGATCTTACTTTCTCCCCAAGTTATGCGTTTCTGATGCTGAATTTAGTTCAAGAATTGGATGTGGGAGTCAGTGTTGTAAACAAAATAATATAACTGTTAATGCATATGTTCTTCCAAGATGGTGGTGTAAGTGCAAATATAACAGGGAAAGATATGACACTATTTTGATAGAAAATATAAATAACAATTGCTTGCCCCCTTCAGAAGCAACAGGGGCAAAGGAAAGTGTATAGAGATTTGCAACATCTGCCTTTGCAAGTGGAGCCACCTGACTCTGACAAGCCTTCATGTCTTCAGCTAAATAAATTGGAAACTTCATGTAATGTGTACACATGGTGGGAGGTAGGGGGTTGCCTTTGTGTTTACCTATGTGTGGTCTCCTCGCACCAATTTGTGACTCATGAAACACCTCAAAATTCAACATGATCATTGTTTAAGAGGTGAATTTTTTAGGGCAATTTGTTACTACATTTACAAGTAATATTAACAAAGTTATCGCAATCATTGTAAGAGACCTATATCATGCTGTAATTTCAACAATTTTGATGAAGCCGAATAGTCATAGAGTTCAAGGGATGCTTAAGTCATTCCTGGTCAAGCATGAGCGTGTTCACCCTAGCATGTGAGTTGAAACTTGACCATCTCTGGCAGAAGTTCCATTCATTGCTGGGAGGTTGCACGTGTTAAAATCTTTATGTTGAGTTGCCATCTATATCTCTATCTTTGTAACTCCCATCACCCTCTGCCCTTTAGGGACACAAAGAACAAATGTAATTTCTATTCTGTCTGACAGCTGGCCATTCAATTATTTATTCGTTTATTCAACAGACCTTTATTGAGTAACAACCATATGTAGGCACTGAGGACTCAAAGGTCAAAAATACCAAATCATGTTCTTAGGAATGTCACGGTCTATTACGTCATCCCCTTGTAATAGCTCTTTTACAGGGCAAACACTCCTTGTTCTTTTTGTCATTCCTCATGTGCGATAGTACCAGGCTTCCTTACCATTCTCTTTGAATTAGCTGCAGTTTACGAAAGTTCTCAAATAATGGAGTCCTGACTGAACACAAATCAAAGTATATCTTGACCACAGCAGAAAACACAAACTCTTAAAACTCACATTCTGAATGCTCTGATACTTTTATGCAATCAAATCGCTTATTTATTTGTCAGTCACATCACACCTGACAGCAGTGATTTTGTCTTCAGTTTATTAAATTAAATCTGAAATCATTACCCTGTCTTTAAGCCCCTGCCTAATCTACTTGTAATTTATCCACCAGTACTCTCCTATATGAATGAATTCATTGTGTATTTTCTTTCTTACTCATCTTTGTCATGTTCTTCTATCTTAGAACAACCCAAAATGTCCCATCGTGGCCTGTTTCAAAGGTAAATATTTTTAAAGGATCATCTTTGATGACTTTTTGTTCCCAAAACATCCTCAGTCTCTCTCTGCCTTATGGTAGGTGTGGAAGAATGCCTGTCAAATAAGTTGAAAGTGCACTATGAATCAGATATGGCTAAATATTGAATAGCGTATGTTGTATTAGGATATAACTCAGAGTTCATATGCACAATCAGTTAATCCTCATGGTAACTGTGAAAAGAGAGATAAATTTTATTAATACAGGCAATAAAGGTGAGGCCTCCATTGCTTTCTCCTCTACAACTGCTGCTGCTGCTGACACTGCATTGATTTTGGAGGAATGACCATACTGTATCATACATGTTGCTAGGGAGAAGTTTGTTACTTTAACATCTGATCCAAGAACTCCTTTTATGGAGGCATCTGCCTCTGTTCAGAAAAATATGCTAACAGATTACTTTTGGGGAAGATGATGATGAGGTTGTTAAGGCATACTCTAGAAGAAGCAGTGAAATAAAGAATTACTCAAAGAGGTTAAGGAGAATTGGGCTTGAGTGGTAAGCAGGAGAAAGAAGAAAGGGAAGAAGGGCAGAATGTGATGGGAAAGTGGGAAATCAGAGCAAAATGGCCAGAATAAAGTGACTAGAGGACTTATGAGCCCAGGGATCTTTTTAATTCCATGGTCAAGTTCTGTGGTGTATGATTTTGTGATATAATGGTCCTTCTCCCATTGCCACAGACCCTCAGTGACATCTGTCATATGCAAATGCCTTGTATGAGTGATGGTTCAGTTGAACTCAAGGACAAGAAACTCTATTCAAACTCTGGTCAGAGCAGGGCGGAAGGATGGCGGTGAGACAGTTCAGCAAGAACAAGATATCAGAATGAGAAAGCCTCAGAATAGGAGTCCCCTGAAATTAATCCTGCTTTATAGAAACTCTGAAAGGACAGAGTGACCCCAGCAAACATGTGGGTTACATTTACATTTCTGCCTGCCAGCTAGACATGAGGCAACTTGAGTGTAAAGACTGTGGATTTAATTTTGGAGTCCCTTGTGCCTAGCCCTCAGATTTCTTCATTGCCTGGTTTATTTTCCGTTTCCAGTTCCATTCTCAGTAACTTTTGAGTTGTTATTCAAATTTTTATCATTTCCAGGGAAATTTCTCATTTGCTACATGTCTAAAGTATAAGGCCACTTTTTTGACACATTGTTTACACAAATACAGTACGCTTTTCATTAGTAAATGTGAAAAACACTCAAATATGCCATTTCCAATCAATTCTGATTTTCTAGGTATTTTATGTCATTTAGGTTAACATCAATATTATTTTCCCTTTTTCAGTCCTGGAATTTAGAAACATTTTATATGGAGGCTAACCTGAAATTTCTTCCCATTTTGACCTTCTTAGAACTAACACTGACTTACGAAACACAGTAGTAATAAAAATCTACTGCATAAGTCAAGCATTTATGAATGTATATTGTAAGGTCACAGCACATAATTTTATGCTCTGTGATCCATGTCATTGTCAACCTGAATTCATTAAGATTATTATTATTATTATTATTTTTGAGATGGACTGTTCACTCTTGTTGCCCAGGCTGGAGTGCAATGGCACCATCTCGGCTCACCGCAACCTCCGGCTCCGGGTTCAAGTGATTCTCCTGCCTCAACCTCCCAAGTAGCTGGGATTACAGACATGCATCACAATGTCCAGCTAATTTTGTGTTTAAAGTAGAGATGGGGTTTCTCCATGTTGGTCAGGCTGGTCTCAAACTGCTGACCTCAGGTTATCCGCCTGCCTTGGCCTCCCAAAGTGCTGGGATTACAGGTGTGAGCTACCGCGTCCAGCCTAATATTAATTTTGAGCATTAGTTTACTATTTACTTTTCTTTTTTTTAAATTTATTTTTGTTATACTTTAAGTTCTAGGGTACATGTGAATAACGTGCAGGTTTGTTACATATGTATACTTGTGCCATGTTGGTGTGCTGCACCCATCAACTCGTCAGCACCCATCAATTCATCATTTATATCATGTATAACTCCCCACTGCAATCCCTCCCCTCTCCCCCCTCCCCATGATAGGCCCCAGTGTGTGATGTTCCCCTTCCCGAGTCCAAGTGATCTCATTGTTCAGTTCCCACCTATGAGTGAGAAC
>NW_016824251.1:722039-804892 GCF_001698545.2 Rhinopithecus bieti
ATGCCTCGCCCTGCTTCAGCTCTCGCTGGTCGGGCTGCAGCAGCTGACCAGCACCAATTGTCCGGCACTCCCCAGTGAGATGACCCCAGTACCTCAGTTGAAAATGCAGAAATCACCGGTCTTCTGTGTCGCTCGCACTGGGAGTTGGAGACTGGAGCTGTTCCTATTCGGCCATCTTGCCACTATTTACTTTTCATAGCAGGTCGAATGGCTGTAGTACTTCTGCTGACAACGTAAAAACAAAATTAATCTTTTTCTGTATTTTTTATGGTCAGAGGTTTAGACTTAAATGTTTGAATAGAAAACTAAAATGCAGTGAAGGCACTGAATTGATAAAAATCAATTTATGGTAAGATAACTTATCAGCACTTGCCACTGTGTTAGAATGAGAAAATTTGCCATTCACAAGTTTACACTTAGCCTTACAGAAATAGTTTAAAAATTATATCTGCACAAATTATTATTATATTTATTTTCCACTTAGCAGAATACCGAGTGGTGAGTAGGTGGTCAGAACAGTAGGGCTAGAATTAGGGACACATATCTTCTGGCTGTGACCCTGTCACTAAGCAGCTGATTAAACTTGAACACCTTTCTAGGTTACAGTTTGCTTACTTTTTACATGAGATGGGATTTTGTGGTATCACTCAATGCTGATAATATTTATAATTCTCATTTATAATTCTTCATGGGAATTAAAGTTATTTCCCAAATTTAAAAACAAAAGCTCATGACAGCAAAGATTTCACTTAAAGGAAATACTTCTGAACATGTTGATAAAATATTAAAGAACTAAGCCAAGATGTTCTGTTTATTATAAAAGTGGACTTCACTAGTTCCAATGGTATATTATTTTCAGTGAATCAAATATATCTCATATGCTGGACTTTTAATGCCTGGACACAGTATATTCTGGAAGGGCATTTATTTATTTTTTATTGTGGTTGTTTTTATTTTACACTAACACAGAAGACAATAACTCCAAGCAAAATCGCAGAGAGAATGAAAGAAAGCTCCTGGTCCTCAGAGGGCATCGTTAAGTAGGACAGGCCAAGACATCGTTTTTTTTGACTTGTGCTTTGGTACTTGACCACTTCTTTCCCTGTGTGGAGAAATTTCTTTTGGCACCTATTCTTTTTGTATTCCCAAGTTGCTTATTCTCCTCTTTAGGGTTTAAAAGAAAATTATTCAATTTCATCTTGTCTGGCCAACTCACAGGGAGCGTTTTCCTCGAGTAATTGCCTGTGCAGTCACTTCATTGTGGTGTAGTTCCTTTGGAAAAATCCTTTTAGCGGCTTCCAGTGGGACGAAGCCCATTTCTTAGAGACAAAGGACTAAAACAGCCAGTGAGGAGATCTCCCACATGATTTGTAGTTTCCAAAGAAATAAATAGATTTATTCTGAAGTTTAAGAAAGGAAATGAGAAGTTATTGGGTTAGGAATGGGATCTCTTTTCTTGAAATACATAATCTATGATTTAAATAAAATGTGAACATGTAAAAAACAAAAGATAAATCACAATGTTGCATCCTGGCTCTCGTATTTTTTTCCTTCCTTTTCTTTCTTTTCTATTTGATGTGGTTTGGCTCTGTCCCTACCCAAATCTCGTCTTGACTTGTAGCTCCCATAATTCCCACATGTCATGGGAGGGTGGGTTGAATTGAATCATGGGGGTGGGTCTTTCCAGTGCTATTCTCATGATAGTGAATATGTCTCATGAGATCTGATGGTTTTATAGAGTTCCCCTGCACACACTCTCTTGCCTGCTGCCATCTAAGATGTGACTTTACTCCTCTTTTGCCTTCAGCCATGATTTTGAGGCCTGCCCAGCCATGTGGAACTGTGAGTCCATTAAATCTCCTTTCCTTTATGAATTACCCAGTTTCAGGTATGTCTTTATTAGCAGCATGAGAACAGACTAACACACTATTCAAAATTTAGTGTCATGAAAATATAATTCTATTAAATTTATATAAGTATATTTACATGGGACATAAGCCTTGGTGTTAATATTTGGAGTGACGGTAAGATTATATAGGACTACTAGACAAGGATGCCTTTTATATATTAGGATTTGAGCATGGAGAGAAGTAATGAAAATTAGGCCTTTATTTTACTTGTTGAGTATTTGATAGCCAACTTCCAAGACAGCATAAAGATTTAATTTCTATACCCTAAACTCTATTCTTATTGGCCTGCTTCATTGATTTTGTGTATCCAAAATATGAGGAGCAAGATTTGATCACTAATGATAAGCAACATGGCTGACTTGAGGTACAAAGGTATTTTTATATAGTAGCACATCTTGATATGCATTACCAATCAATTGCTTCAGACCTCCGTTCCTGTTTGCTTGTGTACACTTAGTCACTAATTTTGAAATGTGATCTTTTTTTCTATGTTTTAGAATCATGACTATAAAACCTTTCCTTTCTAAGGACTTCAGGAAAATTTTCAATATTCAGACAATTCAGATTAGTGCTTGAGCATTTATTTTATTGTACAGGGTTTATTCTCAAGTGTCCTTAAAGCATGTGAGTTTTGTGGTGCAAGGAAGGATCATTTTCTGCCCAGCTTGGGGTGGGTGATACTATTTGAGTCAGTTTTCAGGCTGTTTAATTTCTTTTGGTCCTGATGATTGGAAGATTTTAAAAGCACTGACTGGAAGTAGTCTGGGACCAAACAAAAAGTTAATTTTCAGGTCTCAGTAGAACTACTGTGGTTATCTTATTTAAGTCAATTTAATTCAATAATTCTCAGTTGTCGTGTAATACATAGGCTTTGCGGGATATGAAAAAGAAAAATGTGTAAAACAAAATAGTTGTGTATTAGTTAGGACTCCTTTTATTGCAAAGCTCAGAGACATAATCTCAACTAGTTTATGCCAAAGAGTTTCTCAGCAATTAAAGGAAAGGTAAAGTTAATTAATCGTGGAATGGACAGAGACACAACTGGATCATCTAAGATTCAAGGACAAGTAGAAGCAATACATTGCCAGGACACTTTGTCACTACTTCTTATCTCTGCTTCTTTCTGTACCTTAGTCTTATTCTTCCTTTCAACAGATTGGTTTAATCCACATGAAGGAAAAATGGGCACCAATATCTCCAAAACATCACAATTTACTGCTACTATCACTAGAGTACACTGATTCTTATTTCTAGGTCAAAAATAACCCATAGAAGAACTCCCAGTGTGGAGTGTGTACCCTCTAGGTGTATACAGGGTCTTGTATGAGGGTGGTAGTTGATACTGAATCTGCAGCTGACCTTAGGTCATTTGCTACTTTGTAAGTTTGTATTTCAATAGCCACAAAAAGGCAGGCAACACAGACCAGGTCCTGTGTGAAACATGGGCTGTGGAACTGAGACATATGCTCAGTGAAAGGATAGCAGGGCAGGAAAAAAAAAAAAGCCTTTTGGAAAAGAGATGGAGAATTAACCGAATTTAAGCCTCAGTTTTGGTGATTGAATTTGTACTTCCTGCATGGTATAGAACACTCAGACCTAAAAACTAACCTAAAATTAACCACTGGGTTTCTAGCATTCTGAATACCTTGACATAAGCAAAAACAAGTATTCTCTTGCTGAATACACAAACCAGGTATTGCAGGATTCCTACAGATAGAGTCTAGCTAAACATGAGCCCATTATCCAAAATTACAAATAGCCTGAGTAAACAAATTATGCAAACCAGAGTCAGGAGAATAAAAGGAAAAGAAAAACAAATAACAGAAATTAACCTGGTAGATCCTCAGGTGTTGAGGATAGGGTATAGAATATAAAACAAATTTGTTCTAAAATGCTTAAATACATAAAACAGAATTAAAAATATTAATAAACAACAAGATTTACAAAAATGGGTAGGCAGATCTGAGAAAAAATCCAGATAAAACGTCTAGTAACATATGTCTTTGGTATTAAAAGCTAAATGGGTGGGTTAACAGAATATTAGACACAGGTGAAGAGATAATTAGCAAACTGGAAAATATAGCTAAATAAATTACCCAGATTTCAACCCAGAGAGACCACAAGATGAAAAATAAAGAAGGAAGATAAAAGACATGGAGAATGATCTAAGAAACCATATCATAAGTCTAATTGTTATTTTAGAAAGAGAGAAGAGTGAGCATGGGAAAACCCAGTTTTTCAGAATTGTTGGAAGACATATATCCTTAGATTCAGGAAACTGAAAACATTGCATGGAAACTGCTAAACAATCAAGACAAAGAAAAGACTTTAAAAGAAAGGAAAGTTGAATTAGTTTTAAAGAAAAGATAATTAGTATCACATCAAACTTCTCATCAGTAACAATACAGACTGAAGACATTGAAATAATATTGCAAAATTTTACAATATTTTATCTTTAAAATGTTGAGAAAAAATAAATGTTAAATCTTATTTATATATCCAGCTCAACCACAACTCAAGAGGATTGTCTTCATGAAACAAGAAAGAAAGTTATCTCAAAGAAAGGTCTGGGACTCAAGCAAGGATGATGGACAAATGGTCAAATATATAGAAATATATAAATCTAAATTAATAATCTATTATAATAATTGTGTCTATATATACACATATATGACTACACAAAATGCATAAACAATAAAATGTCTCATAAGAGTAATAAAATAAATATATAGTTGAAAGACTGGATGGGAAAACATAAGTTGGGAGGGTGTTAATACAAATTTAGACTTTCTAAAGCCCTATATTATTTAAGAGGAGGTTATAAATACAGTATACATCACAATTTGTTTTATATTTATCTTAAGTAGTAAGATTAACAACCAAAGGAATAGAAATTCTAAAAACAAATCTAAGAGTACCAACAATCTCAATAAATGTAAACAAATGTAAATTAGCAATTAAATGCAGAGATTTTCAGATTAGACAAAATAGATTTCTGCTATTTATTACTTATAAGTGTCACAAGTAAAATATAGAATATAGAAACACTGGCTACAAAAAGTGGAATACTAATCAAAAGGTTGATACAGCTGGTGTAACATTAAACAAAATAGTCACTAAAGCAAAAGCATACTTATAGTTTTAATTTACCAGAAAGATGTAACAACCAAACTTGTGTGTATCTAATAATACTGATTTCACCTAAAGCAAAATGTATCAGACCTAGAGAAAGATATTGACACACTCACTGTCATAGTGGGAGATTTTAATACATCTCCCTACATAAAAAAGACCCAAATTAAAAAGAATGGAGAATATTTGAATAATAATAAGCTTTCTTAAAGAGTGTTTATAGAATTTATAGAACTCTGCACCCATCAAAAATATAGTTTCTTCTTATATATAGTTAACAGTTATAAAAACTGACCACATATTAGGCTATAAATGTCTCAATATCAAAGAACAAATATGAATGTATCATTATTATACAGTCTTGACATCATATAGTCTTATGCATTTGAAACAAAAAGTCTAAATACTTAAACAATAAAGTATATAATAAAAACTAGAGAATACTAAGATGTAAATGGTAATAAAATTATTATGTATCAAAACTTGTGGGATATAGCTGAAGTCAGAGGAAAATTCATAGCCTTAAATACAGAAAATGTATTTTACAAAATGATAACATGGAAATTTTGAAAAGCTAAGAATATATCTCAGAATTTGAAAAAATAAAATGGAAATAAACCCCCCAAAAAGTAGACAGAAGAAAATAATAAGAAGCAACAATTTATGAACTAGAAGAAAATATAGGAGAAAAAGAATCAATAAAGCAAAAAAACATAGTTTATTTTAAAATGTAATAATACTAATTAAACACGACCTTGGCCAGTTTGTTTAGCACAAAAGCATTAATATTTGGAATGAAAAATAGGAAACAGATAAATATACTGGCTATATTATAAAATATATAGATTATGTTGAAAATTTGAAAACTTAGATAAAACCGATACTTTTCTGGAATGATAAAATGTGTCATTTCCCAGTGCCAGCCCTCCCCAAGGACCTCTGTGAGGAAAGACAGAAATCACCACTAAAGAACTTATTCATGTAACTAAACAGCATCTGTTTCCCAATAACCTATGGGAAAAAAAAAAAAAAAAAAAAGGGAGCCATGTAACTAAAGACAGAGAGGAAGAGAAACAAAGAGAGGGAGTGGGTGTGGGGCTCTCTGATAAGAAGGAAACCAAACCAACATTGAAATCTTATGGTTGTGAGGTCAAAAATCATTATAAAGTCACTCTGTCTTGCAACTATTCATTGATTTCCTATTGCTAATGTGCAGTGTATATGTATGTGATATTTTAAGAATATGGTAAAATCTAGCCATAAATAAACACATTTGTACATACCCTGGGGAAATGACAAGCCTAATAACAATTCCTTTAATACAATTTTCTATGACAGAACATGTTATACAGATATTTATTCTGGCAACAACATAATAAATGATTCAAATTAAAAAAGAAAGATAAAAATGTATCAAAATTGACTCAAGAATAAATACAAAATCAAAATAATCTTATAATCATTAAATAAAAGGGAATCAATAGCTGACACTATTGTGGGATATTATGTGTCACTTTTTTGTTTGTACAGAACTACATACTTTTCCACAGAAAATCTAGTGCAAGGTGGAGGTGGTGTCATATGTGGTTTCTTAGCTCTACTTTGTTTGGGGTAAGAGCTCAGGAGAGACTAGTGAGGAGATTTTACCTCACACAGTTGGGGAAAATATCATTTGAATTCTGTATTACAGGATTAAATTTGGCATACATTCTTAAGAGAAGACTTCTCAAATAAGCTCTGTGGCTTTTCCTGGTAGTTCCCGTCAAGACAATAAATACTATAGCATATGTAAGATTTCAAAACCTTAACAGAATTGTGGACTGGAGAAAGAGAGAAACAAACTCTCCTCATATCATATATAACTTTTCAAAGCTAGCCTGCTGTTAACCCTGATCTTTTCTCTAAAACATTGAACCTAACCAGAATGGGAAGAAGAACAAAATCAACTTTTGTGGAAACAGGTAATTTGCAATTCTCTTTCTCCGATAGGTTTGTTCATATTTTTTGGCCATTTACTCATGGATTTATCATTTCTTTTCTTTCTTTTTTTTTTTCTTTGATGACTTGCTTTTTTTTTTTTTTAAATTATGCTTTAAGTTCTAGGGTACATGTGCACAACATGCAGGTTTGTTACATATGTATACATGTGCCATGTTGGTGTGCTGTACCCATTAACTCGTCATTTACATTAGGCATATCTCCTCATGCTATCCCTCCCCCTTCTCTCCACCCCACAATAGGCCCCGGTGTGTGATGTTCCCCTTCCTGTGTCTGTGTCAGGTGATCTCATTGTCAATTCCCACCCTCATGGAGTGAACACATGAGGCTTTGGTTTGTGTTCTGCGATACGTTCCGTGAGACTGATGGTTTCCAGCTGCATCCATGTCCCTACAAAGGACACGTAACTCATCGCTTTTTATGGCCTGCATAGTATTCCATGGTGTATATGTGCCACATTTTCTTAATCCAGTCTTGTTGGATGGACATTTGGGTTGATTCCAAGTCTTTGCTATTGTGAATGGTGCTGCAATAAACATAGGTGTGCATGTGTCTTTATAGCAGCGTGATTTATAATCCTTTGGATTTATTGTTTCTTAATTTATAGGATAGTGTATTTTTTTCTGTCAGTTATGTCGCATATATTTTTCCAGTCTAACATTTGTAAACACTTGTCGCATCATAAATATATAAATATGTCAAGGTTTTCTCCTTTGTGGTTTTGGAATTTCTGTTTTTCTTTGTGTGTGTGTGTGTGTGTGTGTGTGTGTGTGTGTGTGTGTGTGTTACAATGCGAGCATTGTAGGTGCTCCTTAACTATTTGCTGAATATGTGTGATTATACCTTCACTTGACCTTTTTCCAAAGGCGTGACTCCATTGCATCCTAATGAAGTAGGTAGGATTACTATTTTTGTTTTATAGATGAAGATGATTGACACTAGAAGAGGTTGGATAATTCACCCAACCTCTCACCATAACTTGGTTAGCAACTCTAACCAAGCACAATTCCTAACCATTGTACTTCCCTGTTACACAGACTCTTGAACACATACCTGACAAACATTTAGTGCTTGTGCATTTGTGTTTGCCAGTCATATTGCTAATAATAATTAGTGCTATTGCAGAAAGTATTTATTTTCTTCTTACTACAATGTAACCAAAATTTTAGAATTTTAGTTCAAAAGATATTTATATATATTTTTTTTTCTTTCTAAACTTGGTGAGCCAGAGATCCAAATCTGATGTCTGTTCCTTCAGATACATAGTTGAGTGTATTCCCCAGTCTCTTTTACATTAGTTGTGGACTCAATTATAATGAATAGAATCTGGGTTCCACAGCTGGTCTGTAAAAATCTCCCATGTGCTTCTCTATTCTCTTTTCTCTTCCAGTCAACTGGAATAGCAGCTGTTAGGGTGATCTTAACAGCTATTTTGAAGATGGTATAGCTGCTGACAACCTGGATTCTGAAAGACTGTGTAGAGAAGTTGCCTCACTTTTCTGAATGAACAGGTCTATAACAAGCAAGAAATAAAAGTCTACTGTTTTCAGCCACTGAAATATTAGGGTCTATTTTTTTTTTTTTTATTGCCGCATCACATCCCAACTAATATAACAAATTATATTAATTATAATTAGAAAAACTATTTACTCTCAATTGCCTATTATCTAATTATTAAGGAATAAGTGAATGAATGAATGTATGAATGAATGTAACATTTTGGAGGAGTTTAGGTAAGTATTTCTTGAGTTGTTAGTGTTTGCTAGAATCTTACATGCTGTTGCAAATCCTCACAATCTCTGAAGTAAATAATTGATACAAAGGTTCATATAAAACCTATACTTTCCACTACTCCAGGGTATCTCAAATGACAACTTATTTTTTTTTTTATTATACTTTAAGTTCTAGGGTACATGTGCATAACATGCAGGTTTGTTACATATGTATACTTGTGCCATGTTGGTGTGCTGCACCCATCAACTCGTCAGCACCCATCAACTCGTCATTTCTTCTCTATATGTGAATAAGTAGAGGAGGAAACACACTGAAGTCGGGTTACTGTGTACCACCTGCCTTTGTTAAAGGATAGGTGGGTTGGTGAATTCTCCTTGGTTCTCATATTCCTGAGCAAAGATTGCAAAGACTTTTGGGTCATTTTCAGGTTATTGCCTCAGGGTTCGGATATTTTATTTCTTTCTCTGTTAATAGAAAGAATGTCATTTTGCCTTCAGATGTGGCCATGTTGCCTAAAATGTGTTAAATCTAGACTTTTATATTTAGACAATGGTCAAATTTAGTTTCTGTTTTTTGACTTTATTTTGGTGTGTGTGTGGCATGTTTGTATGTAAAACAAAATCATTTTTTAAATGAAAGTTTCCCCAAGTATCTAAGTCCTATTCTGTATTATATAAACAATTTATTAATGTGAAAAGTCTAATATATTATATTATTTGTAACATACATATTAACATAGATTTTTTTAAATAAAACATTCTATTACTTATCTTTTTTTAAGAATTGAGGAAATTCATTTCTGTGCTTAGGAAAGCTCTATGTCTTGGAATTGTATGACAGTAATTAATATTAGTCATGAGTTATTTCTTTTTTTTAAAAAAAAATTTATTTTAGCTACAGTGTCTTGCTCTATCACCCAAGCTAGAGTGCAGTGGCACAATTAAAGCTCACTGCAGCCTCCAACTCCTGGGCTCAAGTGATCTTCCCACCTCAGCCTCCCAAATAGCTAGGTCCATGCCACCATGTATAGCTATTTTTTAAAAAACTAAGTGTAAAGACAGGGTCTTGCTATGTTGGTCAGACTGGTCTCAAATCCCTGGCCTCAAGCAATCCTCTGGCCTCAGCTTCCCAAAGCCTTGGGATTACAGAAGTGAGCCACGTGTCCGGCCAATAATTTCTCCCGTAGCAGCTGAAAAAAAAAAACGAAGTGGCTCTTTGAAGAAACAGGGTAGAACACGAGTCTGCTGTTAATTGAAACTGAAATGTTGGGGCAATGGTGACAAAATCTGGGCTCTGTTCAATTTGGACATAATTTGGAGTTGATTTAAGCTTGTTATATGCAAACAGATTTCTCGTTTTAACTTCAAGTTGACAACTACAGATGCTTTAAGCATTATTTGTGCCATAAAAAGAAAAAAAACTCGTTTTTTTTATTTCTTACCCCAGTGAACGTAGATATTTATTGGAAATTTGGAACTGAGAAACAGTATTCTTCAAGGCATAATCTAAACCCACTTAGCAAAACATGTGAAATCTCTTACGGCATGTAAAAGTTTTCTTTATGTACAAAGCACTGGAGAGTTTTAAACAACACCTGCATTCATGGCCTGGACTGTTATTCTCTTATTTTTGCCTTGCTGTGGACTTAAAGTTCTCATCCACAAATCATTTTTATGAAATGAATAAACGACTTCTTTCATTGATGAACTACAAACTGACTGCGCGGGTTACATTATAGCTAAGAGTAACATATTGATAGAGTTCTGCAAAAGGAAATGAATGTGGCTTTTGCCTGAGAGGAAGGGATCTTATTAAAGTGAAAGTCAAATTAGATTTGGAATGATGACAAAGAGCAAAACTCAGGTTCAGTAAAGTTTAAGCCTATTGACATTTTATTAATAGTTATTTTTAAAGGCCACTAATGAATTTTTGTAGGAAATTTTAGACAGTGGCTGTTTATTAGGGAACTTGAAGCACATGACTTAAATATTTAATAGCGGTCATCAAAGCCAGAGGAAATGACCTGATTAAAGTAGAATTCGAGATGCTAATTTCTACCCAATATTTAATGTGAAAATAATTTTATGTTATAGTAATTGGCACACCACATGTTTTTAATGCTTAGTAAACACCACTATATCCATTATATATAGTAAAAGGAAATAGAGATTAGATCTACAGCATAAAGTAAAATGTAGAGTCATGTATGCATCAAAAGCCAAAGAGTTTAAAGTCCCCTAATACATTTTATGCAGAAAATATGGTTAAGAAATTTTTATCATGTAGATATATGACATGAAAATTAAATAAATAATCATAATTTATCTGTCTTGAAGAACCTAATCATTTTCAAAAGGGATCAATTATTTGGTCAAATTGTATGTTTGATGCCATGCCAAACATCTGGATTAATGGTTGAAAATTTAAATGAAGTACTTATACTGAACCGTTTTTCTAACAAATCTGGCAGAATGTATATTGATGCTAATGGTCTTATATCATTTTCTTATTTTAAATTAAACCATGCCTTCAATGTGAAATAGATTCAAGGTAATTTTCAAACCTGTTATACTGCATTGCCTATTATCCAATAATTTAATATAGAATCTGTGAAATAATGAAGTGATTCCAGAAATTTCAGAAGATCATGCAGTCTCTTTTAATGTACAATTAAAACATATAAACTAATCATGAGCTTTATATTGTTGAAACCTGTAAACAACAAAAATAAACTTCTAAGAAGACTTTACCTACGTAACATTTTAAGTTTAACATTTGATAGTACAGTCCTGACTACAGAGTCACAGAGCATTTATTAATTTTTTCCACTTTTACACACTTTATTTTCTAATAAATATAAAATTATTGAGATCCCATGATCAATGTCAAAATCATCTACAAAACTTCCTTTTGTACATAAACACTTCCTATTGTACCTCCTAATTCCACCCTGGAGATCCCTAACATCATTCTTTGATTGTTGACTTTCCACTGTTTGCATATCTTTGTGCTTTCCAAGCCACCCCAGCTGCAGTGAGCAGGCTTTGCTCATAAAGCCTTTCCCTCAGAGATAAGGCCTGCCTTCATGTAATCTTAGCACATCCCTTCATTTCCTCTTGTGCTTGAGTCCTTTTAAATGCAGTCTTTCCGGTTTTAAAAGTGCCATAAACATCTTCCTAGCTCATTATAGACCATTATCGTACTTTCTTTTTGCTTATATGCTAGATAGAGAAATCCATTGCCATGCCACAATGGAATCAAATTACTTTGGAGCATCAGGAAGTGTAGATGCCTTGAAATACCAAACTGGATACCTTCCAAAAGCAAATCATAGTGCAAAATTATGGTGATCAAACCTCACATTGGCATCTGTCAGCTATCTCGCTATTAACTGAATTTCTAATTAGGAAAATACTGGAAATAGAATGAGAAGTTGGGCATATTTTCAAAGACAGCAGAAAAGTTTAGTGAAGAAAACATAAAGCTGAAGCCTGATCTTGAGGAAGTAATTGGTTGTTTTTTGCAGGATGGTGCGGTAGGTGGTGGGGTAGGTGGTGGTAACCTGTGAAGTCCTCATGATCTGATCCTAGCCTTCTTTTTATGTCTTTCCCATCTACATTACCTGAACGCAGAGTTTTCCCAAGACTTCATGCTTTTGTGGATTCCCTCTCTTTCTGCTTTCCTTCTTCCCTTCCTTCTTCCCGGTTCCAGGAAGTGTTGGGTATTTCTTTTTTTTTTTTTCTTCCTAGGGAAACTTTTACATAATTGTGATTAACAATTTCAGCTTCTGAGGAGACAGTCACTTCCTGAGTAGACTACTTTCTGTTGGATGATTCTGATAAACAGTCTTTCAGAAGCAACTCAGAATCCATCCATTAGACTGTTCAGCAGGAAAGCCCTTCATGTATTTGAAACTCATTTATATATTCTTCTTCCTGTTCATCTACACCAGAAACAAACTCTCTAGTCCTACAATGCAATCCTTATACAGTTATGGTCCCCAGGGGATCCTTATTTAGTTAAGACTCTTCTGAATGAATTACTTTGCCAATATACCTTTGAAATGACGGTGCTCAGAACTAGACCCAAAATTTCAAATATAATCTAATGTTATCCAGATATACGTTACTACTAATGCAAAGGTAGGGAAACATTAGCTTTTCAACCAAGCACTGTAATTTTCTTGAACCTTTTAAACCTGGAATTAACTAAAATGTTTAGACCTTTTATATGAAAATGTTTCCATGTCATGTTTTACCATCAATATACTGCACTTCACATAGTTACTCAAATTGTGTTTTATCAATATGTGACAAGAAAAATGTACTCAAAGGTTTGGGTTTTCTTCACATTTCACCTTTGGGGTCTTTAATGTGAAGAAACAAGGTGTTAAACAACTAAGTTTGACCCGAGAAGGTGGAGAATTAAAGAAACCCTTTCTGTTAAAAAAAAAAAAAAAAAAAATGAAAAATGTAACATTCGGTGTAACATTCGGGTGCAGGTGTTTATGAGATGAAACCAGAAATATATACATATATGGATGTACATTCATTAAATATTTCTGAAAGTATGCACAATATACAAATTGCCTCAAGAATAAGAATGTATCTAAGGGACATGGCGAATGAGAAATTTTCACTCTCTACTTGTTTGTATCTTTTATACTTTGAACCATGTGACTATATTACCTATTCAAAAAACAATCATGTTTTAAAGAAAGGTACAAATTACTCTCTATATATTTGTGTGTGGTTAGGATTTGTTTTCTGGAAAGAGACACAAAAGTAGTTAACAAAGATTATTTTGGGTTGGGGGTATTTGGAATTACTTGTTAACTCTATTTGAGTTGTCTAACAAGTATATATTTAAATGCTAACTGGGATTTTCTGCCACAAGTGTTTTCTTCACTAAGATTTTGTCTTTAAAAAATATTTTCAAGATAGTTATTATAAGAGCGGAAAGATAGCTTAAAAATCAAAACCCAAGGTGACAGTAAATTATTTTAGAAGTAGAAATCACTTCAGGTTCTTCATAAACACCATTTTAAGAATCAATTATTTATTCCTATATATGATAATTTTTTACTCTGAACTCCTTTCTTTGCAGAGCTTGGTAAACACATGTCTGATGATTTCACTTGGTGTTTTTCTTGTGCTCTTTTTTTTCTAATTTATTACTGTTTACCTGTGTTCCATGTTGCTCTATTTAGATTATTTTAAACCAAAATTAAGGCCAAGGAAATGGCCAGAGAATAGCCCACAAGCAGTGACCACATCATTAGAGTCTGCCAAGTCTCCTAACAGTACTATCAGATAGGAGATGATTAATAAATACCTGATGATTTGAAAACATAAAAGAGCAAGTGGCCTGTTCGATGATTCTAAAAGGCATTCTCGGCGTTGATCTCTAGAAGTGGTGTAGCATGAATTGATGCGAAGCCTTCTCCAAATTCAGGGTTAATTTAGAGATTCAGTAAGGATTTCAATTCTAAGGACTGTTTTTTGTCCATTGGGAAAACAAAATTCTCATTAAAATAAACCCTTTCCTCTGTTTTGAAGAAAAATGCATTGCACAGGTGGCATAAGCTTTCTGGAAATGAAGATGAGGAAAGAGGCATAAACACTCACAGTGCTCAGCCAGCAGATGTTACTTACTAAGAAATAACACTAAACCAGTCATCAGAAGACATGCAGTGCCCCATTTATTATAGGTCGGGACATTTAGGTTCTTACTTAGGCAAGTAAACTATCCTTCTTAAGACATTTTTTTTTTTTCTGTGACCAACAGTTCTGTTGTAAAAATAAAATAATATTTTGTGTTGTCTAAAACGATACTAGAAAGATTTATGTAGCCATATAATTTCATAATATATTTGTACTTTTAAATGATTTGTTGTACGTAATATGTAAAAGCAATTAATACACTTTTAAAATTGTTAAATATAAAATAGATGTTCAGATGCATTGTGCAGAGTACGTAAAACTTACATATCTCTAATCAAGCTCCTTTATTGAAAGAGCTACATAAACGAGACTCCAAATTTCCAAATTGTTCTTTCTCCTCAGAGACACAATGAAGACTCTGTAGAGGTTGCATTCTTTGTTGCAGTAAGCAATAAACTCAGCTTTGTGTTATGCATGTATGTGTGTGTATATATACATACATATGTAGTATAAAATCTATATAAATTATATTTAAAATATATACCACTATATATACTACTAGTATATATACTGTATATAGTACAACTAAAATTACAAAGAAACTGCTTGTAAATGATGATAATAGCTAATGTTTTGAATTTGCCTTCAAATTTTGCATGAGAAGAAAATTATAGGTTATAGAGTCTTTTAAAGTTTATCCTTTTGGTATGATGGGAAATATACTCCTCAATAAATTTTTATTTAAATTCAATGTGACTGATCCCAACTAGTAGTAAATATGACCCATGATGTCTTCCTTTAACTTGATAAAGACAGTATTTTTACTTTTTCATAAAGCAACTCCCCAACAATTTGAATCCTTATATTCTGGCCCACGGTTTCTTGTGATTCCATAGCGTCATACTCATCACTACCTCTCTGGGTTTACTTTTCCAGGAGTCTGGTAAGATTTAACATAGGCTCAGATATAAGGTTTTCCCCAAATATAGTAGCTAATGCAAATAGGACTGCAGCAATGAATTTGACATAGTGTTCTGGGGTGTTTTAGAAATTTTTGAAAATTTAGAAAACATAGTAAGCAACCTAATTTTCATAGGTTATTTACAAGGAAAATTACCCAATATTTTAAAAGAGAGTTTATTTCCTTCTTATTTTTCTCACTTGGCGATTTTTTAAAAGTTTAATTTAATTAATTAATTTATTTTTGAGACAGGGTCTCACTCTGTTGTCCAAGCTAGAGTGCAGTGGTGCAATCACAGTTCACTGCAGCCTCAACCTCCTGGACTCAGGTGATCCTCACGCCTCAGCCTCTCGACTAGCTGGGACTACAGGTATGCACCACCATGCCTGGCTAGTTTTTGTATTTTTTGTAGAGTGGAGTTTCATCATGTTGCCCAGACTGGTCTCGAATTCCCGGGCTAGACTAATCCACCCACCTCAGCCTCCCAAAATGTTGAGGTTACAGGTGTGAGCCATGGTGCTAGACCAAATTTAAATTTTAACTGACAAATAATAATTGTATATATTCATATGGTACATAGTGGTGTTTGGATATACATATAATGTATAGTGATCAGATTAGGGTGATTAGCATAACCATTATCTCATACATTTATCATTTCTTTGTGTTGGGAACATTCAATATCTTCCTTCTAGTTATTTTAAACTATATTTTATTATTAACTATAGTCATTCTATAGTGGTATAGAACATGGGAACTTGTCTCTCCTATCTAGCTATAATTTTGTATTTTTCAGAGATTACGTAGGCATAGAATACTGAGTTAGGGGTGTTTATTTCACAAAATTTTCACTTCAGAGAGAGCAAATAAGGTCTAGAAGAGATATGATTTTATTTTCTGCTAAATAACAAGCAGATTTCACTCACTTGAATTTATGACATTGGAACAGCATTGGCAGATTACAAGTTCTTTGGTGACATCAGTGAAAACAGATTTACATGGTTTTGGTTTGTGCCCCAAAGCTTATGAATACATTCTTTGCCAGTGAGATCCACATGTGAAGCACATGAGCAGGTGAAAGTGTGATTACGTGGTTGTCTCTTTCTTTGCAACCATAATTTATTCCTTCCGTGATGCATTTGAACATCTGTTTTATGTTTGAAGATTTTTCAAAATGAATTTATTAATTTTACATGTTACTAAGTAGAACTAATCATCTAAATTACAAAAACATTACAAAATGATAGCACAAATTCTTCTAATATCTTTCTAGACAACCTAAAATATTAGTTTTTTTCCATAACAACACTAATTGTTAGAGAAACATGTGCCTTAAGAAAGTACTTCACTTGCGTAAGTAATAACCTAAATGTTCATCTATAATAAATGGGGAATTTTATGTCTTCCGATGACTGGCTTGGACTTAGTAAGTAATGCTGTGCTAGATGGTCACTGTGAATATCTATGCTACATTACCCCGTCCCCTGCCATTCCTAGAAAGCTTGTGTCATCTGCAATGCATTTTTCTTCAAAACAGATAGGTAGGGGACAGGGAAGATTTTACGTTTTACATGGAAGATTTTTTTTTTTTTTCTGATGGCAAAACTGAGGCTGTTGTTGAATCTCTAAATTATTCTCAAATTTGGACAACATGTCAAGTCCACATCTCTTCAAGACCAACACTCTGTTCTGAAGATGTTATTGGAACCATTAAAATGGCCACTTTCCTTTCAAAATTTTCAGATCAACAAATATTTATTAGCCTTCTTTTGTTTTCTAAGTGTTCCAGGGAGTTTCGAAGAAAATGAAAGGTCTGTCACTACTTATGGTAGACATATCCTAAGGAGCTACATCTTTGTATAAATGTCTCCTATTCAGTACAAGCAGAATTGCTGACTTACTTGCTTCTAAACAAGAGAATATGGCTAAATGGATGGCACCTCACTCCCTTGACTAGATTACACATATGGCAAACATAAAGGGATTTTGCATGTGTTAAGTACAACTGATATTGTATGACTCATAAGGTAGATTAACGTTAGTGGGCCTGATATAATCACATGAAAACTCGTAAAAGACAGACTCAGCCCTTTTGTGAGACTGTCTTTGAATGGTTTTAAAAAAGTTGTTACATTGTGAGAGGGCCTTTCAGAGGCCATCAGTTATCAATGAGAAAAAAACTTGAGAAATAAAAATTGCCTGTGGTAGCATGTATTTTATCCTTTTTGGAGGAATTAAGAGTATGGGTACAACTAGGTGATCATAAAATGTATCATTCAACAAGGACATATTGAATATGGAAGAGGGGAAAGCAGAAAAATTTAGTTGGAACAACAGGAGGTTACCAGGACTATTCTTGGCAAACCAGATTTTTTGGTCATTCCTGTTATAAAGCATCTCCCAGACAATAGGTATAATGCTCTCCTATGTTCATTTGCTATCTCTAGAGATTGGTTATTTAAAATTGGACTGCTCTACCCCCATCGAAAAGTTTTAACCTAAAACATTGTCATTGGTCATTCTAAATCTATTTAAATTTTACCTGAGCAAACCAGTGTTTTATGCTCCAATTTTAGGTGTCTTATTATAACTGTATAGTGTCTCGTCTTTTACACACAGTCTGACTTTATTTTCCTTGCTTCTTTACCAGTTGCTTTAAACATACTCTTGTTTGCTCATTGTAACCTCTCTTCTGTTTTCCTTTTTATTTCTTTCTATTTGGGAGATAGTGTGGTATAGGAATGAAAAGCACAGTGCTAGATTCTGACTGCCGTGGATCAAATTTTATCTCTACTATTTATGATCATTGACAACTTAATTCATCTTGCTGTGCATGAATGTTCTAACTTGTAGTTTAGAATAAAAAGGAAGATTTAAGAAGTATCTGCATCATGGCTTGTAGAAAGACAGTGTTGGGCATGTAGTTAAGCGCTCAATTAATACTAATTCTTCTTATTATTTCTCTTTTAATAAAGCTTCCAAGCAGGCCAATTCGCTTAGGTTTTATAGTGTAACATAACTTGTTTATAACTAAGAAAATAAAATTAATGCTTTCTATAAAATTAGCTCGCTAGCTTAAAAAGAAACCTGCTTGGTATCTGCTGACAAATGTTTCTCTTTAGGCTTTGTTTGGCTCAAAGAAGAATGTGGTAATATGCTATTAATAATGATATCACTAAAGAAACATTGGTCATCATTCAGAATAGGTTTGATAAAATAATTCAAATGTGAGAATATCACTTCATTGAATAACTTAAGCTGTAAACTGGTATTCTCTTTTCTTTACATCAAGTAACTATCTGATGATTTTATCAATCATTGAATACAAACATTAGTTAAGTAGATACAGATTAAAAAGTCCCCAAATCCTTAACCAGTTCTCAAGGAAATGATTTTAAAACAAAGAACTATGGCAATGGAAAAATGTCTGCATATTAAAGCCAAAACATATTTCCATGACTTTTGTCTTTAGAGACTAAGATTCCAGCAGGATTAACTGACTGAAGTTCTAAGCATGTTTGATAGTTCTGAATCAAGTTCAAGTATTCACATTTACAATCAGTGCCCTAGAATTAGATATGGTTAATCTGACAACCAAGTTCAACGGAAAAACCATTTCCACGAGAACCACAGCACTGTTGAGTATGGCATATTGCCTTTGGAAGGTGGATACATTTCCCATGAAATATACTTTAGATGACTCTATAGTAAAAATTTAATAAGCCTGGCTAGAGAATGTTCACTGTGATTCATTTTGCTAATTTGGTACATTTGCTGAAATTTCCATTAAACTAAACAAAGATACAGTTACTCAATTACTAAAATATTCAGTTTTATGTTTCTAGACAAAAAATACAAGGGAAAAATGAAGGTGATTCTTGAGATGTGAGTCAAACATCTCTCAATATTTTGGAAGCTGAGTCATCTCTTGGATATATTGTTTTTGCTTACATCATTTAGTTTAGAAAAAACCAATGATGACATAAAACAGAAGCAAAGTAATCTTCAAAGAAAAAAGTTAAATAATTTTTTTCTTTCTTTTTTGCATTTGTTGGTGAACTTCAATAACCCCAAATATGAAGATATTACATATAAAAAATAAGTTGAGAAATGACTCTTGGATTCAAGCTTCATACATACAGGACAAAGTGAACTAGAGAATGGAGCAATTTTCCAAAGAATCTACAGAATGTGAATAAATAGAAAATTCAGACCCTAGCCCTCCTTCTGAGATGGGCAAATGATTCTTCTCTCTTTTCTTTATTTGAATAGCATAGGCATAAATTTCATATATATTATTTATTATTAGTTCTTGAATTAAATATTATTTGATATTAATTTTCAATATTTTTCTGTGTTGCCTTGTTAAAGATTTAAAGGTTTTTTTCAGCTCTCTTTTGGGTAGCTCTACCCAGTATTCTCCATAGGCACTTCAAATTTTGCAAGTCAATTTAATTTGTTATTTCCTGCCTGGTCACACTTAATCTGCCTTCTATATTTGAAACTATGGTCAACAGTGTCACCATCCACTTAATAGAATGAGCCCTTTACTTTTATACCTTTTTGTACAAACATAGTGCTTATTAACAAGATAAAGACTATGAAAAATTCTAAAGAGAAGAAACTTATTTAGCTTCACTTAATCCATGGTTTTCCAATCACAGTTTTTTTTTTTTTCATAGAACACTTATTAAGACTTTACCAGAGTAAAAATTAAAACTCTTACAAATAACTATAAGATCCTACACAATCAGACTTCTGTTATATCTCTAATTCATCTACTACATCTCTCTGTCCTCACACATCTCCACTCCCACTGGACTCTTTGCCATGGACTGGTTTGAATTTACTTTGAGACTGCATGTTTAACCTGTTGATAGAAGACCCTCAGACAATAATTTGAAGACAAGACAGCTTCATGTTTACTTCAGAAATGTGAGGTGAGCAAAACTTTCAGAGCAATAGGTAACCTTAGTAAAATAGTTGTAATCTCTTTGGATATTTTTTCCCTATAAACCACAACTCACTGATTCTACAAACCATGATTATTTCTTAAAGTGGCCTCAAGGGTCTCTCTTTGTTATTTTGTAGATGCTGTTAGCATGTAGATTTCATTACTTTTTAGATAAAGTGAATGTAAATATTTGAAGAGAGTAATGAATTCCAGAGTTATAAAACTTTTGTAACTGAAATCTAATCATTTCAATTTAGATTTTCCAATGAAGTCAGTTTACTACAGCATAAGCAATGGTGATAGCAAAACAATTGAAGAGACTGACATTTACATCCAGATTGCTACACCCAATTTTGGTTCTGTTGCTTGACTCATTGTATGATTTCAGTCAAGTTATCTTTGAGCTATCTGCAGCCACAGCCTAAAACCTTACAGCCAGGCAGAGTTCAAGGGCTGGCCTAGCGTGGGTGCCACACATACCAGGGCATCAGCAGCCTGGGCCTCCCAGGGCCTCATCAGCTCTGGAAATAATTCCCTGAACTGTGAATAATAATTGACCTTTCCTGCTAGGAACATTGTATTAGTGAAGGTAGACTAGGTCAGTATTCTAAAACTATAACATGTGTGAGAATCACCTGGAGGTGTTAAAACTAGTGTTTGACATTTTCATTCCCACCAACAGTGTAAAAGCATTCCTATTTTTCCACAGCCTCAACAGCATCTGTTGTTTCTTGACTTTTTAATAATCACCATTCTAACTGGTATGAGATGGTACTTCATTGTGGTTTTGATTTGCATTTCTCTAATGACCAGTGATGTTGAGACTTTTTTCATATGTTTGTTGGTCATGTAAATATCTTCTTTTGAGAAGTGTCTGTTCATATCCTTTGCCTACTTTTTGATGGTTTTTTTTTCTTGTAAATTTGTTAAATATCCTTGAAGATTCTGGATATTAGACCTTTGTCAGATGGGTAGATTGCAAAAATTTTCTCCTATTTTGTAGGTTGCCTGTTCACTCTGATGATAGTCTCTTTGGCTATGCAGAAGCTCTTTAGTTTAATTAGATCCCATTTGTCAATTTTGGCTTTTGTTGCAATTGCTTTTGGACTTTTTGTCATGAAGTCTTTGCCCATGCCTACGTCCTGAACGGTATTCCCTAGGTTTTCTTCTAGGGTTTTTATGGTTTGAGTTTTACATTTAAGTCTTTAATCCATCTTTAGTTAATTTTGTATATGGTGTAAGAAAAGGGTTCAGTTTCAGTTTTCTGCATATGGCTAGTCAGTTTTCCCAGCACCAATTATTGAATAGGAAATGCTTTCTCCATTGCTTGTTTTTGTCAGATTTGTCAAAGATCAGATGGTTATAGATGTCTGGTGTTATTTCTGAGGTCTCTGTTCTGTTCCATTGGTCTATATGTCTGCTTTGTTATCAGTACCATGCTGGTTTGGTTACTGTAGCCCTGTAGTATAGTTTGAAGTCAGGTAGCTTCATGGCCTCCAGCTTTGTTCTTTATGCTTAGGACTGTTTTGGCTATATGGGCTCTTCTTTGGTTTCATATGAAATTTAAAGTAGTTTTTCCTAATTATGTGAAGAATGTCAATGGTAGTTTAGTGGGAATAGCATGGAATCTATACATTATTTTGGGCAGTATGGCCATTTTCATGATATTGATTCTTCCTATCCATGAGGATGGAATGTTTTTCCATTTGTTTGTGTCCTCTCTTATTTCCTTGAACAGTGGTTTGTAGTTCTCCTTGAAGAAATCCTTCACATCCCTTGTTAGCTGTATTCCTAGGTATTTTATTCTCTTTGTAGCAATTGTGAATGGGAGTTCATTTATGATTTGGATCTCTGCTTGTCAGTTGTCGGTGTATAGGAATACTTGTGATTTTTGCACATTGACTTTGTATCCTGAGACTTTGCCTAAGTTGCTTATCAGCTTAAGGAGTTTTGGGCTGATACAATGAGGTTTTCTAAATATAGAATCGTCATCTGCAAACAGAGACAATTTCACTTCTTCTCTTTCTATTTGATACCTTTGATTTCTTTCTCTTGCCTGATTGCCCTGACCAGAACTCAGAACTTCCAATACTATGTTGAATAGGAGTGGTGAGAAAGGGCATCCTTGTCTTGTACTGTTTTACAAAGGGAATGCTTTCAGCTTTTGGAGATTCAATGTGATATTGGCTGTGGATTTATCATAAACAGGCACTTGTCACCACACCTGGCTCATTTTTTGTTGTTTTTGTATTTTTAGTAGAGATGGGGTTTCACCATGTTAACCAGGATGATCTCAATCTCCTAACCTCGTGATCCACCCGCCTTGGCCTCCCAAAGTGCTGGGATTACAGGTGCGAGCCACAGCGTCTGAATACCCAGTTTATTGAGTTTTTAACATGAAGCGATGTTGAATTTTATCAAGGCCTTTTCTATATCTATTGAGATAATCATGTGTTTTTTGTCTTTTGTTGTATTTATGTTATGGATTATGTTTATTGATTTGCATATGTTGAACCAGCCTTGCTTCCCAGTGATGGAACCCACTTGATTGTGGTGAATAAGTTCTTTGATGTGCTGCTGGATTTGGTTTGCCAGTATTTCATTGAAGATTTTTGCGTAGATGTTCATCAGGGATATTGGCCTGAAGTTTTCTTTTTTTGTCATGTCTCTGCCAGGTTTTGGTATCAGGATGATGCTGGCCTCATAAAATGAGTTAGGGAGGAGTCCCTCCTTTTCAATTGCTTGGAATTGTTTCAGACGGAATGGTACCAGCTCCTCTTTGTGCCTCTGTTAGAATTCAGCTGTGAATCCATCTGGTCCTGGGCGTTTTTTGGTTGGTAGGCTACTAATTTCTGCCTCAATTTCAGAACTTGTTATTGGTCTAATCAGGGATTCGATTTCTTCCTGGTTTAGTCTTCAGAGGGTATATGTGTCCAGGAATTTATCCATTTCTTCTAGATTTTCTAGTTTATTTGTGTAGAGGTGTTTATAGCATTCTCTGATGGTAGTTTGTATTTCTGTGGTGTCAATGGGGCAGTGTGGTGATTCCTCAAGGATCTAGAACCAGAAAAACATTTGATCTAGCAATTCCATTACTGGGTATATACCCAAAGGAATATAAATTATGGTACTATTTAGACACATACACATGTATGTTTATTTACAGCACTATTCACTGTAACAAAGACATGAAACCAACCCAAATGCCCATCAATGATAGACTGGATAAAGAAAATGTGGTGCCTATAAACCATGGAACACTATGCAGCCATAAAAAGGAGTGAGATCATATCCCTTTCAGGGACATGGATGAAGCTAGAAGCCATCATTCTCAGCAATCTAACACAGGAATAGAAAACCAAACACTGCATGTTCTCACTCATAAGTGGGAGTTGAACAATGAGAACACATGGACACAGGGAGGGGAATAACACATACTAGGGCCTGTTGGGGGTAGGGAGTATGCGGAGGGAACCTGGATGACAGGTCAATAGGTGCAGCAAACCACTATGGCACATGTATACCTATGTAACAAATCTGCACATTCTACACATGTATCCTGGAAGTTAAAGTAAGACAAAAATAAAAATAAGAAATGAAAAAACACAGGTGTCTGACAGATGGGATTGCATTAAACTCAAAAGCTTTGGCACATCAGGGGAAACAACTGAGTGAAGAAGTGATTCACATATTGGGAGAACATATTTGCAAATCATACATTGAAAAAGTGGCTAATACTTAAAATGTATAAGAAAGTCAACTCACTAGCAAAAAACAAAATAAGACAAAACAAAACAAAAAATTATGCAATTAAAAATGAGAAGAAAACCTCAATAGACATTTTTCAAAACAAGACACAAATGGTCAACAGATATATGAAAAGGTGCTCAACAGTTCTAATCATCAGATAAATACAAATTAAAAGCACAATGAGATAACACATCATACCTGTTAGATTAGCTACTATCAAAAAGAAGAAAGAAAGCAAATGTTGGTGAGACTCTGGAGAAATAGGAACCACTGTGCACCATTGGCGGTATTGTGAATTAACATCACCATTTTGGAAAATGATATGGAGCTTCCTCAAAAAATTAAAAATAGAATTAACATATAATCCAGCAATCTCCCTTCTGAGAATATATCCAAAGCAAATAAAGCCAATATGTTAAAGAGTTAACTACATTTGTACATTCATTGTAACACTATTCGCAATAGCCAAATGAAAATAACTAAAGTGCCCATTAACAGATGAATCAATTTAAAAAAGTGATGGATACATACACAATAGAATATTACTCAACCTTTAAAAAGGAGAAAATCCTGTCATTCAGGAAGGCAGGGGTGAAACTAGAGGATATTATGCTAAGTGAAATAAGCCAGGCACAGAGACAAATACTATATGATTTTACATATATGTGAACTTTTAATAAGTCAAACTCATAGAAGTAGAGAGTAAAATGGTGGTTACCAGGAGCTTGGGGAAGAGGTGGATGGGGAAAAGAGGAGATATTGATCAAGGATACAAAGGATTAGCTTGACACAAGGAATAAGTTCTGGTGATTTATTGCAATGTATGGTGACTATAGTTAATAATAATGTATATTTCAAAATAGCTAAAATAGAAGACCTTGTTTTATGATTTTTTTCATGTAAGATAGGTTTTAGTATTTTTCTTTTTTAACTTTTATTTTATGTTTAGGGGTACATGTGAAGGCTTGTTACACAGGTAAAGTCATGTCACAGGTGTTTGTTGTACAGATTATTTCATCACCCAGGAATTAAGCCCAATACCCAATAGTTAGTTACCTTTTCTCCTTCCGTCCCTCCTCCCACCTTCCACCCTCAAGTAGACCCCAATGTCTGTCATTCCCTTCTTGGTATTCGTAAGTTATCATCATTTAGCTCCTGCTTATAAGTAAGAGCACATGGTATTTGGTTTTCTCTTCCTGCATTAGTTTGCTGAGGATGATAGCCTCCAGCTCCATCTATGTTCCTGCGTAAGAAATAATCTTGTTCTTTTTTATGGCTGTATAGTATTCCAAGATGTACATGTACCACATTTTCTTTATCCAATCTCTCATCAATGGGCATTTAGGTTGATTCCAAGTCTTTGCTATTGTGAATAGTGCTGTAGTTAACATTCACATGCATGTGTCTTTACGGTAGAGTTATTTACATTCCTCTGGGTATATACCCAGTAATGGGATTGCTGGGTCAAATGGTAGTTCTGCTTTTGGCTCTTTGGGGAATTGCCATGCTACTTTCCACAATGGTTGAACTAATTTACACTCCCACCAAGACTGTATAGTGTTCCCTTTTCTCTGCAACCTCGCCAATATGTGTGCTTTTATTGACATTTTAATAGTAACCATTCTGATTCATGTGCAATGGCATCTCATTGTGGTTTTGATTTGCATTTCTCTAATGAATAGTGATATTAAGTGAACAGTGATTTTTTTCATATGTTTGTTGGCCACGTGTGTTGTCTTTTAAAAAGTGTCTGTTCATGCCCTCTGCCCACATTTTTATGGGGTTGTTTAGAAGCTCTTAAGCTTAATTAAATCCTACTTGTCAATTTTTGGTTTTGTTGTGATTGCTTTTGGTGTCTTTGTCATGAAATCTTTGCCCATTCCTATGTCCAGGATGGTATTGCCTAGGTTGTCTTCCAGGGATTTTATAGTTTTGAGTTTTATATTTAAGTCTTTCATCCATCTTGAGTTGATTTTTGTATGTGGTATAAGGAAGAAGCTTCAGTCTTCTAAAACAGAGGATTTTAAATGTTCTCATGACAATTAAATGACAAATATTTGAAATGATGAGTATGCTAATTATTCCTGATTTGATCATTTTACAACGTATACATGTTTCAAACATTGCCCTGTATCTCATAAATATACACAAGTATTATTTGTCAATTAAAAATCAAGCAAAACTGTGAAAAATCAGGTGTCTGAGCCCCATCCCCATACTTTCTGATTCAGTACTTCTACGGTGAAATCCAAGAACTGGTCTTTCTATTAAGTTTCCCAGTGATGCCGATGCTGCTGTTTCAGGACCACATTTTGAGAAACCCTGGACTAGGATATTCTACAGTAATAAGCAATCCCACATTTTAGTGGTTTATAAAAGAAGCTTATTTCTTAGTGTATGTGGCATGAACATTGCAGTCTACAGGGGTACTCTGCACATCTTGGCCACTCAAGGGCCCAGGCTTGTGGGGGCTCCACTGCCACACGTGCATCCATGGTCATCAGAGAGAGGAAGAGAACCTGGTGAATTATGAGATGACTCTTAAAATTTTTGTTTGGAGCAACTCACTCAGTGTTAGCTATTATAAGTAAAGTTTTAGTGTAATTTCTGCTAATAGCACTGACTAGGGTTAGGCAACTTATCAAGGGGGTAATGGTACTTCTGAAGGTTGCTTGGATATGCATGGAGAGGAGAGTCAGAATGGCAGGGATAAAGACTGCTCTCATCTTTGCATTGACATTTCAAAGTAATGCTCTTTTTCTTTTTCTCTGTCATCTTGAACTGCCTTTTCAGTCTGGTGCCTTTACACAAATCCTGTTTCTGAGATTTTCTAGCCTTGATTTCTGAACTCCATTTACTAAACCTTGCCTGTTCTGTGTCAATGTAATAGCTAAGAGTTATTGATCAGGTCATCATTTTTTGTGTTTTACATACAGTCTTTCTTTTAATCACTAAATTTCTTATCATCTCCATGTCACAGATAAGGAAACTGAGGTCCAGAGTCCCTTTGGCTTTAATCTGATAGTTGTCCTCCATCTACTTCCTTGAACTTGATGTTTTGGACTTTCCCTTGCTTTAAGTACCCCCTTCACCTGGTTCATCGACTTCATCTGCAGAGCCTTGAGCTGACACTGGGCAATCCTCTGCCTTGCTTGGCTCCTAGACAAGAGGTTAAACTTGGATGATAAAAAATCTGCTCACATGTTCATCTCAAGGGTATTGGAGAACTACAACATATTACAGGTACTTTAATGTGAGTACCTTAAACTCTACAAAAAAAATATAGCAAGAGAGGAATTATTTTTTTCTCATTTCAGCTTCATGCAGCCATTATTTATTTGGTGAAGTTTTTGTACTCAGTAAATTATAGCAATAGCATAGGTCAGTTTTACCTGAATCCCCACCACTTATTTTAAATTTTATTCTAGGAAGACAGAAAAGTACAGTAGGAAGAAGACAGGTTTTGAAGCCAGGTAAACCTAAGGCCAAATCCCTGTTATACTATTCTAGTAGCTGGGGGATTTTGACGAGAACATTTGATTTCTCTTATTTGTAAAATGAGAACAACCTCAAAGAAACCAATTTTTTAGGTAAAGCATCACTTTTCTCTACTGCAAGGGCCTGCAGGAAAATTAAACAGGAGGTGGTTGGACCAATAAAAACTTATGCAACTGTAATTAATTAATGAGATATGTGGGCCTGTTCTTTACAATTTTTTCAGCTTATTTGTGCTGCCAAAAGATGAATTCTCAGTCTCCAGAGAATGGGATTAGAGCAGTATGAAGAATTTGAAGTGATCTTTCTCTTCTAGCATGACTGTTTGTTTTTCATCTCTGTTCAAATAGCTAAGTTGATTTATTTCGTAGTTCTAGCTTTGCTTTTATATTATCTCATATTACTTCATCAGAATTATGATTATTTGCTTTTCAATTTAAAAACATATATCATGCATTATGTGTGTCTTAACATTCTGTTAAGCATTATTATGGATACAAGAAATTTAAAAGGCATGGTTCCTGCTGGTAGGAAGGTTATATGTTAATTGAGACAAAGTTAATACTTCAGTAACAACTCTAGGAAAATTCCAGATTATATATTATACAGTATCATATTGTGGGGATAGGTGAACATCTATAGTATATGGCCTGGGCTTTCCTTTCCCCTAAATTTTGGGAGAAATTTATTACATGGATACTTTACAAGGGGGCGTTGTGTTATCTGGTAGATGGTAACTTGGAGTATCGTTATACAAAATACAGAAGGGGTGGATTTCTGTCATGTCACCCCTCAGACACATGCCAGGTGGGTCTTAGCAGAAAACTGATTAAGACCAAAAGGAATGAGTAATACTTCAGAAGCTAAAACCCCCAGCGCTAAACAAAGTTTTCAAAATACATTGGTTTCTCCGATTCATTTTCCACCATGCTATCAGAGTAACCTTTCAAAATGCAAACTTGATCATGTCAGTCAACTGCTTTACATTTTTGTTGGCTTCCATTATATTCTTCTAGGAGAAAGACCCAAGTCTTTTAACATTGCTTAAAGCCTGCTGTGGGCTTGGCTGGCCCCTACCTCTGTGCCCTCTCGTTTATGCTAATGACATTCTTTAAACAGAAGTCACGATGGTCTGCTGTAAGTACTCATTGAGAACAAAAAATGCATTTCTTGCTGTTGGTCAAAAAGTCTTGTCCAAGTAAATTACGGGTGTAGGAAAAAATCCATAACAGAATGAGAACATGAGTAAGAAGTGAACCGAAAGACAAAATTAGTAACCATTCTTCTCAATTTTTATCAAGTACAATTCCTTGTTTATATTCTTAAGATGAACCTAAGTTAAGGTCTGAGAGCTAGACAGCTATTTTTTTTTTATTGTTATGTTTTCAAAAACTTTAGTCCTGGTAATGGTAATGTGCTGCTTATTCTTATGGATGGATAATGTTTCAAGAGATTGTCCTCAAACAATTTCTGATCTACTTGATGATTCTTTTAAGCTTCTTTTTTATTCTTCAAAATTTCATTTTTTAACTCCCTCATTGAAAAACAAACAAACAAAAAACATGTGCTGAATTTCTCTATGAAATCAAGCACTTTGTTGGGTATGAAGGCTAAAGTAAATAATAATCGTGCTTGTTTGCCCTTTAGAAACCTCTATTCTAACGAGGAGGCACCTGAGCAGACAGAAACATGTAGTGTGGTGTGATATAGAGGCCCACAGAGGAGAGGTCCCTAACCCAGACTTAGGATATTAGCAGAGGTTTTGCAGAGAGTGTGATGCTTGAGTTAATTCATAAATACCAACATGAGTTGGTTAGATGAAAGATGTGTATAGGGAAGGCATAAGTTGCTCTAGAAGAAGGGAGCAGCAAATTCTGCTGTAGCATTAGAGATAAGAGAGAGCTCATATATATGGACACTTCACATGGATCTCGAGGTAGGCAGAGGAAAAGCTGAGGCTACATAATAAAGACCTTGTATGTCTTGATAAGACCTTTATTCTAAAATCTATTGGAAACCACTGGGGGTTTTAAGTAGGAAATCTCTGTGTTATTTAACACTTTTATATGTGACCTGGCCAGCTACTAATTATTCTCTTTTGCTATAGAGTCTCTCTGCTTAACCCAGCTGGTGTGTTGGTATTATAGAACGCTGTCTCTCTGGCCATGTCTGATTAGCTGTTCTATCAGATTGAGGCAAATTAGATGCTTTCTCCTTTGAATTTGTTCTAAAGATCACCAAAATATAGACATTAAAATATTTACTTGAGAGCTGTAGGATTACATATTCCGTCAAATAGGTTTGAAAGTAGAGAAAGAAAAATGAAGCAGTTATCAAGAGAAAAACAGAGGCCTAAAACAAAGTGAGGTTATTTCCCTGAAATTATTATTGTCATCTAATAGTTGTAGTCTTAGTTCCTACCAAGGCCTAAGTGATTTCTTAGCCTTGGGTCCTATAAACAACAAACATTCTTGTCATAGTTTGGCTTTCTCAAATGTAGACCTTCAGATATGGATTCATAAGAAAAAGATTTATTTAAAAAATGTTCCCAGGAAAATAAAGAAGTGGAGTAAGTAGGGCCAGGAAGGGAAGAATGGCACAATGTCAAGCCAAGCCCAGCGAAGGGCAACTCTGGTTCAATACCTCAGAGGAATTCCAGAGGCAGTGTAGGTCACGCCTTTGAAGTTTTTACAGTCAAGGATGCAGGGAGCCAGGGTATTGCTACCCCCTGCATCTGTCAGTCACTGATTAAGAACTGCCCCTCAGAGATGCCAAATTCCAAGGGAACCATACCTCTCTGTTCCAATACCTGAGTAAAGCTCTTGAACATCAATTTAAGTACTGGCTGTTAAGAGTCGGGCCATGCCAGGATCCACGTGCTGGACTATAGTGTATGGATCCAAGGGGTTGTGGCAGAGCACATGGAATATCAGCAATACTTCTTCAAGTAAAGTCCCCTTTTAAATTTATTTTCAGCTACCTGAAGTTCCTTTTATGTAACGTTTAACTAAAAGTCTTTAAAATAACAACATGATGTTATTAAATTGTATTTTAAAACAAGCACTCTGGTTGCAGTACAGAGAGTGAATGGAAGGGGTATTATGTTAGGAAGACCAGTTAGAAAGCTATGGAAACAATCCATTGACTAAGTATTTTATCTATTTAGCAACAAAGGTTTATTAAGCATCTATTGTATATGCATTGATGGGGATAAAGCAATGACTAAGACTAAAAAGGTACTAACTAGTCTTGGAAGATATTTTATCTAATCGAGGAAACAAGACATGTTGACAAAAAATTATAATTTATTGTCTTAGGCAGTTCAGGTTGCTATAAAAATTACCATAGATTGGGCGGTTCATAAAAAACAAAAATTTATTTCTCCTTGTATCCATGTCAGGATACAAGGAGAAGTTGGCAGTTAGCGGCCCGGAAAATGGCCCTCAGCAGAACCTGACCACAGTAAATATATTAGCCAGACGTGGTGGTACACGCCTGCAACCCCAGCTACTTGGGAGACTGAGGCACAAGAATCACTTGAACCCAAGGAGCAGAGGTTGCTCTCCAGCCTGGGTGACACCCGGGTCGTACTACTGCACTCCAGTCTGGGTAACAGAGTGAGACTCTGGCTCAAAAAAAAAAAAAAAAGAAAAAAAAAGAAAAATAATGCCTTCAAATATTTCCCCAAAACACTTTTCTCATAACATCAATAGCAGAGAGTGAGTCTACCACCTCTACCTTCTTAACTCTTACTTAGAAATCCTACCTTTCTTAGAAATCCTACCTGTCTGTGGGTAATTTGAAGTAAGGGTGCCTGTATGGTCAGGTTCTGATGGAATTTCGAAATAAGGGTGCCTGTATGGTCAGGTTTTGCTGAGGGCTCTCTTCCGGGCTGCAGACTGCTGACTTCTCTTTGTATCCTGACATGGCAGAGAACAGAGAGAAGCAAGCTCTCCCTGGACTGTTATAAGGGTACTAATCTCATTCCTGAGGCTTCCACCTTCATGACCTCATCTAATCCTAATTACCTCCCAAAGGCCCCATCTCCTAATACTATTACATTGGGAGACAGAGTTTCAACATACGAATTTTAGTGGAGCACAAACATTCAGCCCCACTGAAGGTCAAGGTTTAAACATTACTTAATCCTTGAGCTTCATTCCATTCATTCCCAGCTGCAGACAGGTAGGCTTTCTAAGAAAGGTAGGATTTCTAAGAAAGGGTTAAGAGGGTAAAGGTAATGGACTCACTCTCTGTGACTGATGTTATGAGAAATAGGTGTTTTAGGGAAATGTTTGAAGGCACTATAACCTCTACCTGAGTGTAAGGGAAGGTTCCTTGGAGAAAGTGAAATAGAAATTAGGTCCTAAAATAGGAAAGGAATAATAATGGCCTAGAAATCTGTAATAATGATGAGTAAAAGTGAGTTCATTTGTATATTAAAGAGGTAGAAGTAAAAGGCCATGGTGATTGTTGGGATATGAGAGATTTTTGTCTTGGTCAGTTAAAGATAATCAACTTGGAAAAAAAATACAGAAAGTAGATTTGAGAGTTAAATACTTGTTTACCTTGTCAATATTGTACAGAAAATATTGTGAGACATCCAGGTAGATCTGTATTCTTTGTGGATGGCTAGGTTATAAGAATAAGAATAGAGTTCTTACAAAGTTCTAAACTTCTACCCATTACCTAACTTTGAAGGAAAGTTTGATTAAGAAGATTGACTTAGTCTTAAGAACTTGCTAGACACAATCCTAAGGCTATTCAGCTTCTCCTTGACTTTTATTTCCCTTGATGGCTCTATTAAGTTAGATTTATTTATTTTTAATTTTTTGCTTTTAGTATTAGTTTTAATTGACATATAATAATTGCACATATTTATGGGGTTTAGGGTAATATTTCAATACATGCATAAAATGTGTAATAATTAAATCATGATAATTAGCATATCTGTAACTGTGAATATTTTTCACTTCTTTGCGCTGGAACTTTCAAATTCTGTGCTTCTAGCTATTAGAAAATATACAATACATTGTTGTTAAAATTATAGTTATCCTCTAGTGCTGTAGAACACCACAACTTTTCTCTCCTGTCCAGTTGTACTTTTATATTTATTAATCACCTTCTGGCTATTCTTCACTCACTTTACTTTTTCTGGCCTCTAGTAACCAGTATTATACTCTCTACTTCTATGAAATCAACTTTTTTAGTTTCCACATTTGAGTGAGAACATGAAGTATTTATCTTTCTGTGACTGGCTTGTTTCACTTAAAATAATGTCTCCAAGCTCATCCATGTTGTTACAAATGACAGAATTTCATTCTTTTTTATGTCTAACTAATATTCCATTGTGTATATGTACCAGTTTTTTTTGTTGTTGTTGTTGTTTTTTGTTTTTTTGAGACAAAGTCTCATTCTGCTGCCCAGGCGGGAGTGCAATAGTGTCATCTTGGCTTACTGCAACCTCTACCCCTTGGGTTCAAGTGATTTTCCTGCCTTAGCCTCCTGAGTAGCTGGGATTACAGGTGTGCACCACACTTGGCTGATTTTTTTTTTTTTTTTTTTTTTTTTTTTTTTTTTTTGTATTTTTAACAGAGATAGGGTTTCACCACGTTGGCCAGGCTGGTTCACAATTTTTAACTTATTCATCAGATGATAGACACATAGGTTTATTTCATATCTTGCTTATTGTGAATAGTGCTGTGATGAACATAGCAGTGCAGATATCTCTTTGATATACTGATTTCATTTTGGAGGTTGTCAGTAAGGGGTGTGATATATACACAGCAATGAGATTGCTGGTTCATACTCACCATAGTACTGGAAGTCCTAGTCAGAGCAATTAGGCAATAGAAAAAATAAAGTGCATCCAAATAGGAAAGGAGAAAGTCAAACTGTCCTAGGTTGCAGACAACATAGTCTCATATATAGAAGTAAAAGCTCCACCCAAAATTTTACAACTGAAAAACAAATTCAGCAAAGTTGTAGGATACACAATCAACATACAAAAGTCAGCAGCATGTCTATATATCAACAACAAAATAGCAGACAAAGATATCAAATAAATCAAAGAAAGAAATTCTATTTATAATAAATACAAAAATAAAATACATAGAAGAAATAACCAAGAAGGTAAAACAGATAAATTATTTCTATAAAGAAAATTATAAAATGCTGATGAAAAAATTAGAAGAGGACACCAAAAAAAGACATCCCATATTAATGAAAAGGAAGAATTAATATTGTGAAAATGACCATAATAACAAAAGCAATCTACAGATTCAATGCAATGACTATCAAACAAACAATTATATTCTTCACAGCAATAGACAAAAAGATCTTAAAATGTGTATTTAACCACAAAAGACCCTCAATAACCAAAATAATCCTGAGCAAAAAGAACAAAGTTGGAGGCAACCTACCACCTGACTTCAAAATATACTACAAAGCTATGATAACCAAAACAGCATGGTCTTGGCATAAAAACAGACATATTTACCATGGGACAGAATGGAGAACCTGGAAATCCACATATTTACAGCCACCTCATTTTCAACAAAGACACAAGAACATTCAGTGGGGAAAATACAGTCTTTAAAAAATGGTATTGGGAAAACTGAATATTCATATGCAGAAGAATGAAACTAGACCCCTAACTCTCACTATATATAAAAATCAACTTGAAATTTATTACAGAATTTAATGTAAGATCCAGAACTATTAAATTACTAGAAGAAAACCTAGGGAAAACACTTTTGGGCATTCTGGATGAAGATTTTATGAAGAAGCCCTCAAAAGTACAGGCAACAAAAGCAAAAATAAACAAATGGGGTTATATCAAACTAAAAAGCTTCTGCACAGCAATGGGAGAAAACATTTGCAAACTATTCATATGACAAGGAATTAATACCCAGAATACACAAGGAACTCAAATAACTCAACAGCAATTAAAAAACAAAACAAAACAAAACAAAACAAAGAAAACCCACACAATTCTGATTTAAAAAAGGGCAAATTGGCCCAGGCATGGTGGCTCATGCCTGTAATCCCAGCACTTTGGGAGGCTGAGGAGGGCAGATCACAAGGTCAGGAGATCGAGACCATCCTGGCTAATACGGTGAAACCCCGTCTCTACTAAAAATACAAAAAATTCGCCAGGCTTGGTGGCACGCACCTGCAGTCCCAGCTATTCGGGAGGCTGAAGCAGGAGAATGGCATGAACCTGGGAGGTGGAGCTTGCAGTGAGCTGGAGATTCCACCACTGCTCTCCAGCCTGGGCAACAGAGCAAGACTCCATCTCAAAAAAAAAAAAAAAAAAAAAAAAGGGCAAATTATCTCTATCAGATAATTCTGATAGAATGTATCTCTATCAGAAGATAACAAACAAATGACCAATAGGAAAATGAAAAAGTGTTCAACATCACAAATCATCAGGGAAATGCAAATTAAAACCACAATGAGATATCATCTCACCTAGGTTAGAATGAGCAAAAAGACAAAAACTAACAAATGCTGGGAGGATGTGGAGAAAGGGGAACTCTTATACATTGTTGGTGGGAGTGTAAATAGTACAGTCTTTATGGAAAACAGTATGGAATTTCCTCAAAGACCTAAAAATAGAACTCCCATTTATTTGTTAAGAAAGCCAAAGAATCAATTATTACAGTGACTTATTAGAAAAAATTAATGTACCTCTTTCATTTGTTGAAAGCTATGTTTCCCAGACTTTGTCATTTGATTTTTTTCTTTATGGGTTTGCCATAACTGGGTGCCAACTATGCAATTTTTCTTTAAAAATACACTTGTACTGTTCCTAAGGAATAATGTCCATCAAATCATAGATTTGATGTGCTATTATATTTTTATAATGTCAAATAAAATAAATGCATAACTGTCATGTACCATTGCTATTTATGTATCACATCAAATCTCATCTACCAATACCATCTTTTGGGAAATGTTGGTTAAGGAAATTAAACCCATGAAATGATTGGCCTCTAGGTCTCCTCAGGTATGGCTTGTTACATAGTTAATTTTCCACAAGAAAAGAAAAAGTTTGCCGATGGCGAAAATGGATGTAGGTCAGAGACTACACATGTTGTTGTTTAGAGAGACTGGAAGATAGAGAGCTAACATGGCAACTCTGTTCTCTTGGCTTTGCAGAATTTCTTTAGGGGATGTCACTGCTTTCTTAAGGAAAGGATAAAAGTGGAGGATGATGCGACAAGAGCTTTTAGCCACCCCAGAACACTGCCTTGGAGTCACACATCATCAAAATATGTTAGCAGCTGCAAATCCGTACAGGTTCGCAGAAACCCCAATTCTTGCCTTCCCGGGAGAAAAATACTTTACAGAGGGGCATAAGGCAGAGGGAGAGATGAATGTAAGTTTTAGAGCAGGAATGAATGTTTATTAAAAAGTTTTAGAGGAGGAACAAAAGTAAAGTACCCTTGGAACAAGGCCAAGGGGGCAACTTAAGAGATTTGAGTGCACAGTTAACCTTTGACTTGGGGTTTTAAATGTTGGCACGCTTTCTGTGGGTTGTGTCCCTTCTCCCTGGGGTCGGGCCGTCCACATGTGCAGCAGCCTGTCTGACCTTGGGAGGGGCCGCAAGCACAGTGTATTTACTGAAGTTTTAGGCATGCTCACTTGAGACATTTTTCCCATACTAGTTGAGTGTTGAAACTCCGCCATTTTGCCTCTTAGTGACTTGAGGTGTTTTTCCTTTACGAGTCACGTGTTCCTAGAGGAAGGTCAAATACCAGTCAAACTCTACCATTTTGTCTGTTAGTGTGCATGCTTGAGCCTACTCACCCAACTCCTGAGATCTAATCGGGAAGCTGCTGGCCACCAGTTTCAGGTGTTTCTATTCATTGGGAGACGGCCTTTCCCTGTTGCCAGCTGCAACCAATTATTATTTTAGCGAGGCAGTTTAACAACCTCCTGACCATGACTTGATGGTTGCCTGATATTCCTGGTGTGCCTGGGGGCCCTCTCCTGCCCTGCCCATGTCAGACTACCTACCTACTGTAACAACAGTAGTTCTTTTGTGGTACATTGTATTTATTCAACCATATTTCTTAGATCGGTAAGTTTACAAACAATAAAAGATTAAATGATAAGCTATTATTAAAGATAAATAAAATGAACTAGAGCAAATAGGATTGAAACTTGAGCACATGAAAGAGCAAACATGCTGTAATAGGAAAGAACAAGTGCTGTTATCTGAACTGAAATGTCTAAAGCTGTTCACAATTTCCTTTTGTGCCTGAAGTAATGAAGAGGATTTCTTCTTGGAAAAGATATTTTCTAGGCTTAAATTAGGAGAATGAAACCCTTAACAAATTTCTGAGGTCAGAGAAGTTGTGTGTTAAGTACATGCAGGCCTTCAGGCGGAGAGTGCAAAACAAGGAAAAAAACAAAAGGGTGCTCATGGTTTTCCCCAGTGCCATTTCCCTGGCACTGCACCATGCAACATGGCCACAGCACCAGCTTTAGGACTCTACACGGTTTACTTGCCACTGTGGGACTGGTACCCAGGCCTTATTACTCAGCAAAATTAAATCCCTTTTGGGACAAGATTAGAAGGTAAATTTAATAAACAAAAGTACATCTGCACATATTACCCCGAGGTTCTGTGGAAAGTCTCAGTGGCAGTGTCTAACAGCATCTAAGTGTGAAGTGCATAAACTTTGTTTTATTTTGTTTTAAATTAAGACTATTTTTTCAGAGCAGTTTTAGTTTTACAGAAAAATTGAGCATGAAGTACAGAGAATTCTCATATACTCCATCTATCCCAATCACAGTTGCCCCTCTTATTAACATTTTGCATAGTTATGGTATATTTGTTACAATTGATAAACCACTATGGACATATTATTAACTAATAATAATTTACATTAAGGTTCACCCTTTGTGTTTTACAGTCCTATGGGTGTCTTTTTTTTTTTTTTTTTTTGATGGAGTCTCATTCTGTTGCCCAGGTTGGGTTGCAGTGGTGTGATTTTGGCTCACTGCGACCTCTGCCTCCTGGGTTCAAGGGATTCTCCTACCTCACCCTCCCGAGTGGCTGGAACTACAGGTGCGTGCCACCACACCCAGCTAATTTTTTGTATTTTTTTAGTAGAGACGGGTTTCACCATGTTAGCCAGGATGGTCTCAATCTCCTGACCTCGTGATCCGCCTGCATCGGCCTCCCAAAGTGCTGGGATTACATGCGTGAGCCCAGCCCAGTCCTACGGGTTTTGATTATTTCATGTATCCACCGTTGCAATACCATACAGAATAGTTTCACCATCCTAAAAATTCCCTATATTCTACCTATTCATCCTGCTCCTTTCCCCTTAATCCCTGGTAACCACAGTTCTTTACTGTCTCCATAGTTTTGCCTTTTCTAAAATGTCATATAGCTGGAATCAGAAAGAATGTAACATTTTCAGATTGGCTTCTTTCACTTAGTAATATACATTTAAGTTTCTTTCGTGCCTTTTTGTGGCTTGATAACTCACTTCTGTCTATTACTGAGTAATACTTTACATAACAATGTAACACAGTTTGTTTATCTATTTGCCTATTAAAGAACATCTTGGGTGATTCCAATTTTGGACAATTATAAATACAGCTGCTATAAACATCCGTGAGCAGATTTTTGTGTGTGTGTAGGTATAGGCATTCAACTCATCTGCTTACCTAGGAGCATGATTGTTGGATGAAATAGTAAGACTACATTTGGCTTTGTAAAAAATGCCAAACTTTCCTGGCCAAATACCAAAAAGCTGAACAGTACCCAGTATCTCATCCCAGCTCCCTTTCCAAAAGCACATGCAGGTCTCATTTCTTTAGGACCCTAACCCAAACTAATGACAGATAACACAGACAGGAATTCAGGTACTGTTCTTTGTACAATTAACTTCCACAGAATTTTTTTCATTCAATCTTAAACACTTATCTGATGAGACTTTATTTTCCCCAATTTGAAGATGAGGAAACTGAGTTTTAGCCAAAGTTTATGCAGTTAGTTAGTGGTAGGGATAAACTGGACACACCTCAATCATTTAAAGTCTCATCTGGAATAAGGAGAAATACAAGTTAAATAAGCATACAAGTAAACCGGCTACTTCTCCCAGTTCAACCTGGAAGTTTTAATGACTAACTTGGCTGACATGTGACTCTTCCAGATAACATCACTATTGAAAAAGTTGATATTTCTCATGTGGAGCAATAGGAATGCTTTTACACTGTTGGTGGGGGTGTAAATTAGTTTAAGGCATTGTGGAAGACAGTGTGGCGATTTCTCAAGGATCTAGAACCAGAAATATCATTTGACCCAGCAATCCCATTACTGGGTATATACCCAAAGGATTATAAATCATGCTACTACAAAGACACATGCACACATATGTTTATTGCAGCACTATTCACAATGGCAAAGGCTTGGAATCAACCCAAATGCCCATCAGTGATAGACTGGATTAAGAAAATGTGGCACATATACACTATAGAATATTATGCAACCATAAAGAAGGATGAGTTCATGTCCTTTGCAGGGACATGGATGAAGCTGGAAACCATCATTCTCAGCAAACTAACACAAGAACAGAAAACCAAACACCACATGTTCTCACTCATAAGTGGGAGTTGAACAATGAGAACACATGGACACAGGGAGGGGAATATCACACACTGGGGCCTGTTGGGAGGTGGGGGCTAGGGAAGGGATAGCATTAAGAGAAATACCTAATGTAAATGACGGGTTGATGGGTGCAGCAAACCACCATGGCACATGTATACTTATGTAACAAACCTGCACGGAGAGCACATGTATCTCAGAACTTAAAGAATATATATACATAAAAAAACAGTAGATTACATTTTATCATATGTTTTAAATGTGTGATAAATTTGAATGGCCAAAAGAAATAGTAAAAAAACAAAACAAAACAAAAAAAAAAAATGATGTTTCTCATGCCATAACCTGAAGGAATGAATAATTAACAATGGTATTTTATTCACTAGAGGATAATTTTATTACCAAGTTGACCTAGCATGCAACTAGTCAGACAACATGTCACTCAAAATTCTTTTCACTATTTTGAAGTAGAACAATGAAGTAGTGATGATCCTTTCTTAAACTAGAGAAAGCTGGTAATGGGGTGATATGGTTTGGCTGTGTCTCCACCCAAATCGCACCTTGAATTGTAATAATCCCCACATGTGAAGGGCAGGGCCAGGTGGAAATAATTGAATCATGAAGGCAGTTTCCCCCATACTGTTCTCGTGGTAGTGGATAAGTCTTATGAGATCTGATGGTTTTATAAATGGGAGTTTCCATGCACAAGCTCTTTGCCTGCTGCCATTAAGATGTGACTTTTCTTCATATTCTCCTTCTGCTATGATGGTGAGACCTCCCAGTCATGTGGAACGGTAGGTCAATTAAACCTCTTTCCTTTATAAATTGCCCAGTCTTGGGTATGTCTTTATTAGCAGCGTGAGAACGGACTATTACAGTACATTGTTACTGGTAGAGTGGGCTGCTACTCTAAAGATACCCAAAAATGTGGAAGCAACTTTGAAACTGGGTAACAGGTAGAGGTTGGAACAGTTTGGAGGGCTCAGAAGACAGGAAGATGTGGGAAAGTTTGGAGCTTCCAAGAGAACTGTTGAATGGTTTTGACCAATATGCTGATAGTGATAGGGACAGTGAAGTCCAGGCTGAAGTGGTCTCAGATGGAGATGGGGGACTTGTTGGGAACTGGAGTAAAGGTGACCCTTGCTATGTTTTAGCAAAAAGGCTGGTGGCATTTTGCCCCTGCCATGGAGATTTGTGGAACTTTGATCTTAAGAGAGATGATTTAGGGTATCTGTTTGAAGAAATTTCTAAGCAGCAAAGTATTCAAGAGGTAATTAATTTGCTTTTGATTTTATAGGCTTATAGGCATAAGGGACTTGCCTTGTCTTAGATGAGACTTCGGACTGTGGACTTTTGAGTTAATGCTGAAATGAGTTAAAACTTTGGGCAGCTGTTGGGAAGGTGTGATTGGTTTTGAAATGTGAGGACGTGAGGTTTGTGGGGGACCAGTGATGGAATGATATGGTTTGGCTGTGTCCCACCCAAATCTCACCTTGGATTATAATATTCCCCACATGTTAATGATGGGACCAGGTGTAGGTATTTAAATCATGGGGCTGGTTTCCCCCATACGGTTCTTGTGGTAGCAAAAAAGTCTCATGAGATTGATGGCTTTATCAGTGGGAGTTCCCCTGCACAAGCTCTTTGCCTGCTGCCATGTAAGATGTGACTTTTCTCCTAATTCACCTTCTGCCATGATTTTGATGTCTCTTCAGGCATGTGGAACTGTGAGTCAATTAAACCTCTTTCCTTTATAAATTACCCAGTCTCAGGTGTGTCTTTATTAGCAGCTTGAGAACAGACAAATATAGGGGGATATGTTTTATAGAATTGTTTGCTAAGCCTAAAAGGGAATTTATAATGTAGAAGTTAATTCTGCACATAAAAATGCTATATAAATGTTTAAATCATTTTTGATTACATCTATAAGAGCAGATCCTGGAAGTTACTGAAATTAGAGTGAATATTTGAAACAGAAAATGACTGAGAATCCTTCAGTGCAATTTAGCCGTTATGTTTTAATTAAAAGGGTCTATATTGACATTCATCGATCATTCCTCTTGGTTCCTTGAAATGTCCAAAACACCAAGTGGTTTCTAGCCATTGTGTAGAATTCTAAACATATACAAAATATTACACCCAAATAATATATCATCTGGAAATGATGAGCTGGGTTCACTTGCCTTTCTGTGCTCCTCCTCTCCAACTCTATTCTCCAGATATCAGTAAAGTGGAAATTTACAAATTTCTCTATTCAGCTCCTGTATTTCCTAAGATTGCTCTAACAAAGTACCACAAATTGGGTGTGGCTTAGAACAATAAGACTTTATTGTTTCACAGTCTGGAGGACAGAAGTGTAAAATCAAGGTGTCAGCAGAGCCATGCTCCCTTTGGAACGAGGATCCTTCCTTGACTATTCCTAGCTTTTGGTGTCTGTCAGCAATATTTAGTGCTCATTGGTTTACAGCTGCTTAGCTCCAATCTCTGCATTCATCGCGCCTTTCTGTTTGTGTGTCTTTCGGGTCTTCACGTGGTTGTCTTGTTATAAGGACATCAGTCATATTGATTATGGACCCACACTACTCCAGTATGACCTCATTTGAACTAATTATGTTCGACACAATCCTATTTTCATATAGCGTCACATTCTGAGGTACTGTGGGTTAGAACTTCAACATCCCTTTTTCTGATGGGTGGTGCAATTCAGCCTATAATAGTACACTTCTCTTTTGGTCTGGAAACACAACTTTCTTATGGAAAGCTGCCTTTATTTCAATGATCTAATTCTAATGTGTGAGTCTGTAGCTTCAGTACAGGTATTGAGTACCCAGTACTCAGCTATAGGTTGGTCCAGAGGTTGAAATATAACCTAATCTATATCTATCTGAGCGCTTTCTTAGGATTTGAAAAACTACATCTAGAAAAAAAGGTTTGGATCACTTTGTGATGAAAGATGTGAAATGTGGGACATGCTGATACCTGTTTTTAGACTCATGAAAAAAATCAGTCTCCAATAAATAGGAGCAAAGGCGAGATAAGTGATAAGAGAGCCCCTTGACTACAATTATATAAAGTCTTGCTTTGCTTCAGATAATTTGAAGAGTTAGTTTCCTTTGTTTACAAAACAAAATGTGTATGTATTTACGTGTGTGTATATCTGAGTCTTATACATCTTAAAATATATACATCTGTCAGATGTATATATTTTAAATATATTCTCCTGCTCAGTGGCTTATCTTTTTACTATCTTAATGTTTTCTTTTGAAGAATTGTGGTTATTCAATGTCATGTAGTCTAATATATCTTCTATTAAAATATCGGTTGAGGCTATGATATATGGTACATACATATTGAGAATCATTATATCTTTCTGTTGTGTGGAGCCTCCTATCATTATAAATGGCTCCCTTTTTCTAATAATGCTTCATATTTTAAACACGACTGTGTATGCTTTAGTATACCTATACCAGCTATCTTTCAATTAGTCTTTAGATATTTCTTTTTCCACTCTTTTACTTTCTGTCATTCTGTGTTCTCATATTTAAGTTGTCTCTATTATGAGGTTCATATAATTATTATTTTAGTTTCTTACTTATGAATATTAGGCTTCTTTTTAATGTTATTGTCGATATATTTAACATTTGTAACATTACTATTTGTTTTATCAGTGTTACACCTCATGCATGTTATCTTTTTTTTCCTGTCCTCTTTTGGATTGATCAAATATCTTTTATCATTCCATATATTGTTCCTTATTATCCTGTTATTTATGTATTCCTTGCTCTTCTTTTGTTGGCTGTACTAAATATTATACTATTCCACTTTGAATGATTAGAGTTTAATATAAATTGGTACTTCTACTACTTCCTGAAAAATTTAATTATTTTAGAACATCTAATTCTATTTATTCTAAGGTAGAACAATGTACCAGGATTGGTATTGTAATCCATCCCCCCTTTAGTATCAAGAAAAGTTTCTTAGTAGCATGAAGAAAGTTTTAGTTTTATAATACAAAGGAATGATAATTTTTAAAAATAAAAAATAAACTGAGCTGAAAAGGGGACTGGATGAAATGAAAAGTACACAGTTGACATAAGTAATCCTATAGGCAACTAAAATTGTCATCGTAGAATTAAAGTTCACAATGGAAAAGCTAAAGAACAAAACTGTGTGGAAAAAGAAATGAGTGAGATGGAAGACAGATTTTAAAAGTGTTCTCAGGAGAAAAATGAAAGATAAATTATTTAAAATAATAGGGAGGATAATGAATATGGAAAACAGAAAATAAATATCCAATATTTTGAATAACTTTCCTTTCTCAGAAACAAAAACAGAAGAGAAGCAAAGTCAGATAATTTTTTTTATCTATGGTTCAAATAAAATTATTATGAAAACAATAGTGCTAGAAGAAAACTAGCAACATGTTTTAAACTAAAGTTGGAACAATGTATTCTAGTTAGACTGAAGCTGAGACTTAAAATCTACCAGTGGGTTAAGATAGGCTGCATGTTTCCATATCTTTTTTTCACAATGTATTATTTGTATGGAAGTTAAAATACTTCTAGAGTTTGTGAAGATAAAGAGATACAGGAATCCTTTCTGTAATCATGTTCAGATGACTGTTGGAAAAAAGCAGATATAGCAGTGGCTAATGGATATTTTGCATGATTAACCACCACACTCTATAACATTGGAGGATACTTCCCAGTTTCCTGTGGAGGTCATTACCAGAAATCATCCAAGCTAGTCAACCAGGAGTTGCACCTAGCAGTGAGTTGTAAGAGACATATCATAGAGTTTTCTAACACTTCTGCTCAAACACATCCCTCTCAGTTTTAGCATAATCTACTTTGTAAGAATTAGAACATGGATTTCTAGTAACAAGGCATGGTTGAGTCCCAGCTGTATTGTTAAACGATATAGTGAGATTTCAAATTCATGGCATTGTGTTGCAGTAGATTTGCAGCATTTTAAGGTCAACTTATTTTAGGTCAAAGTCATCAAGGCAAAAGAAGTTTATGTATTTATTTTGTTAATTTTCCTTGGCACCTAGGCAATGGCAACTGTGATGCCTTGAGTACTATAAGTGGAGTTCTAGCTCAGAATGACATCTCTGTGATACAAATGAGTCCTAGGTCTGAGAATTATTGCCTCTGCTAATCTAGACAAAGAATGCTTCATTCAAGCACATAAACATTAACACTGAAGAAATTCTGGAAATACTTGGGAGACAGGAAACCTGTGAACAATTATAACACTTGTGATCATGCATTGTGAGCTTGGTTCAGTTGAGATATTAGTATTAATGAGACCATATCTAAAACCTTAAGATAATGAAGTCCACTATTCTCAGATTGTACAAAATTAGTAATAACAACAACAAAACGAACTTCTGCAAGCATCTGAGAAGCATATCAGTCAGGATTCAGTTGCAAGAAACAAAAAACATTGCAACTATGTTAAACAGGAAAGGATTGAATTCAGGATTATCTTTGGAAGTTCTGGAAGAGTAGGCTTTCTGCTAGCCTTCTAAATAAAAACTTCTTAACAATACCACTCACTGGCCCAGAAAAGGAGCTAGTAATGGTGTTATAATCAGGAAGGGGGAGAATCAGCTGGTCACCACTTGAAGGATTCTAAACTTATAAACATTTCTGTAACTGCAACGCAAGGATGAGAAAGCTCCCACAACTGCTGCTAAACACTCATACAGCTGGCCACCAAATTCTGGAATTCTGCTTCATAAAAAACTCAGCGTATTTTTCTGTCAATGTGTTTGCTCATAGCAACAGCCAAAACAGAAGTAAAATGATCTCCTCCTTACTTCCACCATGTAAATATTATGTAAGTATATCTAACTGGTGAATTGTAACTCACATCCAGATCCCTGGCTGCAAAAGTGTTGGGAAAATATAATTTGTAGATTTTCTAGCCTTTGCAATACTAAAAGCTGCACTAAAGAAAGCTGTAGTAGGTTTTGAATATCAACCTACCATGTCTGCCGTAGCAGGCTTAACAAATTATTTAAAAAACAATAACAATTTGGCCTTTTTTTGTAAAACAAAATGCTAGTAAAAAGTGGAGATTGCATCACAGAATTTTGAAAGGAGAGGGTAGTGACTCAAGAATTATACTTAGCTAATTTTCTTTCCTTTGGGAAAAATATTCTTGGGTGTACAAGGATTCAGAAAATGTTACACTAATGTGTACTTCTATTAAAAAAGACTTAAACATTAAATTTGGCCAAATGGAAGATAAACTGAAATGAAAATCTCAAAAAAGGAAAATTGTGGTATAAAGAACTTATGGATTGTTTAAGGATTTATGGATCCCAGTCCCAGGGATCCAGTCGGATCATGTATTTTCAGGTGAATTTGAAGCCCAGAGTAGAATCTGACCCTTAATGTTTCCTTCAACTATTTTTGCTTCAACTATTTCTGCATCTGCTCCTTTGATAATATCAGGAAGAATATTTCTCATTTTTGTCCCATAGTGTAGATGAGGACCACTTAAAACTGTAATATTTATCATTCTCTACTTGTTCTTGCTAACAATAACTAAACTACTTACAAAGTTTGGAAGTTGGGATATAAACTTTTACTTCTATCTAAAAAGCAAAACTGTACATAAAGTCATTTAAATGCCAAGGAATTTCTCATGTTTTTCTGTACCTTTAAAGCTCTTATTGAAAGATCTGAGTTTTTGTGGGCTCTATTTTACATTAGAAAAGATCAATAAAGCATCCATGGTAGATATTAACTGTTATCAAGCCTCTCTTTATATTACCTCCTCCCTTGTCTCTGAGTATTTTCCTAAAAATCAGTGCCTACAGTATCATCAGCAACATGGACGGTGAAATGGCATAAAATGCACTAATATAAAATAACACCTTTATAAAAACCATGAGTGTGAATGACTGAGTGATGTTTATCTTCTGTTTTCTTCTGTTTTCTGTATTTACCAAGTTTTCCATAATGAAATTATTTTTATATATAATTCATTAAAGTTTTAAAAAGGTACCATACCATTTTCTATCATGCCAGTGTTATTCCTTCTATTACTGTCTAAAAGGCTGTATGATTGTTCATATACATTAAGAATGATTATGAGGCCAGGCGTGGTGGCTCACGCCTGTAATCCCAAAACTTTGGGAAGGCGAGGTGGGCAGATCACCTGAGGTCAGGAGTTCGAGACCAGCCAGGCCAACATGGTGAAACCCCCATCTCTACTAAAAATACAAAAATTATTCAGGCATGTTGGTGTGCGCCTCTAGTCCCAGCTACTCAGGAGGCTGAGGCAGGAGAATTGCTTGAACCTGGGAGGCAGAGGTTGCAGTGAGCAGAGAGAGTGTCACTGCACTCCAGCCTGGGCAACACTGCGAGACTGTGTCTCAAAAAAAAAAAAAAAAAAAAAAAAAATCGATTATGAATATCTGGGATTATTGGGCAATGGATGGCTCTCTATACTTTTAAAAATTTTTTCATAAATGTGTATTAACTTTTAAATCTTAACAATATCTTCAAAGTCATTGTACTGATTCGTATAATGAACTTTGAAAAGCTTTGCTCAAAGTAACATAGGAGGACTCTTAATCTTTAGAATTGATTTTTTTTTTTTTGCTTGCTGAATTAGGGAGTAGATCTCTGATGCTAAGCTTAGGGCACATCCTAGTCATTCAATGATAGAATAGTAGCATTTCCTGAAAATAACAGTGTATAAAAACATTTGCTTAAACAATAGTGTTTTTTTCCTTGAGAAAAAAACCTAATGATTCAATTTTTAAAAATATATACCCTTTCAATCAAGCTTTACCTTTAATTGAATCTGAGTGACACCAGGCAGAAAATTAATGAATTCAGATTTTTGAATGATCATTTTTGTTTTCAAACATTTAATGTGAAATAAAAGCCAAACAGATTTTTTATGGATTTATGAAATTGAATGGACACACACACATCAATAATCTTATATATAAATATATAATATTTAAAGTATTCTTACTAAGAGATACAATAGGGCTATTGGGTGGAATGTACTGTATTGATACATATACACACACATATATATCTCATACAAAAACTTTTGGAAAATCAAGCAGAATCATGCCTTCATAAAGATGTGTATAAAGTTGAGTAAATTTTCTTCCACTCTATCATTTACTTCTGTCACATTTAACATTTCCAACATAAAGGCAACTGAACCTGGTAAAAAATATAAAATAGATGGATTTTCTTCAACTATCTCAGACTTCCTTGTTAATCGGTCTTTACCCACTCCTAGTACATTCTATTCCAGGGGGCCTTTTCTATATCTACTTCCTCAAAACCTGCTGTTTTCTAGTTTTAATGCTAGAAAATATCTGGTAATTTAATTCCTACTAAATTATAGATCATTTAAACAGATTAGATATAGAATGCCTGACATACTTGAAATTTAAAAGGGGAGTTTATTGGGCACAGTGAAAAAAATAACAGTATCAACAATAAATGGGCATAGATTGAGGAGATCTCAGTTTTAGTTGGATCTTTTATTTGTTAAGCTTTTGAGCTTGAGAAAGTCACAAACTCTCCAAGCTTTAGTTCCCTCTTTCATCAAATGATAATAAAACTTACTTGTAGGTCTAGTGTGAACGATCACTCACTATTGAGTCAGGAAATGCATGGGAATAGAGTTCTAAGGATAGCTGTTCAGATGTTACTTGTAACTAGCAGAGAATATTATTTTGCACTTTTAATCTGGTGAGAAGGATTGACTAGAGATGATGGTGAGTAAACAGCTTTGGGATGCTCTTCTAGGCTTTTCTCTAGAGCTCTGTATTTATATTCATCTGAATGATCTAACGACCATATCCAGTTCTGCAGTCTCTTCTATTTCATGTTTATTTATGTCCTAAAGTTATTTATCATGGAAGACAAAACCATGGGATGTAAGGACAGTATAATAGCATTACCAGAGATTGTTTATGGATAGCTGTCTAGTTTGGTTATTCCCATGATTGGTAATCTCTCCAGTGCATCATTGTGACCAGCAATGATGTTTGGGTGCTGCAGAATACAGCTAATGAACACACTTCCTAAGCCTCCCTGTTGCTGAACTCAGCCAAAAAGCTGCACATGAGTCTAAACAGATGTTTCTGTTGTTTAGGCCGATGAAGTTTATAGAGTGCATGTTTATCTTTCAAAAGAGAATGTGGAGAGTTCATTCTGTCTTGAGATCCAATCTTTCTGGAGGCTGGACTGCCTAGTAAAGTTGCAACAAAACTGGATGAGCATATCAAGCCATTCTGGGACTTTCAGAAAAGATGGTCCTTTACTAGTTGGTAGGAAAGAAATGAGACACATGGAAGTTGATTTGGCTTAAAAAGGTTGATATTTTAAAAGTTAGAGCCTGGACAATTGTTTTCATCTTAATAAAAGTACTGACTTTTCAATACATATGATGATTAGAAAATGCTCTTGGCCAGGCATGGTGGCTCACACCTGTAATTCCAGCACTTTGGGAGGCTCAGTGGTGCAGATCACTTGAGGTCAGGAGTTTGAGACCAGCCTGGCCAACATGATGAAACCCCATCTCTACTAAAAATACAAAAATTAGCCTGAGGTGGTGGTGTGTGCCTGTAATCTCAGTTACACAGGAGGCTGAGGCAGGAAAGTCTCTTGAATCCGGGAGGTGGAGGTTTCAGTGAGCCGATACCATGCCAATGCACTCTGTCTTAAAAAAAAAAAAAAAAAAAAAAAAAAGAGAGAGAGAGAAAGAAAATTCTCTCCATGTCAAGTTAGTAGAAATGAAATAAGCACAAAGCATCCAAATTTCCTATCCATATTTCATATGATTAGAATAAAATTATCCACATAAGGAGAAAACTATCAAGGAAATGAAAATTCCATATATCATTTATGTGAGTCATCTCTGATTTAAAGTGTTGGCTACGAGAAAAGAACATTACTTGTTCAATTCAGCATTTATCTTCTAACAGTTTAGCAGAGAAATAGATATGAAAGTAGTCAATTGCAATGCAGTGCTATGAAATATTTATAAGCTCTGCCCTAAAACATTTGTCATTTGGTTACCAAACATCAGATCACTTTCTTATTTTAAAGGAATGAAAAATAAGTGGGAGGGAAGGCCCTGTTGTCCATTATAGAGATAGAAAGGAGTGGACAATACTGCTCTGAACTTTATGAGTGCCAAGCGTTGGTATGTCACAGATCATGACTAAAAGCCAGGGCTAGCATCATGGGTATATGACCCAGGCTTAGAAGAGTTCACCAGTTGGTTTAATGCTCCTAATTTAATGGTTAAATATTAAAACTTAATAATTTTTGGACAAGGAGCCCCACATTTTCAGTTTGCACTGGGGTCTTCAAATTATGTAACTGGGCCTGCTAAGAGCACTGCTATCATCAAACTAGAGAGAGTGAAACAAAGTCACGTGGGGAGTTGGAAGGGTTGATGGTGTCTGAGGCTAAGCTGAGGATCCAGTGGTGAGCAGTAAATGCTGATAAGTAGAGGAGTCCTGTTATATGATGACTTTCCATAGAATGCTAACAGGGCTGTTGAGTGTCAAGAGACAACTTTCTAAGCAAATTGTTTTCAGTACAGGATTTTAACTGTGCTTTGACTCACTAGCCACAGCACATATTTTAATCCTTTGTACTGATTATATGGGTTACTGTAGCAGTTTCCTAGGGCTACCATAACAAACATCCATATATTGGATGGCTAAAATCACAGAAATTTACTTTCTCACAGTTCTGGAAGCTGGAATTCCAAAATCAAGGTATTGTCAGGGTTGGTTCCTTCTGGAGGCTCAGAAGAAGAATCAGTTTCATGCCTCTGTCCTTAGCTTCTGGCACTTGCTGGCAATCCTTAAAGTTTCTTGGCTTGCAGGTGCATCACTCCAATTTCTTCCTATTTTTACAAGAACGTGGCATGACATTCTTCCCTGTCCATTTGTGTATCTGTATCCAAATTTCCTTCTTATAAGGACACTAGTCATATGTGACTTAGGGCCTACCTTTACCAAGTATGACCTTGTCTTAACTTGATTTACTCTTGCAGTGACCCTATTTCCAAATAAGGCCTCATTCATAGGTCCAGGGTCTACGTGAATTTTTGGAAGACATGATTCAACTCAATATAGCCACCGAAAACTTTTAAATAAATTCATTTTCTATTCAAGTTATCCAGAATCTTGTTCTGCTATTTTCAACCTTGAATCTTGATGAATACAGGTATTCTTTGCAGATCTGAGTTGGTTAAGAAAAGAAGACAAAGTTACCTATGACCTGTGGCTTGAATAACAAGTGTAAACTAACCAGACAAAAAAAAGAATAAAGAGATGGCTGATATACAAAGACACACAAGCTGAAGGGCAGCAAGAATTCCTTTAGATCTTCAGGTAACTTAGCGTGTATGGAGGGTTTGGGGAATCGGGAGCTGAGATTGGGGAGTTTATAGATAAGGAACTAAACAGGTATAAAGGGGCTGGACAAGAACTATATCATCAGTCTGAATGTTACCCATAGGCAGCAGAAGCCATCGATGGTTTTTACTTAAAAGTAACATGAATAGATCTGTATTTTGGAAAGATCTTTCAAGCAGCAGTAAGAAGCCTGATGTGGAAGGATATTAAAGAGAGATTTAATAAGAAGGGTGATGTAGTCTAGGAGACAGTATGAACTAAAGTCACGGTAGAGTGGATGGCAATTTAGGGGTCAATTGTGTCTAGAATCCATGGGACTGGTGACCATCTAGAAGAGGGAAGTGAGAGAGAGAAAGAAAATAGGGATAATTTCAAGGATGGATGGTGATGTCCTTCTTTTCTGAGATATTAACCTATTAACTATCAGTTAACCATCATGTTAACCGTTTGTTAACCATTTTGAAAATTAACCTCTCCTCAAACCTAGCCCTACTGACATTTTGCACCAGCACATTCTTTGTTGTGTTTGTGGGAAGGAGTATCCTGTAAATTGTAGAATGTGTAGCAACATGTTAGAATCTACCATCATATGCCAGTAGTGCCCCTCTAACACCAAATGTGATTATCACAAATGTCTCAACAGATTGCCAAATGTCTCTTAGGGCAAAAATCACCTCTGGTTGCAAACCACTGGGTCAACAGGAGGTGGAATAGGTTTGGAGTGGAGGGAAATGAATCCACTTTTATAACTTCTGAGTTTGTGGTACCTGGGAAACAAGGGCTTGGAGATGTTCACTATGCAGTTGGAGGTAGAAACCTGGAGCTCACAGAAAAGATCTGGGCTGTAGGTATAGATTTGAGAATGCCAGGTCTATGTGTGATAATTGAGACTTAGGTAAAGACAAGATTATCCAAAAGTTTTAAGAAGAATGAAAAACCAGAAACAGGCACTTAGGCTCCCCAACATTCAGAGGTGATGTTGGGGGACACTGAGCTCATCAAAAAGACCAAGAAGTACAGTCTGAGAGTCTTCTCTTTTTCCTCTGTGCCTCTTAACAAATGCACATTTATATAACCCTTCCAATCACATTTATTAAACTATAGAAAGGGGGGAAATAAAGAAATGGTTTTAGAACCCAAAGCCAGGATTTAGGCTACTTGGAGAGTTTGGTAGGTGGCTGTGGAAAAGGGGTTATATCTCATAAGTAACTTAGTTACAATATCTTTAAAACATTTTTTTTAAATATCTTCACCTACAAAGAGCATTAGAAGAAAATTTGTAAATGACTGTCTTTAAATTTTTGGTAGTATATTCTTATCTTCTGGACAAATTATATGTAATACTGCTGAAAGCTAAAACTTCCAATACACTTAAGAGCTGTTAATATTTTTAATTTTTTAAGGCAAATGTTTGAAAAGTGATGAAAATCTCTTACACAAATAAACTACTGAGTAATAGGTGCAAACAAAATTTATCTTAGGAACTAAGATCACGAAATGACTTCACAAACATTAACTTTTACCCAACATTGTGAGTAAAAAGCACTATTTCTCATTGTCTGAATGAAACTTTTATTTCATCATCCTTTTAAAATTACATGAGTCCTGCATGAATATGTTATTATTGTAAAAGATTCAAACCACACAGACAAATTATTTAGAAAAAAACATGAATGTCCCCCCTTCTCCCATGTGCCACTCCCCCTACCATTCCCTCCTTTCCGCAGATGCAACAATTCTCAGCTGTTCAATGTTCAACCATCTAGTCCCCCAGGCTAGACATGGAGCTCACACCAGAAAATGTGAAACATTCTTTGTTCTTCAACTTGCTTTTTCCCCTTTCCAGATCTTGAAGGTATGAAATAATCTTTAGCACCACATAAACAAGAAAAGATTTTTTTCCATGATGATAGAATGAGCTAATGTAATTAAATCAATCCAACATTTATCACAGACTATTTCAGCTAGCTGATATCTGCAGGATGAATTCAGTGAAAAACATGTTGAATTTTAAAGTCTCAATATTTAGATTTGATAGCTGTGGAGACAAAATACCGTCCTTCATCTCACAGCAACAAGACAGTGACAATATCCTATTTTGCCAAAATAATCTCTTCGTTATGAATCAGACATGTTTAGATGTAACATAATACAATTGCCTGAAAGGAAAATCTGAGATGCAAGGGGAAATAATTATTTTCTTTTTAACAAAATACACTTAGACGATTTCTTACTCTTGTTATTTCTGTGCCTGACCCACAGGAGGAAAGGCCTAGGAATATTTTCTAATGAGGAATTAAGTTGGCTTTGGAGGAGACTACAGCTTTGACTGGATAATTTCTGTATTTGCTCTGTAATTCCAATTCAACCCTTACATGACAAATGATGCAAATGAGGGTATCTACAGTAAAGCTAATACTTTAGAAATCCTATGGGGCAACTTTCTCCAAGAACATTAACATTAAGCCTGTATGTCGGGGTGCAGTGGCTCACACCTATAATCCCAGCACTTTAGGAGGCTGAGGCAGGAGGATTGCTTGAGTGCAGAAATTCTAGTCCAGCCTGGGAAATGTAGTAAGACTCCATGTAGGAAATGTAGTAAGACTCCATATCTACAAAAGTAAAAAAAATATCCAAGGCATGGTGGTGTGTGTCTGTGGTCACAGCTACTCTGTGAAGCTGAGGTGGGAGGATCACTTGAGTCAGGAAGGTCAAGGCTCTAGCCTGGGTGACAGAGTGAGAACCCATCTCAAACTAAACTAAACTAAACAGATAAAATAAAATAAAATAAAATAAAATAAAATAAAAAAATAAGGCTTTTTGTTCACCACTGATTTTCATCTCCAAGCAAATGTTCTTGATGCCATGTTCGTATATTGTTACAAATGTGGAGTACTTTCAAATCATCACAGAAAATTGATCTGTTTATTGCACATGGAGTGATTCTTTCCTAAATTAGACTAACAAAGTGTATTTTGTTCTTCCCTGTCATTTATTAGATAAATCCCATCAATACATTTGCTGTTTCCTTCTGAATAAATCCCCTCTCTGCTATCATTTCCATTTTATAATTAGTCAGATCTTTCATCTGGACCCTATTACTCACCTCCTTGGACATTAAATTCCTCTTTTCCAATGGAATAAGCTACCCTGAGTGTCTTTTCCCCAAGTTAGTGCTGAATACTCATATCAAAGTCTCAGTTGGAAGAGGACTGGTTGGAGATTTAAAAGTCCTGGGTCAGAGTTCTAGTTCTGCTCTCACTTTCTGTGCTGCTTTTGGGCAAGCCATTAGTCTGCCTGAGTTTGTTTCCTCATCTATAAAAATTAGGGAGAACACTGTCTGCACCACGTGGATTCTTGTGCTTGTTTTGAGGATTAAAAAAGAGACAGGTCTATGTAAAAGACCTTTGTAAGACATACACATTATACAAGTGAGAATTATTAAAGTACAAGGTGCAGCTTGGGCACACACAAAAAAGCTTTAAAATGTTAGTTGAATCAATAGCTCCCACTCATAATTTGCCTCTATCAGGTGCTTCACATGGGAAGAAAGATAAGAGTTGGAGTGAACTTCCTGGCTCATAAGTGTGTTCCTGTCCCTTTCCCCCAATTTCCCCCATCTTTGAGACCAACCAGTACATGCAGATAGGGCTCTGCAGTGAATATGTCTGAATCTTGAGACTCTTCCATTATGGGCAGAGCTGATATGGGAGACACCTTTCCCCACCTGAGCCTGAGCCAAACAGGGTTTCTGGTGTGGCCATTTGGTCTTTGAGAGGGGAGACAAATTCTCCGTGTTAGAAGCGGGGTCCATTAATGGCAGTACTTTAGAGAAAAGCCTGTCAAATTGCTGCTGCTAACATTCTCGGACTCTTGGCTTTACCTTGGTTCCTTTGCTTCCTAAGGCCCATTGTTAAGTGCCTGCTCAGATTTTGTGAGATAAATAACAAACAATACTCACTTACTAGGGTTTATGGTGTGTTTACAACATGGCCTGGGACTTAGTAAGCATTCAGTAAGTATTAGCTATTATTATTAATAAATGACTTTGAACAATCGTAGCATAAATAATGAATATTCAGTAATGTTAGTTATTATTCATGGTACTCAACTTACATAGCTGTTGCAAGGAATAAAATTAGTTAATGTATGTAATTCACTTTATATAGTGCCAAACAAGTAGTAAGTGCTTAATATCTGTTTGCTATTATTTGTATCATATGAATGCTATAATAAATAATTTATTTGTATTGTTTTGACAAGAATTTTTTCCAACATATTTCAAATATTTCACTCTATTACATGGAGAAGTATTTTATTTTCTAGAAAATGCTAATTGCTATTAATCAGTTTTCTTTTATTGATGGACATTTTGGTAGGTTTAATTTTCAAAAGCTGCCACAAATCCCTTTATAATCTGCCATTGGGCACGTATTTATGTATTTTTATAGAGTAGAGATCTGAAATTACAGTAGTTAAGCCATAAGGCACATTTAATATTAATAGGAAAAACTGCCAATTCAAGGAGCTGTGCCTATTAACTATTACAGCTACATGCTTCTCTATTCTTTTACCAACGTGTCATGTTACCAAAGTTTGAAGTACCTGCCAATAGGTTAAGTTACAAGCTGATTACTTTGGTTTGCATATCCTTGATTACTACTGAGAAACATTTTTCATGCATTTATTGACAATTTATATTTCCTCTTTTGTAAACTGCCTGTTTTCTATTTTCTTATTTACTATCTGATTTAGAGACTGTTTTCTTCCCAGGCATAATGGATTATTCTTGAAAATCCTGTGGAATGTGTCACCTTTTTTCCTAGATCCACCACTTCTGGTACTAAGCGAGTGAGAATGAATTATTTTAGAACAATATTTCAAATTAGAATGATAATGAGCTCCTAATTATTAATTTGAAGCAACGCTATTAAAAGTGAGGTCAGTAGCATCATCCTCACTGCAATGTTTTTAGATAAGTGCATCAGTTCTCAGGCCCTCCAGACTACTTCATCAGAAACACTACGGGTGGGCTCAGCAAGCTGTGCTTTAGTTTAACACGCCTCCTAGGTGATCAAGAAACACTAAACTGGACCATTCAAAGAAGAAAAAATTAGTTAGTGATCCTAAAAATGTATTAAGATTATGATTACATTTGTCTTCCAATATTACTTGAGTCCACATTTGAAAATTATATTGGTAGATTCAACTTGGATGAGTCTCAAGAGAATTATTGCAAGTAAACAGAGCTATTATCATACATAAGGCATGATTCCATTTGCATTACATTATTGATATGACAGAATTAAAGAGGGCAAAGCATGGTGAGGGGCTCGAAGGTGAATGTGGTAACAAAGGGGCACAATGAGGAGTCCCTGTGCTGATGGAGCTGTTCCGTATCTTGACTGTGGTGTTAAATACACAAATCTACACATGTGACAGAATTGCATAGAACTGAATGCACACACACACACGCAAGCAAGTACAAGTTAAACTGGGGAAATCTGAATAAATCAATCGATCGCACTGACATCTATATTCTGCTTGAGATATTCTACAGTTCTGTTTTTTTTTTTCCATTGGGGAAAATTGTGTAAAGTTTACAGGGAACCTCTCTATTTTATTTCTTGTAATCACAAGTGAATCTACAATTACCTTAAAATGAAAAGTTCAATTACATAACAACAATAATAATTCAAATTTGATTAGATTTAATTGTCATCAATTTCCACAAATATTGATAGGAAACTGGGAAAATGGCTCATGGTCCTTTGCACTCTGAATTTGGCAAAATGTTTCAATTTCTTAGTTATAAGTTTAAATAATGAAAAATATAATAAACATGCTAGATCAAGGGCATTTAATTTCCTATTAAAAAGAAAAAAGACCCAGGGTTTAGAAATTTAGAAATAGCTATAATTCTCTTCAAAGAGTATTGTCTCCCATATTTCAGTCTTACATATATTGTATTAACTATTTCTAGGCTGGGTGCAGTGGCTCACACCTGTAATCCCAGCACTTCGGGAGACTGAGGCAGGTGTATCACGAGGTCAGGAGTTCAAGACCAGCCTGGTCAACATGGTGAAACCCTGTCTGTACTGAAAATACAAAAATTAGCAAGGTACAACTGGCAGGTGCCTGTAATCCCAGCTACTCGGGAGGCTGAGACAGGAGAATCGCTTGATGGGTGGCACAGGTTTCAGTGAGCTGATATCATACCACTGAACTCCAGCCTGGGTGACAGAGTGAGACTCCATCTCAAACAAAAATAAAAACACAAGCAAACAAATGAAAACTATTTCTAGATAATAATGACAGCAGTAAAATATAGACATGCTTAAAGATGAAAATAATAGCGTATATTTTAATTTTTAAATTTTAGAACTGAGTCACTAAAAACATTACTAGAAAACATTAGAGTGCAATTTTTGCAGAACAAATGTCTAAAGAACTGTGGGAACTCCTAATTATAGATGAGACTGTAGTTTTCAAATAATGATAAAACACAGTTGCTTAACAATACCAAATACACAAACACTTGCACAATTAATTAATGATTCTCAGAGGAAGAGTGTTTCTGGATCTTTGGTAAATCATTGCAATTTTTACATTCTGACACAATTTCTCATATAACCAACCTGCCAATTGGCAACTCTAGGCTGCCAATTTTGTTTATTTTTCTCCCCAGAGATCACCTGGAAGAAGTTCTTATGTTGTACCTATATCAAACCATTTGTTTTGGCATCTTTTTAGAGCCTTGATTTTTTGGGCTTTATTGATTTTGTCTTACTGGATGACAAATTTAGATGTTAACTGAACATCTATTTGAGGCTTGGGTGGTATATTTTAACACAAACCTTTCATCTGTGAACTATTAAACCCAATAAAGATTGGAGGATATAAAAAAGATGGAGGTGTTTATATTCTAATTCTAATCTTCTTTTTCTTTATTTGGTTGACTTATTTCTGGATTTACCAGGGTAGGCTTCACTCCATTCAATATCCTCTTTCATCTGGGAATTAAAGCCTACCTCAAAAATTTACCAGGGCTGTTAGTAGAATTTATCATATTTAGAATCCATAAGCTATAGTTATTTCCAAAGTAGTGACTTTTACAAATTAAAAGTATTTGCATATATCTGTATTCAACATATAATATATTATTGTAAACAACTTGTTTCTACTCATCTGTTCAGGTCTCCTAGTATCCTACTAGGTAGGAGCAGAGTATTGCCTTAGAGATGGATATTTAGTGAATATAGCATGGAAACTGGAACAATATATGAGCTGATAACTTTGCTTTGGGATAAACTTCTCTGTTGGATTCTATTCTTAGAAAACTCCTGGAAACATATCTATGTGGTGTGTAGTTTGAGGGAAACTGTACTGTAGTAGTTACTCATACAATAAGAAAATTCCATATTCTAAAAATTTGAGACCAACTTTTACTCGTAAGTCTTTGTATTTTGCTGCACTTTGATAATCTCTTTATTTTTCAGAAGCATGACTATTTCTAACATGGGCTTTGAGCTCCTTTTAAGACCAGTGGGAGAGAAGAGGTCTTTTATGATTTCTGTGTACTGAGTCATAACATACCAAGTTGCTGGTGCCAGAAACTCACACTAGACTCCCTTAAACAGTCTCTCCAAACAAGTCAATGAAGGGCCCCTAGAACTATAATTTATGGTACTTCATACATCAATAAGAAAAATGCTGGACTGAGTTCAGAAACAAGGGTCAAATGATGACGATAAGAGCAAACAATTTCAAATTGTAATTGCAGCTGACTACGAAGTTGCTGTTAGAAAATACAAATCAGAGAGAACGACACAGTCATAACTAAGCCAGGCTTCCTTTTACTTAATTGCCTGTTTAAAAGGCAACACTTTCACACTTAGGGGAAACTCTGAAGTATTTGCATCTTCTTCATAAAATATGCAGTTACATAAACTAAGAAAGAGCTCCTTCTTGTCATATATTTTCAAGGAGTGATAAGGCTCGATTATTTGAGCTGATTAAAAGCACTAAATACTTTTAGTGAAGGATAAAGTGTTCCTATGATGTTTAGTTACTGCTGTTAGCCTGTGCTGGACTTGAGCTGTCACATAGCAATGCTGTATAGTTTCATTCTGTTATTCCCACAATAATGCAATCTTTCTTTTTTTCTTTTTCCTTTTTTTTTTTTTTGAGACGGAGTCTTTGTCGCCCTGGCTGGAGTGCAGTGGCGCAATCTCAGCTCACTGCAAGCTCCGCCTCCCAGGTTCATGCCATTCTTCTGCCTCAGCCTCCCGAGTAGCTAGGACTACAGGTGCCCGCCACCACGCCCGGCTAATTTTTTTTGTATTTTTAGTAGAGACAAGGTTTCACCGTGTTAGCCAGGATGGTCTCGATCTCCTGACCTCGTGATCCGCGCGCCTCAGCCTCCCAAAGTGCTGGAATTACAGGCGTGAGCCACCGCGCCCGGCCTACAATAATGCAATCTTTCTAGACATCACTGTGCCACTTCATTGCTCGCCATTATCTGTTACCATTTAAATTCCTTCTCGTTTTAACTATTGTAGTCTTTACAATTATTTACCAAAATTAAGATAACCAATTGAAAGGGGAAAAATATAATGTCTTAAGTCTTACTTACTTAGGAAGACATTGAGTCTTAGTAGATTCTCTAGGTGATTGAAAAATTCCAAATATTAAAAAAAATCCTCCAGCATTACTAGACCATAAGTTGAAAAGAAAATGATGTATCTATATCTTTTGAAATAAAAAGAAAGTAGCTATTATATGTCCTGTTTCTTCTTCTGTCCGATTTACAGCAGGCTGAATCACACTCTACTCAGTCAGGGAAGCTTTTTGCCCTACTTCAGGCAAAATTTTCACAGGCATTTCTCTTATCTAAGCCTCTCTCTGAACCTTTCTTCTATTTCTGTTACTTTATCTAATTTGGGAGATAAGCAGGCTCAAAAACAAACAAAAAGAGCTGCCAAAGAAATAATAGAGGCTTTTGTCTCTTTTCTGAATTGGAACCTTCCTACCCGCTAATGTAGTCTAAATTAAAACACAGTGAGTCACCCTTTTCTATTATTTGCATGAATCCCACACCTGTTGCCACCTTTGCAGAAAAGGTCACTCTGAGAGTGATGACGCATGCTGCCTACCCTCTTCAAGGACTTTCTAGCTGTCCATGCTCATCAATAGCATCCGTAAAATTCATTCTACACGTCACTTTCTTCAGTCTAGGTCCTAGAAATCAGTAGACCTGTACTGCCTCTGAGTAAGGATCCTTTTTGACTTAAATTCCCCTGAGTAATTCAGGCTGTGATGCTAACCCCAAGTACCCTAGAAAAAGCCTTGAAAGTCAATATGTGTAAAGCAAACCACTTTTGATTTGCTAGCAATTGAAAAGACAATAGCATACAATATCCTCCATTCTTTGTCAAGAGAAAATTTGAATTTATTCTATTGTTATTGTTTAAGAGAAGTGAGATATTGTGATACATTTACATTTTCACTTAGAATGATAGCAATAGTTATAATGCACTACATGACCATTGCTGTGTAAATGATTTAATTCACTATCATATTTGACCCTCACCCAAAGACATAGATGCTGCAGTCTCCTTTTCTTGAAATAAAAAAAAAATAACTGAGGTTTGGGGAGATTAAACAGTTGATCATCACACAGCTAATAAGAACTGATAAGAACTGGAGGTGTAATTTGAATCAAAGGCTTTTCTTCTCCAGTCTGTGTTCTTTTCTATCTTACTGTACTACCTCAGAAAAAAAGAATCATACTAATTCTGAATCTGCTTTAACTGAATTTGTGATCATTTAGTCAGGTAGAGCTAGCATTTATTCAACCTTGTACTCCGAGGCTAAATTTATTAATTCAAGAAGTATTTACTGAGTGAGGGTTATGTACCAAGTGATTTTCCTCCTAAGTTCTTCAGATATTCATCAATTTTAGTAATAGACACCAGTTTCAAGACAAAATACTCATTTCCCAAGCCAACATCAAAGACAATTATTTCATCTATTATCAGTTGTTGGAAGATTAGCCCATTAGATGTCTTTAATACATTCTGTTTCTTCTTCCAGGCTTGAGTGTGAATCTGAAATATTATACAACTTTTTGAAGCAGACTCTTTAAAGACCAAAATTCCTAGTTCCCACCACAAGATAATTAAAGCCATCACTACTGAAAATTTTTAAAACTTAAAAAACACTTAGATTCCATGATAGTGATGTTACAACACATTTAAGTTGCATGTCTTGTAACTCTATGCTAAATTAAAAATTCCTTTTTCTCCATTTTGATGGAATTAAACTGCTATTGAATCTTTCCATGAAGACCAGCTAATCTTGCTACAGGTTTTCTTAATCTCTAAAATGTAATGAATGATATTTATGAGAAGAATCATAAGAAGATTAAGTAAAGTTAATAAACAGGAAGGCAAAGGGAGAAAGAAGGTAAAAATAATGGCTAAAGAAAGTAAACAAAATTTTAAAAGACTGGGGAGAAGTAAAGAAGATGCAAAGTAAGGGTAGAATTCTAAGCTCATGGAGCATCAGGGGCAGCTTACAAAGAATCCTTTTTTTGTCTCTCTTAGCATGATCGTGAACATATATTGACAATTGAAGTTCATCAGTGAAAATCTCATTTTTGCTAGCCCTTTCCATGTCTCAAATAAATGAAGTGAGGCTTATGGCTACTTGATAACACTTGATAACACTTATAATACAGGGTGCTCTGCTAAGGAGCTCTCATAGGGCCTTGCTCTCCTTGAGGTGCTCCTAAGCCATCTAAAGAATGGAATAGATGTAAAAATAAATAAATAAATAAATAAATCAAATAATTAAATAAAACACCTCTCTGTTCTTTGCCAATCTCAATGCAATCCTTCTTATTTATTCCCTCATTCATAGTTGTTCATTCATTTAAGAAAATATATACTGAGAACTAAAAACAATGTAGTGGGCTCTACAAAACAATTTTTAAAAAGTACGCACAGGATCTTGCCTAAATACTTCCACATTAAATACCTTCTCTGAGTGTGTTACTGGACCATCAACCCCAACAAATACAAAACTAAGCTCAGTGTGCTCTTCCTACCATGCCCCATCACTAATGACCCAGTATTTCCACCTCCACCAAATCTGTTCTTCCACTAATATCTCACGTTTTTGTTACTGGTAAAAACCATCCCCTTTATCATCTAAACTAGTAACCTGAGAGTCCCTTTTCTGTTTTTTGTTTTTGTTTTTTTTGGCTTCCTCTCTCTACTTCTCTAATCAGTCATTAGGTAACTTCGATTCTGCTCCTGATTCGATCTCCTTCTCTCCACCCTCTTATCATCTCTTACCTGAACTTAACTGAGATGACGCTCCTATCCAACGTCTCCTCCAGTGCCTTTTTTTCCTCCCTGTATATACATGGTAGCCTGAACAATGCCCCCAAGGTTCAAATTGCATCGTATCACTTTCTTGCTAAATGTCCTACTCTTCCTTACAAAACAAGAAATAACATCTCTTAAAATTGTAGAGAAATACCTTCACATCTATTTTATTTACATATCTACCTACCTACTAATCTTTTTAATTTTTATCTTAGCATTCTTTTCCATGAATGCTTGGCTTGCATTATGTTGTAATTTTCTTGAAATATGTGTTAGAAGTCATATTTTTAATCCTTTATGGGAAGTAGAAGATCATTGAATTTATTTTAATAAGTCAGAGACAGGACCAGGGTGTGATTTACAGGGATGAATAATAGCAATTTGAAAATTGGACCAGAGAACTCAGAGGCTAGAAACTGAAGGAATGAGCTACAGTAGGTGGTTACTGCAGTGTTGCTGAGCCAGGGCAGGAAAGGAGATGCAGTGAGATGACATGCATGAGATAAAGTTATATATGAACTCACCTGAGCTGTTATGATTCACATTATCAGGCTGATTGTGTGGCATAACACTCACAATGGAAAATGGAAGGAGCAGAAAGAGTAGAGAATCTATTAGGCTTTTCTTAGAAGTTAATGTGAGGAGATTAGTAGAGAAGTGATATGCAGAAAACCATTATAGAAATAAATAAAAACCATTTGCACTTAACATAGGCATTGTGTAAAATAATATTTCTAAGATATTCACGTATCTCTTGGTCACCATATATTTCAACCATTGCTTGATTTAATTTTACAGTATTAATTTGTTAGCAAACATTTTATACAATTTTTAGGAATAAGTAAATTGTGAAGAGTTACACTTCTTTCTAATTTGAAGCCTGAAGAGTTATACTTCTTTCTAATTTGAAGCAGTGTTTTATGCTGAACACTGTATGCAACCCTGTGGAAATAAATAAACACAAGATAATCCCTACCCTCAAAGGAAATTACAAACTCATTGAGAGTTTTTAACAAACAAAAAAGAAATCTAAAATTTAGTCAATTAAGTAGAAAATTCAGGCCCCCAAACACTTTCCTCTTAAAGGCATATAACCAAAGCATGAAAAAAGGGATACTTAATTTGTTTTGCTTAATTTATTGGTTACCTACTAGAACTTGAGGCCCCAAAACACTAAACAAAAAGAAAGTATTCATGGGAAATATTCAATATGCAAAACATGCCTGCCAAGAAACCAAACAACCCACACATAGCCAGTAAAAGTGAAGACTCTTACTTCATACTCTAAATGCCTCCAGACTGAATCTGTGTCAGGGGGAGAACATTTCACAGCTGTATAACTTCTTTTAGGGAGATTTTCTGCCAGTCTTAAAACTCTGTAACACAAATCATTACCTAGAGAAGCACACCCGAACTTCTTAAATAATGAAGGGAATGTATAGGAATGTTGTTATTTTAAACTTTTAGGGAAGAGGATGCTCTGTTGAGCAAACAACTACTTTGCAACTCTTAGCATTTTAAAAAGAACATTTTCAGCATTATGACTAGGATTCATGTATTCTAATTAGAAAACTTAAAATCCAGGGTATGGTCACATTAGAACCAAAATAAATACTTTGTAACATTTAGCTTTGTACTCTTTAAACAGTTGTCATTAAAATAAGGATAATTTCATGTGTTCTTTGCTACAAAATGTAGATGTGGGGCATTTTCCAATCCTTCAATAAAGCAAAATTTGTGCAAAATGCAATTTTTTATGTTTTGTTTGCCTTCTAACACACAGCATAGGCAAAACCATCACTCATTGACTTGAGGATATGTTACTCATGTCATTTCATACAATTTTGACAGTAGTTTGTTTTTCTCTTTTTTCTTCTTTTCCACCCCTTATGCTTATAAATGATTATTCAGTGTTTCTTACCTTTCTCTAATGTTTAATATGCTATCCAAGGTAGACGTAATGAAAGAGCAGTATGGAATAAAGAAGTATTTATTGAGAAATTAATTTCTATAAAATGTAGTAGAGAAAATTTAGAGAAGAAGCATATTCGTATTGAAATTGCTACAATGAAATTTTCCTGCTGGGTAAAAGGACCGTAATAAAATGTGTCCTGGATGCCCTTGAGGATGTATTGATCATAGTGACTTGCATCTAACCAACAGTATAGAAGGTTGGGGGACTTTATCATGGACAAACCTGGCAGACAGCACCTTAACCAAGTGATAAAGGTAACATTCCCAGTAATAATTCATGCTTACATTGTATCACTCTTGACATGATATGTGATGGTCACCTCTCCCTAAATCTATTTCTTCAGTCTAATCATTCGAAAAACAGCACACAAGCCTGAACTGATGGATGTTATACAAAATGACCACTACTCCTCAGAATTGCCAAGGTCTTAAAAAACAACAACAACAACAACAACAAAAAACAACTGAGGAACCATCACAGATTAGAGGAGGATAGGAGGCCAAGGACTAAATGCAATGTGGTATCCTCGACTGCATCCTAGAATAGAAAAGGACATTAGTGGAAAACTAGTGGAAGCTGAATAAAATTTGTAGTTTATTTAATAGTAATGTATTTATGTTATTCTTAGTTTTGACAAATGTACTATGGTCATGTAAGATGTTAACTTAAGAGAAAACTAGTTAAAATGTGTATGGAAACTGTACTATCTTTGTAACCTTTATGCAAATCCAAATTACCCTAAAATTTAAAAAAATGATTATACACCCCCACACCCTCAATCAGGGCTTAATTACAATTTTTAAAAAGGATAAAGAAGCTCCTTTATAGAAATGGGAAACTTCTTTTCATGGACAAATAAAACATAGTTTCTTGATGTTTAAATAGGGGCTTGATGTCAGAGCACCTTTGAGATTTTAGTTGTGTTAGAAATTTAAGCAACCCAAACAAGATTTTTAGATTGACCTTTGTGTATGCAGAAAAACAATGGTATGTAATTCATGAAAGTAATATTACTCAATTTTCCTTCCATTTGTTGTTTATTGACTACTAGCAAGGCATAAGGAATACTAAAACATTAGATTCACACATGGAGCAAACTGATACCCAGAAAATTTATTATCAGGCCTGAAAACAAAGTATAATCCTTCTGACTACTGAGCCACAATTATTCTAGCACACCTTGGAGCCTGCTAGACCAATCCCATAATTCCATGGGGGCAGGTAATATTTTGAGTGGAGAAGCCATCCTATTTCTCTATGGAATTTTGAGGAGGCAGTGAAGGGACAACATTAGAAACTTACCAAATGGTGAGAGATTATGTAAATTATGGACCTAATTTGCAGCATCTTTGATGGAGATTTTGCTTATTCTCTTTACAACCCTATGTAGTTTAATTGCTGAAATCATCAGAGTTGTGCATTAGGGATAATAAAAAAATTACTTGCAATGTTCTTTTTTTTTAAATTTTTTTATTTTTTTATTATTATACTTTAAGTTCTAGGGTACATGTGCATTAATGTGCAGGTTTGTTACATATGATATACTTGTGCCATGTTGGTGTAGCTGCACCCATTAACTTGTCAGCACCCATCAATTTGTCAATATTATAATCAGATATACTCCCAATGCAATCCCTCCCACCTCCCCTTCCCCCTCCCCCTCCCTCCCCTTCCCTCCCCTTTCCCCCCTCCCCCTGTCCCCCCTCCCCCTTTCCCCCCTCCCTCTTCCCCCTCCCCTTATTCCCCTCCCCTCCCCCCTCCCTATTCCCCATACCCCTTCCCCCCTCCCCATGATAGGCCCCGGGTTGTGATGTTCCCTTCCCGAGGTCCAGAGTGATCTCATTGTTCAGTCCCACCTGAATGGAGTGAGAACAATTGGTGTTTGGTTTTCTGTTCTTGTGATACATTTGACTAAAAAAACAAACAAACCCCATCAAAAAGTGGGCATAAGGGATATGAACAGACATTTCTCAAAAGAAAACATTCATACAGACCAACAGACACATGAAAAAATGCTCATCATCACTCGCATCAGAGAAATGCAAATCAAAACCACAATGAGATACCATCTCTACACCAGTTAGAATGGCAGTCATTAAAAAAGTCAGGAAACAACAGGTGCTGGAGAGGATGTGAGAAATAGAAACACTTTTTACACTGTTGCGTGGGATGTAAACTAGTTCAACATTATGGAAAACAGGTATGGCGATTCCCAAGGATCTAGAACTAGATGTACCATATGGACCCAGCCAATCCCACTTTACTGGGTATATACCCAAAGGATTATAAATTATTCTACTACAAAGACCACCTGACTGTATTGTTTATTGCAGCACTTATTCACAATAGCAAAGACTTGGAATCAACCCAAATGTCCATCTGTGACAGACATGGATTAAGAAAATGTGGCCACAATAATACACCATGGAATACTATGCAGCCATAAAAAAGGGATGAGGTTTGCATTCCATTTGTTAGACATGGATTGCAGCTGGAAACCAATCATATCTTAGCAATGTTCAAGATTGATGTAGTAGACAGACTCTGAGATGACACCTAATATTTCCCCATCTATAATGCTCTGGGTAATCCCCAGGCAGTTAGTGTAGTCTTGACTTAGTGACTCCCTTTCAGTGAATAGAGTACAGCAGAAGTGATGAGATGTCACCTCCTATATTGGGTTATAAAAGATTGCAGCTTTTCTCTGTGGGGTGCTTAGTTTTTTTCATTCTCTCTGGAATCACTTACAGGTTAGGGGAATCCAGGTGCAAATCAAAAGGAGTCCTGTGAAAAAATCCACAGGCCCGAAACAATCTGTAAATGAGCTTGAAAGTGGGTCTTCACTAATCCCCCATCCACCAAATTCAGCTGTGACTGCAGCCCATGAGAAACTGTAAGCAGAGCCATCTAGCCACACTATGCCTGAAACTGGTCTGCTAAAACTGTGAGATAACAAATGTCTATTAATTTTAAGCTGCTAAATTTTGGGTAATGTGTTATAAACCACAGTAGATTGCTAATAGAGTTGATACAAGGGATGGGGTTTTAATCAGATACCCACATTTATTTAATGTTGCGGATGTTACTATAGTTGTCTAACATATTTTTTATAAAGAGTGATACTAGGAGAGTATATATCACTTATTCTCTTATTCAATTTACCTTTCAGAGAGCTATGGTTTATATTTTTCTTGATACTCTAAAATATTTTGGGGAACCCTAATTCTTTCATTTGTTTTGTTGTACTTAAGGCCATCTTTAAGACTACAGAATTTAAACTGAAAATAGAAATTGAGCCTCAGTCATAATCTGTGATTATGAAAATGTTTTAATGATATAACAACATGTCTTTATACCAGAAAACTTCTCTTGAGAAATGTAGTGAATTAACTGTCTTATATTCATTTAAAAAGTATTGCTTGGCAACACATAGAAGTGTTTACATTTATAAGAACACCAGACAAATACTTTATTATTGGCACAGTAACTCATGTAATGCTTTCAAAAATGTCTGCTTCTTCTTTTTGTTCTTTCTACTATAATCAAATCATTTTTGCTCATATCTGAACAGTTTAATATTGCTTAATTATTTGCTCTTTCACATTCGTATATCTTGAATGTAAGGCCAGATCAAGTGTTCCACTACAACTTATGTCTCCAATATCTATATCTATATCATCTATATAGATGTATGTATACACACAAACTTATATGTGAATCTAGGTATAAATATATACATTTTTGTGCAGTATGTATGTAAGTGCATATATATATATATATAATATGTTTAACTCTTCATTGCCTTTGTATTTATAACATAGTAAAAATAACAAAGCAATCTCAATGTTATGTATTGCTGTGGTTCTAAGATGGGAACACAGTTTCCAGAGTATCTTCTGGAAGCTTTCTTAAATAATGCATATTCATTAGGTAAGATATGTGAGTTTAAGCAAACTTTCCTAGATGATTCTGCTATTCAGTTTCAGATGTAGGAATGTAGTTCTAATGAAATTTTGCTTTCTCTTTGAAATAACAGATTTTTTATCAATTTGTTTTGTTGAGTTTAAAAAAACATATCCTAGGAATTATTATTATGGAACAGTTATGATGGGACTTACTGAAAACATTAAACATGAGTGCTGCCTTTGGATGACTCACAGTCTAGGGGAAAGGATAGAGAGAAAGCCACTACCTACAATTTTGTGCTTTATGTATACAGCATTTTTTAATGTATGGTCCAGAAAAAATGACTCAACACTGCCTGCCCTAACAGTTGGCATGAGCAGTGAGATATGAGCATTTTTGTTCTTGTCATCACATATTCCCTAGATTACTATGATTTTGTCATGTTTGCCTTTCATTTTGAGATGTTGACCATTATTAATTGCAATATGATCAACAGGTAGAGAAGCTGGGAGAGTTTAATGCAGAGGCATTATGATTATGATAAAAACAAAAGGAGCTCATCAGAAGTGAAAAATTATTTGACTTAGAATTCAGAAGGACAAAGGACAAATTATTCAAAATGTCAAATGTTATCTATACAGCCAATGATAGGGAATAGTTATAAATGAAATTTTAAAAATATTCACTATGGCTAAGAAGATCAGGATCAATGTGAAATGCCAGTTGCTTAATGTTATCTCAAGTGAAGATAAGACTTTAAGAAGATACAGATGAAAAAACTGGTGATTCTTTTTCCTGAAAAACCAGGGTGATTCACAGGCTCCTGACCAGTTTTCCCTTCTGTACATCATCACATTGTGTGGTGGTGCATGCTAGATGCTAAGGAAGAGACTTGCTGTGATCCTTATCAAGAGAGGCATTATCTGCATCAGCTAATTTTCATATGGATAAACCTAGTCTAGTTTCCAACCTAGTGGGAAAAAAATGCTTAAAGAAAATATACAAACAACAAGAAGAGTATGGCTGTTTTAAAACTTTGAAGGACTCAAATGACTACACATTCATTTTGTGACGATGCAAATGAATTACATGAGCCAAAACCCTCTTAGTTATTCTAGGCTTTAGCACAAAAGGGCTTCTGGAAGTTCTATTTTGTACATAGAAGATATGTACAAGTTTCAGAGAAATATTTATAGTTTAAACAAGAGAAATCTTTAGACTACCTTGTCACTGAGGGTAAAGCCTCCACATTGTCTTTTGGACCCCAGTGCAACATGGTGGTCTCTTCTTAACACTTTGCCCCAGTTTCTGCTCCCTAAGCCTCCCTTCCCACTGGCTCTGTGTATTCTTGTAACTACCCTCTGACCTATTCTTGCTAAATTCTTTCTCTTATCTGTAGCACTTCACCTCATCTTCTAGTTTTGGTTTGTTTTCCAATTTCTTTAGTTGCAAATCCCTTAATCATTTGTTTAAAAACAATAGAATGTGTTTGAGAAGCATAGATATAATGTTCTCTCTTCTACATGGGATCATAAAAAAAGCCCTCTGGATCAAAATGCACTTTGTATAGCTGAAGTCATGATTTCTACACGTCACTCATGTTTGATAAAAAGCACTAATTTCTTATAACATACAGTGAATGTTTTCCACATATGATCTAGAGGGATATATGTAACAATATGTTGTTTGTTTTATAAAAGATATATAGTAGTATGAATATAATAATCTCAATTAAGTTACAAGTTAGCTGTAGTCACATGTATATTATTTATAAGAGTAGGAAACATGAAGATAAAATATAAAAGCCATAGAGTAAGCTTTTTAACTTACAAACAGATGTGACATTGTTTAATCTACATGTACCCTGGAAAGATTGTGTGGGCGTTTCTCATATTCCTTCCGAAGTTTCTAGCCCAAGTTGTAAAGGGCTGTGTAAACCTTCTACATATTTATCAGCAAAAATTATTTTATCCATTGCTAAAATTTAGTCAGTTTGAGGGTGAACCAAAGCAGCTGTTAATACCATGTAACTTTGCTTACTCTATGGTTGAAGTCAGGACATAGAGAAGGGACTGTACTGTATTGTGAACAAGGCTTATCCCTTGAAGCATAACTATTACATGTCTTTGTGATAATCAATGCACATTTAAGTCATTTACTACCCTAAAAGTGATTTATACTAAATTACCTAACCATTTTCAACCAACCAATTTTGAATCCTGCTAGGATTTCAAAGAAGAGTAATAAATAACCCAAGATTTGGTCAGTAACCCTTATGGCGGAAACAGAGAGGGAAAAAACAAGTCATGGTAGATGTTTGATAACTTTTGTAACATACATTCCTACCATTCCTACATTCCTGTACTCTGTCTGTTGGACTCTGACTTCCTTGCTTTTCTCAACTCAGGGAGTCTGATGCCTGTTTATGAAGGAGTTCCTCCGTTCTGTGCTGCCCCTGGAAACTCTCAAGGCAGTAAGCTGGGCCAACCATGGGGACTGTTTTGTTTCCCTTCTCTCAGAAATCACTCTTCTTCTTTGCCAATGTTCGGTGACTTCAAAACCTTGTTTCGTGTATTTTGTCCGTTTTTTTTTTTTTTTTTTTTTTTTTTTTTTTTTTTTTTTTTTTTTTTTTTTTTTTTCTGTTGTTGATTTAGTTAGGAGTATAAATCTTGTCCTTCTTATATCATGTTGGTCAGAAGTGGAAGTCTTGTTTTGTTTTAATTAAATGGTTGGATTTTCCTGGTTTGCACTAATTGTAAGTCAACTGCCATTATGCCTCATTTTTTATTGTTGTGTTTGGAATGAGTTAGGGGTTGAGATTCACTTTCTTTTTTCATATTCAGTTGTTCCAGCAGGACCATTCATTAAAGAGAAATTTATTTTCCTGTTGAATTTATTTGCTACCTTGGTTGAAAATCAATTGAGCATAAATATGTGGGTCTAGCTTTGTCATTATTCTGTTCCATTGACCTATTATCTCTTTATTTAGATATTCTTTAATTTCTTTCAGTATTATTTTAAAGTTTTTAAAGTTTTAAAGTTTTAAAGGCTTGCATATATTTTGTTAGATTTATTATCAGAAATTTGAGGGGTTTGACACTATAGTAAATAGTATTTAAAAATTGTATTTTACAGTTGTCTGTTGTTACTATATAAAAGTACAATTCACTTAATTCTAGTCCTATTTTAGATTACATAACATTTTCTACATACATAATCATGTTGTCAGTGAATAATAAAATTTAATTTCTTCCTGTCTCATAGTTCTGCCTTTTATTTATTTTTCATGAACTTGGGACAAGAATGGAGAATCTTTTTTTTTTTTTTTTTTTTTTTAATTTTTTTAGATGGAGTCTCACTCTGTTACCCACACTGGAGTTCAGTGGCGTGATCTTGGCTCACTGCAACCTCTGCTTCCTGGCTTCAAGTTATTTGCCTGCCTTAGCTTCCTGAGTAGTTGGTACTGCAGACACGCCACCACACCCAGCTAATTTTTTGTATTTTTAGTAGAGACAGGGTTTCACCATGTTGGCCAAGATGGTCTCGATCTCCTGACCTTGTGATCCACCAGCTTCAGCCTCCCAAAGTGCTGGGATTACAGGCATGAGCCACCGAGCACAGCCAAGAATGGAGAATCTTTTCCTGTCCCAATTTTAGGGGGAAAAGATTTAATATTTCACTACTGAGTATGAGGCTGTTGACTTTTTATATGTAACCCAAATCAGATTGAAGAAGTTTCCTTCTCTTCTGAGACTGCAAAAAGTTTTTGTCATAGATAAGTGTTAAACTTTGCCATGTACATTTCCTGCATCTATGAAAATAATCAGAAGGGGAGTGGCCAAGATGGCTGCCTAGAAGCACTTAGGTGCCTGTCTCTCAAAGAGTTCAGAAACAGAAGCGGTGAGTAAATACAGCACTTTCAATAGAAACATCCAGGTACTCTCAATGGGACTAGTCAAGGAAATAACTTGACCCACAGAGAATGGAGAAAAGCAAGGCAGAACAGTGACCCACCTGGGAGTGACACTGAGCCAAGTGAACCTCCCCCATCCAGGGAAGTGGTGAGTGAATGTGTGACCCCAGGAAAGCATGCTTTTCCCATGGATCTTTGCAACGCTTGGGTCAGAAGATCCTCTTGTGAACCCATGCCACCAGGGCCTTCACTCTGGCACACAGAGCTACATGGAGTCTCATCAGAGCAGCCAAAAAGGCATACACAGAGACTCAGGAGCTTCAGATACTGTGACTCCAGGCTTCCCAGCCAAAGTAACTGCAACTCTAGCAAAGCAAGAGTTTAGACCCCCATACATACCCCTAGGAAAGAGGCTGAATCCAGGCTGCTAAGGAATGATGTTCTGCAGGCCCCACTTACGTGGTGCCTCACAGGATAAAACACACTGCCTTGGAATTCCAGCCAGCTACCAGTGGCAGTGTTGCACCTCCCTGGGACAGAACTCCTCTAGGGAGGGGCAGACCACCATCTTTGCTGTTTGAGTGACTTAGCCGTTTCAGCATGTGGGCTTTGTAGAGTTCAAACCAACAAACAGCAAAAGGGATCCCACAGCGCAGCACAGCTGCTCTACCGCCCGAGCATGGTAAGACTAGCTTAAAGAACTCACTTAAAGGGTGAGTTCCCAATCCATTCCTCCTCACTGGGTTGGACCTCCCAAACAGGACCTCTAGTCACCCCCACTGGTGTTCTCTGGCTGACAGAGATTTGAAAAGTCCTGGTGACAGAGCTCCCAGACAGAGATATGGACTGCCATCTTTGCAGCTTGGGTGTCTTAGCCATTCCAGCCTCCAGGCTCTAGAGACCCCAAGCCAAGCAGGGGTGGAAGTGGTACCCCAGTACAGCACAGCTGCTCTACAAAAGCATGGTGACATGCTTCCTTAAGCAGGTCTTCAATCCCATTCCTTCTCAGTGGGTGGACCCTCCCAACCAGGGCCACTGGCCACCGCCATTAGTGTTCTCTGGCCTCCAGATATTTGAACACTTTCTGGGACAGAGCTCCCAGAGGACAGAGTGGGCCGCCATTTTTGCTATTTGGACAACTTAGCAGTTCCCAGGGGCTTTGGAGAGCTCAAACTGACTGGGGATTGAAGTGGTACTCCAGCATAGCACAAGTAGCCCCATGAAAACATTGCCAGACTGCTTTTTTAATTGGGCCCCTGACCCTACTCCTCATCACTATCTGGAGCTTCCCAACCAGGGTCTCTGGCTACCCCCACCAGTGTTCTCTGGTTGTCAGAGGTTTCAGGCCATCTCAGGACAGAGCTCCCAGGAAGAGGAGCAAGCTGCCATCTTGTTGTTTGGGCAACTTAACCATTCCAGTCTTTGGGCTTCAGAGTGTCTGAGGTGACCAGGGACTGAAGTGGACCCCCAGCACAGCACAGCTGCTGTATGAAAACATAGACCACTTTTTAAAGTGCATCTCTGATCCTATTCCTCCTGACTGGGCAAGGCCTCCCATCTAGGGTCTCCAGCCACCACCTACAGGTGTGTTTGGTCAGGCAAGAGGTCCATACCTCCTTGGGATGGAGCTCCCAGAGGAAGGGGCAGGCTGCCATCTTTTCTGTTTCACAGCCTTTACTGGTACTCCAGGTACAAGATACCTCCAAGTACTAGAAATTCTGAGGTGACTAGAGACTGGAGCAGACCCCCAGCATACCACAGCAGCCCTATGGAAAAGTGGCCAGACTGTTAAAAGAAAAAAAATCCACAGTTCAGCAACCTCAAAGATTGAAGGTAGATAGCCCACAATGATGAAAAATATTCAGCACAAGAACCCTGACAACTCAAAAAGCCAGAGTGTCCCCTTTCCTCCAAGTGACTGCATCACCTCTCCAGCAAGGGTTTAGGACCAGGGTGAGGCTGAGATGGCTAAACTGACATAGTAGAATTCAGAATATGGATAGGAACGAGGTTCACCAAGCTAAAGGAGTATGCTGTAACCCAATGTGAGGAAGCTAAAAATCCTCATAAAACATTACAGGAGCTGACAGACAAAATAGCCAGCATAGAGAAGAACATAACTGACTTGACAGAGCTGAAAAACACAGTATAAACTTTTCATAATGCAATCACAAGTATTAATAGCAGAATAGACCAAGTGGAGGGAAGAATCTCAGAGCTTGAAAACTACCTCTCTTAAATTAGATAGCAAGACAAAAACAGAGAAAAAAGAATGAAACAGAAAGAGCAAAACCTGCAAGAAAGATGTAATTATGTAAAGAGAACAAATCTATGACTGATTTGTGTACCTGAAAGAGATTGAGAGAATGGAACCAATTTGGAAAATGTATTTCAGGATATCATCCATGGGAACTTCCCCAACCTAACTAGAGAGGTCAACATTCAATTTCAGGAAATCTAGAGAACCCAGTAAGATACTCCATGAGAAAATCATCCACAAGACACATAATCATCAGGCTCTCCAAGGTCAAAATCAGGGAAAAAAAAATGTTAAAGGAAGCTAGAGAAAAAGGCCAGGTCATCTACAAAAGAAAGCCCATCAGACTAACAGTGAACCTCTCAGCTGAAACTCTACAAACCAGAAGGAATTAGGGACCAACCAATATTCAACATTTTTTTTTTTTTTTTCTTGACAGAGTTTTGCTGTTGTTGCCTAGGCTGGAGTGCAATCTCAGCTCACCTCAAGCTCTGCCTCCCGGGTTCAAGCAATTCTCCTGCCTCAGCCTCCCAAGTAGCTGGGATTACAGGCATGCGCCACCACACCTGGCTAATTTTGTAGTTTTAGTAGAGACGAGGTTTCTGCATGTTGGTCAGGCTGGTCTTGAACTCCTGACCTCAGGTGATCTGCCCGCCTTTGCCTCCCAAAGTGCTGAGATTACAGGTGTGAGCCACCATGCCCAGCTCAACATTCTTAAAGAAAAGAAATTCCAACCCAGAATTTCATATCTGGCCAAACTAAGCTTTATAAGTGAAGAAGAAACAGGATCATTCTCAGACAAGCAAATGCTAAGGAATTTTTTTTATCACCAGACCTGTCTTACAAGAATTCCTGAAGGAAGCACTAAATATAGAAAGGAAACACCATTGCCAACCACTACAAAAACACACTGAAGTACACAGACCAGTGACACTATAAAGCAACCACATAAACAAGTCTGCAAAATAACCAGCTACCATGATGACAGGATCAAATCCACAAATCAATACTAACTTTAAATGTAAATAGACTAAATACCCAATTAAAAGACGCAGAGTGGCAAGCTGGATAAAGAACCAAAACTCATTGTTATGCTGTCTTCAAAAGATTCATCTCACATGCGGTGACACACATAGGTTCAAAATAAAGAGATGGAGGAAAATTTACCAAGCAAATAGAAAGCAGAAAAAAAGCTGGAGTTGCAATCCTAGTTTCTGACAAAATATCTTTTAAACCAACAAAGATCACAAAAAGACGAAGAAGGGAATCACATAATTATAAAGGGTTCAATTTGACAAGAAGACCTAGCTACCCTAAACATACATGCACCAAACACAGGAGCACATGGATTCATAAAGCAAGTTCTTAGAGACCTTAAAAAGAGACTTACATTCCAACACAATAATAGTGGGAACTTTCGCACAGCACTGACAATGTTAGACAGATCATCAGGACAGAATGCTGTCACTTATATGTGGAGCCTAAAACAATAAACTTACAGAAACAGAGGGTAGAATGATGGCAACAGAAGCTGGAGGATGGGAGAGGTGGGGAAGTGATGATCGAAGGGTATAATGTTTCAAACAGGGAGAATATGTTTTCTCTTTTTATAAGTTCTGTTGTACACATGATGAATATAGTTAATAATAGAGTGTTGTATATTTCAAGTTTGCTAAGTAAATTTCAAATGTTCTTGCCACAGAAAAATGTTGAGGATTTGAGGTAATGGGTATGTTAGCTAGCTGGATTTAATTATTTCACATTGTATTCGTAAATTGTAATGTTTTGTACTTCATAAATTTGTTTCCATGCAACGTCTCTTCACAGAACCCATACATCTATACAATTATATATTGTTAATTTACAATAAGAAAGAAAAACTTTATAAGATTTATTTTGTATAAGTGATAAATTATGCTGATTAACTTTTGAATATTATACAATCACATTCTTGGGATATGATATGATATGATCAATTCACTTGACTGTAAAATGTTATTCTTTTTATTTGTTGCTGAATTTGATATGCTGTTTTGTTAAGAATTTTGGATCTATGTTTATGCTTAATATTAGTCTGGAATTTTTTCTTCTTCTAGTGATACCTGCTTTTGGTATCAGGGAAATACTAACGTCTTAAAATAAGTTGGCAAGTATTCCTTCCTCTTCTTTTGCTGTGAAAGAGTTTATATAGGACTTGTATTGTCTCTTTCTTAAATATGTGGTAACAGTTGTTAATGAAGACTTCTGGGCCTTGAGTGTTTTCTGTGGAAAAGTTTTAATCACAAATTTAATCTGTTTAGCAAATACAGATTTCCGTTCTTTTTAAAGAAAAATTCCTTTTGAGGTAGGGCTGATAATTTGTGTCTTTAAAATACTTGTACATTTTGAGGCCAGGAGCAGTGGCTCACGCCTGTAATCCCAGCACTTTGGGAGGCTGAGGTGGGCAGATCATGAGGTCAGGAGATTGAGACCATCCTGACTAACACAGTGAAACCCTGTCTCTACTAAAAATACAAAAAACTAGCCGGGCATGGTGGCAGGCACTTGTAGTCCCAGCTACTCAGGAGGCTGAGGCAGGAGAATGGCATGAACCTGGGAGGCGGAGATTACAGTGAGTCAGGATCATGCTACTGCACTCCAGCCTGGGTGACAGAGGAAGACTCCATCTCAAGAAAGAAAAAGAAAAAAAAAAAGATTTAGTACATTTTATCTGAGGTGTCAAATGATACTAAGATGCCAAATATATCTACTAGGGTCTTTAGTGATAATTCTTGTTTCCGTGAGACAGTTTTTGTTATTTCTGTTTTTTCTTGTTAAGTCTATAGATTAGTCACTTTATTAATCTTTTCCAAAAAAAAAGAAACCTTTGGTTTTGTTAATTTTCTGTTATTCGAATGTTTTCATTTTATATTTTCACATTTGGACAATTTTTAGTAATAACATGAAGCCATAATATATATTCCACTTAAATTTCTATGACTGGCATATTTTAGATGTTAAATATGACTTTCGAAATACTTTGGAAATGTAGTCCCTTAAGTATAGTAACTAAACTTAATAGTTTGATTATTATGTTTATGTTTTCTTGGTCAATTATTCATTTTATTTCCTTTTTTTTTTTACTTATTTGGGTTAAATTTAATATTTTTTCTCTAGATTCTTAAATGAAACCTTATTTCATTGACTTCACATTTTAAAGCTATAAATTGTCCTCAAAATACTATTATTGCTATATTCCACACATTTATATGTGTCGTGTTTACATTTTTTCAGTTCGAATCACTATTCTTTTACTTCAAATAATTTTCTAATTTTCTTGTTTTCTTGATCATAGATTATTAAATGTATGTGGCCTAAGTTTCAAATATTTTGGAGATTTTCCATATCCAGATAATATTTATTTATTTATTTATAGACAGAGTCTTGCTATGTTGCCCAGGCTGGACTCAAACTCTTGGGCTCAAGTGATCTTTCTGTTTCAGCTTCCTGAATAACTGGGACTACAGGCCCATGACACTTTTCCTAGGTATTATTATTTATTTCTAATTTAATTATTGTGTGGCTGAAGAATATGCTTTATATAATTTTAATCTTTTTATACATGGCTCATTTCATAGCCCACCATATAATTTCCCATCAGTGTTCCATGGGCACTTGAAAATAATGTGTATTGATTGTAATACTTAAGTTTTAATTTGTTCAAGTAGATGGTTAGAATTCTTCAAATCTTCTGTTATATGCACATGTATTTAGGATTATTATGTCTTCTTGATGAGTTGATGCTTTTATCATTTTAAAATATTCCTCTTTATCTTCACTTATCTTCTCTCTCTCAAAGTCTTCTTTGCCTAATGACAATAAAGCTGCATCAGATTTATTATGCTTACTTGTTGCATGTATGTCTTTTTCTAAACCTTTACTTTTGACCCTTAACTTTTGTGTTTCTTGTAAAGAGGATTTATTGGGTCTTATTCTTTTTATCCAGTCTGACAATCTCTAATAATTGTTGTGGTTAGGTCACTTGCATGTAATGTAATTAACATATTGTTGCATTCAAATATAAAATACTGCGGTTTGTTTTTCATATATCTAATTTTAAATTTGTTTCTCCTTTCTTGCCTTGTTTTGGTTGAATTAAATACTTTTCATTTTTTAAACGTAGTATTTCATTTTATCTCTCCTATTACCTTGTATCTATCCTTCTTTGTGTGTGACTGTGTGTGAGCTTAGGGGTACTCTAAAACACAGAGTAATATGTCTTTAATTTATCATGATCTTCATATTTATATAAGTATTCATGAATCTTACAGCAGTATAATCTCACTTCTGTGCTCTAATTACATTATATTTTACATATACATATGTTATAAGCCCCAAATATGTTATTCTCTTTTTTTAACAGTGAAAAGTTTTAAGGATACACAGATATATATAAAGATATTCTATATTTTAAAGATATTCTATATTTTACTCAAATATTTTCTGTTTCTAATATTTATTATTCCTTCCTGCAGATTCTGGGTTCTTTTACTAAAGATATTTCTGCTGAAAAAAAAAAATACTAGATTAATGGTTTTTTCAATTTTTTAAGGGCGGAATTCTTTTTTTTTTTTTTTTTTTCCTAGCTTTTTTTATTCTTGTTTTCCTCTGGTGAGAAGTGAGTCATCCTCAATATTTTTGCTGTTATTATGTAATATATCTTTTTTTTCTCAGACTGTTTTTAAGATCTGTTCTTTATCGACTGGGCAAGGTGGCTCACGCCTGTAATCCAGGACGTTGTGAGGCCAAGGCAGGTGGATCACTTGAGTTGCAGACCAGTCTGGCTAACATGGCGAAAACCCATCTCTACTAAAAATACAAAACTTAGCTAGGTATGGTGGTGCACGACTCTAGTCCCAGCTACTCAGAGGCTGAGGCTGGTGGATCACCTGAGCCTGGGAGTTTGAGGCTGCAGTGACCCGTGATTGCAGTACTGCACTATTGTAGCTGGTTGACAGAACGAGACCCTGTCTCACAAAAGAAAAAAAAAAAAAAACTGTTCTTTATCTTTGGTTTTGGTATTTTGTATATGAAGTGCCTAGCTGTGATTTTTCTTTGTATTTATTCTGCTTTTTTTTTTTGATCTTCTAATATCTATGGGATGATAATTTTCTTACATTTTGTAAAGTTCTCATTCAATGTTTTTTTCAAATACTTATTTCCTCTCTTTCTTCCTGAAACTGCTATTGCATGAATGCTAATTGTGTGCTATTGACCTACAGATATTAAGTGACTCTTTTTTCCCTCTTTATCTTCCAATTTGTTTATTTTCTTGTTGTCCTGGCTTCAAGTGAACTGATCTTTTCCTTTGTGCCCAGTTGTTAAGCCTATTAACTTAATTCTTCATTTTTGGTAACCTATTTCACATTTCTATCATTCTTTTTTAGTTCTTTTACAGAGTATACATTTCTCCACTAAAATTTCCTATTTATTACACATGTGGCCCATATTTTCCACTAGGTTACTGAGTATTTTATTCTAAGTTTTCTAGAGTCCCTGTCATAATTCTAACATCTCTATACTGCCATAATTCCAGAGATATCTTTGTGTTTTCCAGCAGAGTCACCAGCTTTATCAACCATGGGAATTCTGTCTCTAGTTTATGGTTCCACTGTCAATTTTTTGTGGTACTACTTTTGCCTTATAGGCAGTCTCTCTGTGCCCTCTCTGCCTTTAACATTGGGAGGTTAGCTGCATTGTACCCTGTGAAGCTTGAAATGCCTCGGAGAGATTTCTCTCAGCTCCTCTTACCTCCAGCCTCCAGAAAGACAAGTTTGTCGAACTGAAAGGCTCAGCCAAGAACAGACACTATTCTTAATTCATGGGTTTCTTACTTGGTCCATTTATTTATTAATTTAATGAATGATTCAGCAAATACTGAGTTTTTGTATATGGAGGTTTGTGGAGAGCTAGGTATATTAAAACACAGGAGAAAATAAACTTCAGCACATGCTGTAATAGAGGGACAAATGCTCAATGAATGTTAGCTATTTTTACTACTAATATTATTGCCAAGTGCCATGAAAATGCCATAAACTGGGATAGCAGAGAGCTGCTAAGGAACTCATTGAACCACTTTTTTACTGAAGACAAAAGTCAAGTTGGTGCTGGTTGAGCAAATGTAGTGTTCTGGACCCCAAGTTTGAAAGAAATTCTAGGAAAAGAGTAGAGTTGAGACAGGTAGTAAGTATATCCAGTGGCTGGGTGACAGTCTGAAGAGATGCAATGTCATTGTCACATTTCCAGTAGCAGCAAAGTAAGAACAGGTAAGAAAGAGCAAGAATTTTAAAGAAGCAGGAAAAAATGACTTATGTAACTATAGAGAACCTAGCCAGATCCACCAGACAATATGAGTGCATAAGACTCAGATGATAGTTTGTGTTATGATAAGAGTATCATCCTTTGAACACAGGAAGATTTATGAAGTTAGCATCTCTAGGCTTTTTCCTAAGTAAACAATATCTTTAGAATCCCATGTCTCCTGGAGCTAGAAATTTTCCTAAACCTCTTAAATGAAAGAGGCTGCTTTGTTTAGCTAATATAAGTATTTCATTTCAATTTAGTTTTCAAAAAATTACTGACAATCTAATGCTGCCAGCATTTTACTGGGTACTGATGATATAGAAATACGACAAAGTCTTTGCTCTCAGGGATCTCACAGATTAATAGGAGAAGAAATCATATAAATAAGTAAATAAATAAATACAATTATCCAATTCCCTTAGGAAGGATAATCCTATCATTATAATGACTGCATCAGGCGATTAATTTGATGTTATTGATTTGTAATTTAATTAATCTATTATTTCAGCAAACATTTATTCAATACCTATTATGTCCTTGTAAGATATTACCAATGTCATACCATTTCTTTAATCTAAATCTATACTCATGTAACAGCCTTTTGAACTTTGAACTCCCCTGTGGGAAGAGAACATGCTAACCTCTTGATAGGAGTACCGGGATCTACTTTGCAATAATATATTTTCAGAATAAATAATTGTGATACCATGTAGCGTTTTTTTTTTTTTAACAACCCTGTCAATTCGATTAATGTGATCTAATCATCTTTAGTTTGAGTACTCTAGAAGAAAAAACAAAATCAAGTTCCTAAATGCACAAAACTGAAAACTAGCTGTTACAGAAAGTGTCCCTGCCTCGGTGTTGATACTGTGTGTATCTTAGCCCATGTTAATCCACCGCAACTCTTCTTTCCATCTTTCATGTGCAAAAACTTTTATTGCAGTACTTGGAGCTTCATTCACTTGCAGTTTGATTTAATCTATTCAGTAAAATGAATTGTGAAATAAAATGTTTATACTATCTGATCTGATCTATGTTGCCTTTTCATTCAGAAAATTAAAATGATTAATTACCCACATTGAAATTTGTTTTGATCAGTTGATTGTGGGGATTAGATTTAATGTCACAGTTAATTTGTCCTTAGATAAGATTTAAAGTATATTATGAGGCATGTAAAAGGAGGTTTAGTGTATATTAGAAAGAGAAAAAAAAATCTGAGAAAATTTCGAATCATATATTACTTTGCCCTATTTTATAAAAAAAGTTAGTGAAATAGATAGATTTATCTAGGAAACAAAGAAAAACCATCCATATTTTATTCTGACTCAGGATAGATGAACACTAAAGAAATTTTGAATTACTGTGTTTTGAATTACTAAAAAATATTGAACTCAATTGATAAGAGAGACACTAGTGCTACTCTCTTTTCAAAGTGCAATTCTTGTGATTTCAGAGCAGTCTGAGAAGGTCAGTGCCTATCATTCTCATTGACTGCAAAGTAATAGGAGACTGCCTCTAATTGTGAGATTAAATGAACATATGGCCAGTAACTTTGGAGGAAAAATAGATAATTTTTTTAGACAGATAATTTTTCTCAAAGATGGTAAAGGAACAAATAACAAAATTGAGAGTTATTTTGATTTTTATTAAGGCAAATTGGTATATAAACATAATACATATTGTTAAGTAACTATAAATAATTAGGTTATGTATTATACAATATATTATAAAAATGATTGTATTATTCCAGTCACACTGGACTAATATAAAGATACTACCTGAGCCTGGGTAACTTATAAAGAAAATAAGTTTGATTGACTCATAGTTCTACATGACTGGGAGGCCTCAGGAAACTTACAATTGTGGCAGAAGGTGAAGGAGAAGCAAGGCATATCTTACCTGGCAACAGGCAAGAAACATTTATCAAACAGCCAGATCGCATGAGAACTCCCTCACTATCATGAGAACAGCAAGTGGGAAACTGCCTCCATGATTCAATCACCTCCCACTAGGTCCCTCCCACGACATGTGGGGATTACAATTCCAGATAAAATTTGGGTGGGGACACAGAGTCAAACCTTATCAGTGATCTCAGTTATTAAGATTTTACTTGGACTGCTGGGCGTGGTGGCTCACACCTGTAATCCCAGCACTTTGGAAGGCCGAGGTGGGTGGATCACCTGAGGTCAGGAGTTCAAGACCAGCCTGGCCAACATGGTGAAACTCCATCTCTACTAAAATACAAAATTAGCTGGGCATGGTGGCGTGTGCCTGTAATCCCAGCTACTCAGGAGGCTGAGGCAGGAGAACTGCTTGAACCCAGGAGGTGGAGGTTGCAGTGAGCTGAGATTGTGCCATTACCCTCCAACCTGGGTGAGAGAGTGAGACTCTGTCTCAAAAAAAAAAAAAAAATTAT
>NW_016824251.1:805102-814370 GCF_001698545.2 Rhinopithecus bieti
AAAAAAAAAAAAAAAATTATTTGGACATTAGATATACTCTTCAAAATGGATTGGAAGGTTTAAACAATCATTTAAGAAGCCTACCTTTTGCTGTCATTAATGTTGTTGTTAAAAGGTAAGCATCAAGGGCATTTTTATCATTTTAGTGTTCCTAGTTCTATTGAAAACTGTGACTTAGGTGACTTTCAGGTTTTTGAAAGTGCCACAGCGCAAAAGATAATTTCTATGAGACTCACCTTTGTAATTTTCTCAATAAGAGTAGAATCTTTCTAAAGATTAATAATTAGGCATATGAAACACTTTGGTAAATTAGTTACATAAACATTTAAATGTACAGTAGATAACAAATACTTATTTTGTAGGTCCACAATTAAAGCAAAGAAATACATCTAAACTCCAACTGAAAATCCAAATACACAGAGTCAATAGTTCAAAGACGGTGACCTTAGCAAGTGTGTTTTTCTTTTCCCATTCTATTGAAATGGCAGAAAATTGTTTTATAAAGAAAAAGAAGATCCATAACTGCATGACAAATAGGATGTGATTCTGTCAGTACAATTGAAACTGAAATTATAAATGATTTCTGGAGAACATAATTTTATTGACATATAATCAAGATTAGAAGACACCACTGGAAGTCCTACATAATCAAAAGAGATGCCTTACATATGTTAGGAAAGGTTTCAAGTTTAGTTAGCAGGGCTCTGGGAAAGGGGTTGTGAAGCAGCAGTCAGGATAGTTATTTAAAAGTCTGTCTGCAGGCTATCAGGACCAATGTGACCCTCTGCAAACTCTGCACAGAATAAGTGACATCAGTGGCATTTATTCCCTAGTTTAAGCCAGATAACTTCCTCTGAAAGAAACTAAATAGACTGTAGGATGGGGTAGCATATTCAGCATGACATTTGTCACCTGAGACAGAAGTAGAGCTCACTTCTGAGTGCATGAAAACTCTACAACCATACAGAAGAATTTTAAAGGAACAGCTTTTGATATGGTTTGGCTGTGTCTCCATCCAAATCTCATCTTGAATTGTAGCTCCCATAATTCTCACATGTTGTGGGAAGGACCTGGTGAGAGATAATTGAATCATGAGGGTGGGTTTCCACTATACTGTTCTCATGGTAGTGAATAAGTCTCACAAGAACTGATGGTTTTATAAGGGAAAATCCATTTTGCTTGGCCCTCGTTCTTCTCTTGTCTGAGGCCTCCCCAGCCACATGGAACTGTGTGCCCACTAACCTTCATTTTCTTTATAAATTGCCATCTTGGATATGTCTTTATCAGTAACATGAGAACAGATGAATAAAAATTCTCAGACTGGGAGAAAAATATGCTAAAGTGCTTCATTCCCAGAATAATATTCTTGTTATTTTGGCATATGGGCAGCCTACCTGCTTACCTCCTGTCCACACATCCTAATAGGATGCCAACCAGTTAGTATGTCCTCACCTATTTGCTGACCTGTGTTCTTTGCTTGGCCAAATTTTAATCCAGGCTTCTGAACATTCTCCTAGGCCCATCTGTGCACTTACTTGTAAAATACTATTTGAACTAAGTCAATTTAGCAACAATCCCCAATCTCAATGTCTGATCACCCTTGATAGCTGATCATATTATTCATCCTTCATCATCCCCCAGGTGATTTTTGATCTCTCTGGTCTGTCTTTACCAAGATCCTGTCAGGTTGGTTTAGCCAGAATCCCCCTTACCCCTGATGTTTCTGTTTAGTAATTTTCCATCTTCTGACTACCTCCTCTGCTTCTTGGCTACAAATTCTCACTTGCCCCTGCTGTATTCAGAGTTGAGTTCAAGCTCTCTGTCCTATTGTAAGACTTAGTTGTAGTCATTCCTGTAGCTATTGCAATGATCCTAAATGAAGTCTTTTTTACTGTGCTTTAACAAGTATCATTGAATATTTTTTCTTTAACATTACACAAAGAGGAACACAGCCTGTTCATTTCATGGAAGAACATTTTGGAAAAATAGATCCAGACCTATGTAGAAAGATATGACAGTTACCTTAATTCATCCATCAAGACCTTTCTTCTTAATTGTGAATTACCAACTATAGATCATCAGAGAATTTTAGAAAATTGACAAACTAAATGCAAAGAAACAAGCAATGAAAAAGAACAAATGACTAGAGGAAACAGAAGTAATTCAATGAACATAAGAAAACTTGAAAAATATTCTAATTACATTCTCGAAAGATTTGAGTGCACATTTATATAGATTAGAAAAGAAAATAAAGGAAAATCAGACTGCTATGAAAACCAAGTAAGTATTTTGGAACTCAAACAAATTTTCTGAAAATATAAGAAAGAAATAACTGGAAAATCTACATACCAAACTAATGCTGTATTCTTTAAAACAAAGTCGATAAACACACAAAGTATAGAACAAAACATGGAAAATATGAATAGAATACGGATTAATTATTGAACATCATCTCAGGGACTTTGATATCTCTCTAGGAGTTTTAGAAAAAGAGTATGAGGAAAAGTTAAGATGTAGAAATTATTTAATATTAAACATTTTGTTTTAATAAAAAAAAAAAGGCAGTACAAGTCTTCAGACTAAAAGAGCCAACTGCCTGGTGATATTTCAGAACTCAAATGATAATAAGTAAGTTGAAAAAGTTTCAGAGAGGAAAAGTGGGCTACTGGAGGGTGCTAAATACTCATTTAACAACAGGAACCAAGGAAAGGCAGAGGTGTCTGATTTTGATGCCTTGAGGAATTGCTCCTGTGAGCAAAGAAGGATTTACAAGCAAAGTATTGCGACAAATGAGATAAGTGTTCACATCCTACTGGGGTTCTGGAGGAGAAAGAACTACTGACCCTTAGGGACTCAGGAGAAACTTCACAGCACAGGTGTCATTTGACCTGTGCCTTAAAGCACAAATATGAGTTTGCCCTTAAATGTCAGGAAATCAGAAACAAATACAACAATCTGCTCATTTTAGCTGACTGGGAATCTTCTCTTCTTTTGCTTCTTATTCAAGTTTTTAAAATTTTATTCCTGTTACTTTATTTATACTGTGTTTTGTTTTCTACTGTGACTTCAAACATCCTATAGTAAACAAACCACATAGCTTCAATAAATAAACATTAGTTTCCTCATCAAATGTAAAATCAGGTATAGGTTTTATGTGTTTTAAGGAACTGAATAAAAATAATTATATGTGATTCTTAATTTTTTATGAGTTACTTAGATAGGGTGATACTATTAGTGGAAGAATGTGATCAACCCAGACTCTTTGACAAGGAATGAAATCTTCTGTAGATTAAACATTCAAATTAAGAGACTTTTTATTTATGCCCAAACAGAAAAGATAAATAAAGAAGGAACATTTTGTGTGAGGAGGGTTAAAGGAGACTGCAGTGTAGGTGTGATAATTTTGGTAGCCTGATTTGTCATTTAAATATTTATGAATAAAGAGAAAACAGGATGATGAAATCTGAAAACAAAACAGTATGCTTTTTCATTTTCAAGGACCATGGATTTCCATAAATTATTTTCAGATAAGGATGTTTTAAATTGATGACACAAAGCAGTGGCAAATCTATTAGTGAGTCAGTAAATTGATGAGCAAGCTTATTGAGTACACTTCATATGCAGAACTCCTCATTGGCTATTTTAAGAAAGGCATTGTCAATATCAGTGCTGATGACTGCCCTTGGGAATAAACTAGTAACATTTACAGTTTCCAAAATGAAGCCAAGCCAGCTTCAAAATTTTCCTGTTACATGTTTTTTTTCAAGTTGTTATTATCACAATATTTGGAAATTAGGGCTTATATTTTAATAATGCAATTTACCTTTGATTAAAAAAATCATTTTATAATACTACTTGTTTACATATACATAAAATTTGAAATAAAATGGAATATTAAGAGTCCTTTGCACCCAGTTAAATTGAATTGGACTTCTTACACCCAGTTAAATTGAGGTGGACTTCTTAAAAATTTGACTTTCATGATCTTTCACTTTAATAATGTGGAACTGGCTTATTGACCATTCAAAAAAGAAGGAAAACACTAATGTTTGAAAGCAGAAATGCTGTGCAGCTTCAACCCTTAGCCTAGGAATAAGGAATCTTTTCTGAAACCTAGCAACGTTAGTCTGACCATAAGGAAACCTTGAAATAAATTCCGGAGCCTGCTTTCTGTCTTTGGCAAAAAGCTACCAGGCTTGTTTGAGATGGCAATGAAAGATTTACATGAGGCATCTGATTCTGAGAAAAGGGATTGCTTATAGGTACAAGTGAAGGATTTCTACATCTCAATCTCTTCTGTTCAGAGCATTCACGAAATCTGACCTCCCACAAAAAGCCTTACTCCATCAATGGAATGTGGTGTTATGATTTCCTTCCCCTATACACCCTACGCTTGTGGTTTTCCCTGTTGTACAATGAAGCTGCAGACCTTGATGGACTTAAAACCTCTTTCAGGTTGTTAAAAGACAAAATTACAACATATTTAAAAGTAAAACTCTCAACTGGATTTTATTTGTGATTCTAAAATTGGGCAGCACCTCATCTTACAAAGTAGAGTGAGTGTTCCAATGAACTAAGCTAGAGTGGTCAGTATTGCAGACAAGGAGCTGAGGAAAGCAGAAACAGAGAACAAAAATCAGATTGGTTGTTTAAAGTTAATTTTCTTGTAAGCGTTAGAGAGCACTTCCTTATCATGCTGGCTAAAAGTGACTTGTTTGGGAATTTGGCTATTATCTCTCACTCTCCTGATTTCTTGGAAGGTCAGATAACTTACTTTTGGCTTAGTGGCATAGAACTTTATAGTATGAGTGACTCCATTTTGGTTTGGTTGTTGCGTCTAGTGCAGGAGTTCAGTTCAAATCAATAGTCTCTTATACGTTTTATTTGATAAACTCTAATGGTCTAAAGATTTTGCAATTCATTTTTTAATTTTCACCCACATAACCCATATTTACTAATATTTAAAAGGGATATACATTATTTATAAGCATTTGTATGGCTGTCTAAATACCTTTATGTTGATGTGTGTTGCTACTGTCAAGTTCACATTAGAACTTTTGGGGAAAAAAGGAACATATCTTATTTCTTTGGTACTAGAACATAATCCATTGAAATGCGTTGTAGAAAAAATGCAAAATATGTGTGTGTGTGTGTGCGTGTGTGTGTGTGTGTGTGTGTAGATTGATGGTATGATTTTCAAGTTCTTGACACAAAATGAATGTGAACGTGATTGTGGGAGAGTGGCTTGAAGAAAACAGAAATGAGACTGGGGAGAGAAGGGACACATTTTAAACCAAAATTTCCATTTCCTTAAACTTTATAGTGTCTTGATGTGTGACCCAAAGATGCCAAAGTGAAGGAAACAGAGCATAAGTCTCCTATCTACTAACATATTTTAGATTTATGTCATTTGCTATTTTTCAAAGACCCTGAAAATCCCCAAGGTTAGAGCCATTAATCAGTGACTAAAGAGACAGATGGACTAAGGAAAAAGAAGTACTGCTATACAGTTTTTTTCTGAGTTCTGTTCACTATCTCCTAGAAAAACAATTATACAGGGGCACAGAGAATACCTGAAATTGAGAACATGGCCATTCAGAAGTCCACGAAACAGCAGAATGTAGAATTCTTCTTTTAGTACACAAATTATTTTGAGGAGTTTATGATTGTAATACTTGAATTAGATGAAAAAGCCCTTGAGTTAGCACTGTATTTAGAGGTGTGTATAATGTCTGTTGGGCTAGAGTCCGGTCTGATTGCTTTCACGCTTGTATGATTCCTCTTCCCCTCCAACTTTGCTATGCCATCTCTCACCATGATGTTTACTAAATACGATATAATTACATTAATGAGACTTTTGAGGTATTCATTATCTAATTTGAAGGCTAACTGGAATGTTTTCATTGGGGTGGCTATCATCAGTCATTTCAAATTTACTTTTGGGAATATGTCATCTTTGTCTTCTGTCATCCTTATCTGAGTGGTCCCCTCCCCAGTCTGAAACAATTGCAAGTCACTTGGTAATTACCTGTCATTGTAGCATCTTCTATTTCCATCCATCTCAATGAGATTATGTCTTTTCTGTCCTTCTGTAAGCTTCTTGAGAGTAAACCCTGATGTGTTTATTTAGTACATATAATCTGCCCTGGTTCCAGGACATTCCTACAGAAGATATGTAGAACTTGGTGCATGAATGACAGTCTAAGTGAATAGGTAAATTCTACCTGCTAGCTCTATAATTATCTAATTTGATATAACATTTTTACTGGGATACCCTTAGAAATCAGACCCTGGGGTGCTTTATGTTTTGTTTTTCTTCTTACATGGTTATGTTTCACTCAAGTTGTTATCAAAATAATTGGAAAATTTACTCACAGAAACAAACTAATTATTCCTACTTACCTGGACCCTGTCATTAGGAGAAAATGTGGTTACAACTAAAAAATAGCAACCATTTATTCAAGATGCAAACATATTCCACCATCCTACTACCTCACAAAGTCCAACTTGGAGTCTCACAATTGTGCATCCAAAACTCACTCACAATTCCCTGGGTGCCAAGAGGTCTCTGCTGGCACATCCTGGTTACAAGCCTTGATGTTATCTTACGCCTCCTTCCCTCTATTCCCCCAGGTTCTCGTGTGTGTCCCTCCATTGTGCTTCCCTCTGTGCTAAATGACTGTTTTCCCTCATAAAATGAGTTCTTTCCTAGGACACTGGGACTCCATAGGACACTGGGGATACTCAATCGTTTGTAGAAAAGGCTTTCAGTCCTATTCTCATTACTCCAGTAGTTCTATACTCCCTAAGAACACTATCTGTCATGAAAATGTCCACTTTCTATTGTCCTGAAGGCCCGGTATTTTTCGTTATTTGCTCTGTCACCATAGGGCAGGACTTTTGTCATCTATTAGATAGCATATGAACTACTAGGAAACTTCTGTGAAAGAACAACAACAACGACGACGATGACAATGACAACAACAACAACTACCCGTTATCATTCTGAATACTTTATTCAAATAGCAAGTAATAAAGTCTTCCAAAAAAATAAATAAAAACCCAAATAATTATCATCAGTCATCACATGCACATTGACTGTATGTTCTAGATTTTCTGACTTGGTTTATATTTTCAGTATTTTATTCTGATGTCCCACTAGATATCTCATATTTAGGATATTTATTAATTTATTCCATGAATATGATAACAATATGATCATGGGTGATACCAATTTTGAACCTTATTAGGAAGGGAGATAAATCTTAAGTAGCCAGATGTTTTTAGAAAAAAAAATTGTTTCGAATAGGAATATTCTCCACATTTGTTTTCAAGGGCAGAAAGAAAGTGGGACAGTCATCATCGTTACCAAATAGTATATGATTGCCAGATTTTTCAAAACTAGCCAAATATTGATTGGAAAAAAATTTTTGAAAGGCCAAATTATACTATTCTCAACTGTTTTAAGATATTCCTGAGCTAAATGTTAATGCTAAGAGCAGATAGTTGCATTTAATGTTTAGAACAGATATCCTCTGGAATGTACAATGGTGTTTTTGAGAAAGGTTACTAGTTTTAGGAGAAGAGATTTTAGTATTTTCACATTCATTCTCCTAGTCAAATCAGTTCGTTTTGGCCAAAACTACTTTCTGAGCATCCACTGAGTGCAGAGTACAGTAAGGTCCTTATGCAACTATAGTTATTGAGCTATGAATAAGAAATAGGTTGATTATAGTTGGTTGTCTAAACTCTGTTCTAGTTGTTGCAACTGGGTAGTTTCAATGGGCTCCATTTTTAATAGGCAGCTGCTTTCTGGGATTAGTATAGCCTTGGTTTCATACTCTGCTACCTATTAATAAAAGGTGGGCTTTGGAGATTGATTTACAGGAAATAACTCTAATCTCTTTACTTTTCTCTAAGATCATATGAAGTAATATTTATTGAGCACCTCCAAGTGCTCAGAGCTTTACATATAGTGTCTTATTTAAAATAGTCATCTCAATATTTTGATGAGGAAAATGTCTTCCCAATTTTAAAGATAAGAAAAATCAGATTTATAGAGAGATTATGAAGCTATATATATAATCAGGAAGATTTCAGACTTATGTTTGTATTTACACGTAGCTCACTCAGAAGTCTCTTTTCACTATATGAGAATGTTACATTGCAAAAAGTCATAGGTAAAGAGTAAAGAGTAGTGTCTGAGTTCTTAATTTCTGAGGAAATTTCCCACCTTCTTCCTAAGCAACAAAAGTGAGGTAATTAGACTGATTTTTAACATAAAATGCTTGACAATGTTTAGTATTTTTCATTAAAAGTCAACGTTTTAGCAAATATGCTTTATTTTTATTTTAGGACTCATTTTAGGGCATTTATTAATGCTGTCTATTAACATATATTTGAATATTATAGTATAGTTGGCATTTGATTTTTTATGTTGAATATAGAGGCTGCTGATACAGTTGGTTCAAGAATCAATTAATTGTGACCTTATTTAGTATTTATACTGATGTTTGTTTACTGAAATAGGAATTTACAAAACATATAAAAAATAATTTGAAACTTCTAAATTGTTTTCCATGGGATAGAAAAAGCTTAATTACTTATTTATTCTTTTCTGCTTTGCTGTCCTTCAGGTTTCCTGCTTCATGCTAAAAGGTGGTAACACTGCAAGTCAGACTGAAGCAAGACACCTGAGTCTGTGATGAGTTGTGTTTGACCCCTTGCAAGGTTGTCATAAACGATTCATTGTTTTGGCTTAAGGGGCTTTCAGCAGGATGCCAAAACATAAGAACAAAAAATATGAAATTTGTTATTAAATGTCTTCATCATTTAGCCTATTTAATCATGCTAAGATCTTTTAAGAAAAATGAATACAGATATTTCCAGAGTATACTTCCCTGAAAGCCTAAATATTCTCAGGTATTCACAGTTTTAAAAAATTGAAATGTACCAAATAATATCCAAGGATACGTGAAAGCAAAGGGCCCATAAAATTTTGTATTTACATTTGAATTTTAATCTAGAGAGAAGGAGACCACATAAGTAAAACACAATCTATTTCATAGGCTAAAGCATCAGGTATTACAAATATATATGGTTAGCCTCTCTCTTTTTAGCTCTCATTGACTTTGGTACTAATTCTACCCAATCTTTGCTTTCATCATTTAGTATTAAGAAATATTGACTTTCATCAGAGCTTAATAGACATCTGGCTCCAAATCTAGAAAATCAATTTAAATTCTTTGTAGTAGTATGTAATTAGTTA
>NW_016824251.1:814644-841589 GCF_001698545.2 Rhinopithecus bieti
AAAAAAAAAAAAAAAAAAAAAAAAAAAAAAAAAAAAAAACTCAGCCATGCAAAGATGTAGGTAAAGAGAATTCTGGGGTGGAAAGAATAGGATAAGTGAAATATTTCAGGTATGGAAGATCTAGGAACATTTCAGGAACTGAAAGGAGGCCAGTATGATTGGAGTAGAGAAAATAGGTAGGCCAGGAGGTCAGATGATGTAGGCACTGAAGGACAAGATATGAGTTTGGGTGTTGGTCAACAATTTTAAATCAGAGAGAGGGAGAGGGAGAGGAAAAGGGAGAGAGTGAGAGAGAGGGAGAGAGAAAAAGAGAGAGGGAGTGAGAAAGGGAGATCAAATTTACTTATTTTGCCCATCTATTGTGTGAAAAATGAACTGAAGGGAAACAAGGGAAGAAAAACAGCAAAAAGCACATTAAGAAGTGAAGATAATGAGAATCCACTCAATGATAAAGGTTTGACCTTGGACAGTTTAGTAGAGAAGTACACAAGGACGGTTATGAAATATATCTTAGAAGTATAATTTGCAGAGATTTAATCTGACTGATTAAATATGAGGCATGAGAAGAAGGAGAGGAATGAATGAAATATGTCTACCAGGAATATGGATTGAACCATTGAGTAGATGGTGGTGCAGGTGCAATTTACTGAAGATCTGGAATGAACAGGTTTTGGAGTGAAGATCCAAGTCCACCTTTTTATGTATTAAATTTAAGATATATTTCAGACTTTAGGAGACATTGGTGGCCACTATTACATATAAGTCTTGAGCTTATTCGAGTGGTTTAGACTGGAAATATCTATTTGAGTAGTTAGTATTTTATGTGAAAACTATATAATTCGATGATATTATGTAGAGAAAAAGTGTAGAGTGAGAAATGGAGAGGATCAAAGACTAAGCACTATAGAATGCCTACATTTTTATTGTAATTATTATTATTATTTTGAGACAGAGTTTTGCTCTTGTCACCCACGCTGGAGTGCAGTGGCATGATCTCAGCTCACTGTAACATTTGCCTCCTGGGTTCCAGCGATTCTTCTGCCTCAGCCTCCCAAGTAGCTTGGATTGCAGGTGCGTGACACCATGCCCAGCTAACTTTTTTGTATTTTTAGTAGAAATGGCGTTTCACCATTGTTGCAGGAAGTCAGGGACCCTGAACGGTGGGACCGGCTGAAGCCATGGCAGAAGAACATAAATTGTGAAGATTTCATGGAAATTTATTAGTTCTCTAAATTAATACTTTTATACTTTCTTACGTCTGTCTTTACTGCAATCTATGAACATAAATTGTGAAGATTTCATGGACACTTATCACTTCCCCAATCAATACTCTTGTGATTTCCTATGCCTGTCTTTAATCTCTTAATCCTGTCATCTTCATAAGCTGAGTATGTATGTCACCTCAGGACCCTGTAATGATTGTGTTAACTGCACAAATTGTTTAAGCAATATGAAATCTGGGCACCTTAAAAAAAGAACAGGATAACAGCGATGTTCAGGGAATAAGGGAGATAACCATTAGGTCTGGCTGCCTGAGAGCTGGGCTGAACAGAACCATATTTCTCTTCTTTCAAAAGCAAATAGGAGAAATATCGCTGAGTTCTTTTTCTCAGCAAGGAACATCTCTAAGAAAGAGAATGCGTTCCTATGGGGAGGTCTCTAAAATGGCTGCTCTGGGGACATCTGTCTTTTACGATTGTAGATAAGGGATGAAATAAGCCCCAGTGTCCTGTAGCACTCCCAGGCCTATGAGGATGAAGAAATTCCCACCTAATAAATTTTGGTCAGACCGGTTGTCTGCTCAAACCTTGTCTCCTGATAGGATGTTATCAATGACAATGTATGCCCAAAACGTCATTAACAATTTTAATCTCACCCCAGTCCTGTGATCTCGCCCTGCCTCCATTTTCCTTGTAATATTTTATTGCCTTGTGAAGCATGTGATCTTTATGACCCACACCCTATTTGTATACTCTCTCCGCTTTTGAAAATCACTAATAAAAATTTGATGGTTTTACAGCTCAGGGGGCATCACAGAACCTGCCAACATGTGATGTCTCCCCCAGACACCCAGCTTTAAAATTTCTTCTTTTATACTCTTTCCCTTTATTTCTCAGACCAGCTGACACTTAGGGAAAGTAGAAAATGACTCACATTGAATTACTGGGGGCAGGTTCCCCTGATAACCCATGTTAGCCAGGCTAGTTTTGAACTCCTGACCTCAGATGATCCACCCGCCTTGGCCTCCCAAAGTGCTGAGATTACATGCATGAGGCACTGTGCTTGGCCTATGTATTTTTTAAATTGACAAAATTGTATACATTTATTGTGTATAATGTTGTGTTTTAAGATATTTTATGCATTGTGGAATGGCTAAAACAAGCTAATTAACATATGCATTACCTCATACACTTATAATTTTTTTGTGTAATGACAACATTAAGGTCTACGCTTAGCAATTTTTGAGTATACAATACATTGTTATTAACTACAGACACCATGATGTATAATAGATCTAATGAATTTATTCCTCTTTCTCACTGAAATTTTGTATCTTTTGACCAACATCTTCCCAATTACCACTCATTGACAGTCCCTGGTAAGAAACATTCTACTCTGTTTCTTTGAGTTTGACTTACTTAGATTCCACATATAAATGAGATCATAATGGCATTTGTTTCTCTGTGCCTGACTTATTTTGCTTAACATAGTATCCTTCAGGTTCATTCATGTTGTCTCTAATTCCAGGATTTCCTTTATCTTAAGGCAGAATAGTATTCCACTGTTATGCCACATCTTCCATTTATCCACTGCTGGACACTTTGGTTGATTTTATATTTTGGCTATTGTGAGTAGTGCTGCAGTGAACGTGGGAGTGTAGATATTTCTTTGACATGTTGACTTCATTTCCTTTGGATATATACCCAATAGTGAGATTGCTGGATAATATGGTAGTTCTATTTTTAATTTTTTGTGGGACGTCCATTGTGTTTTCCATAATAGCTGTACTTATTTACATTTCTATCCATACTGCACAAGGATTCCGTTTTCTCTGCATTCTCATCAACACTTGTTATCTTTCATTTTTCTGAGACTAGTCATTCTAATAGGTGGAAGGTAATATCTCATTATGGTTTAATTTACATTTTTCTGATAATTAGTGAAGAGCATTTTTTTTCATATCCTTGTTGGCCATTTGTATATATTCTTTGGAAAAATGTCTGTTCAGATCCTTTGCCCAGTTTTTAATTGGGGTATTTTTTTCTATTGAGTTGTTTCATTCCTTATGTATTTTGAATATTAATCCCTTAGCAGATGTATGACTTGCAAATTTTTTTCATTCTATAGGTTTTCTCTTCATTCTATCAATTTTTTTTTGTTGGACAGAAGCTTTTTAGTTTGATGTAATTTCACTTCTCTATTTTTGCTATTGTTGCCTATGATTTGGGAGTTATATCCAAAAAATCACCACCCAGACTGATGACACAAAGCTTTCCCCCTGATTTTTTTCTAGTCTTCTTGCAGTTTCAAGTCTTAGGTTTTAGTGAACTACATTTTAAGGCTAAGTCAAAGAGCTGAAACTGGAAAAGGAGAGTTATGAGTGGACAAAGATATAAGCATGTTTAAAGAAGTATAGAATAGCTCGTGATATTAAATGATATTCATTGCTTTATTTTTAAAAATTGTGCCTGTTGGACACGGAAACAAGAAGTATTTGGTGATCCCAATCAGAGCAGTTCAATTTCATTGAACTAATTGGAACAGCAGAAAGGTCATGTTGGGAGAATGAATGTGAGGTAAGAAAGTGGAGACAAAGAAGTTGTATGAAGAATTGTTTCTATGAATGGGAACACGAAGAAGTTTGGAGGGACAAGTAAGAATATTGATTTTAAATATGGGAGGTATAAGATTCCTTTTAAAAAAGTTCTTGATAAAATTAGAGACATAGACGAGTCATTTCTGGAATATTTGACTAAGGCAATACCTTATTCATTTTATTTTATCTTTCTTTTATTCTGAATGATGATGATGATAATTTTTTTAAAGTGAAGACTATCTTCCCTGTATCTCTAAAAAAAACCTGACAGCATGTACTTTTCACAGAATGGGACCTGAATGAGGGTTTATTGAAGAGTGAATAAATGTACACATTAGTATAAATACAAATGTTCTTATATGTCAGGTGTATATTAGAAAAAGACAATTTTGTTCTTTACTACTCACACTCAACACAGAACATTTCTGTGACCCCAGATGTGTATGTTTGTGTGTGTGTGTGTGTGTGTGTGTGTGTGTGTGTGTGTTTTCCCACATTGACCAATTCTCCAACACTAGCTTGTTGTGCTATAATTAAACTTGATCCTGGTATGCTCTACCTAGAGTGAGTGTCAAATTCCACAGATAAAGGCCTCAGTCCTACAAGACTGTACCCTACTTCAGATTTAATCATAAGTCCAAGTCTCCATCTCCAATACATCTGATCAATTGGCTACATATTGGGGGTTCTCATAACCCCCTCCTCAGCTTCCATCATTTACTCTAATGGCTTATGGAAATCAAGGCAATGCTTTGCTTACTAGTGCTTATTTATTACAGTGGATATGTTAAAGGATACAAATGAACAGCTAGATGAAGAGGTACAAACAGTGAGGTTTGGAAGGGTCCCAAAAGCAGGAACTTCTGTCCCCATGGAGATGGGATGTGCCATGCTACTGGTATGTAGATGTGTTCAGCAACCCAGAAGCTCTCCAAACACTGTCCTTTTGGGATTTTATAGAGGATTCATTATGTACATGTAATTAATTACGTAATTGGCCATTGGTTATTAACTCTACCTTCAGTCCCTCTTTCCTCCCTGGATGCTGGGGGCTGGGGCTTAACATTTCAGTCTTTAATCACAGGGCTGGTTCCCCTGGCAATCAGTCCCCATCCTGGATAATATCCAGGATACCCCCATATCCAGGAACCCACAGCTATGCTAGTAATCTCACTAGGATGCAAAAATACACTTACAACTTCAGAGATTTCAAGGGTTTTAGAAGCTCTGCACCAAGACCATATATATATATATATATATATTTATTATTCTGTCATATCAAGTTACTTTAAGCCTGTCCATTCTGTGTTTTCATCTTCTCAAAATATGTGCAAGAACATTGTTTTTTATATGCCATTAATATTAATAATTAAAAATAAGTTGCCATCAATATTAATACTTAAAAATAAATAAGTTGGTTTCGTAAAACCAGAACACATTTCTGAAGAATTTTGACTTATCTCTCAAAAAAAATAGGAAGAATAATGATTCAGTTAGCAATTTAAAAACATTCTTTTATCCCTTTCTAGATATAAAACATTATGATAAACCATGTGAGAGATTTAAAATAACTTATTTATGGCCAATAATTGGGAAATGTGTGGTATTTAATAGTCTGTATTTCTTTCACTTCTCCCAATCAAAACTTCTAATAATCTTACTCTTTTAAAACTTTATCATTTTATTATTTATTTTAATATTATTTTAATCATCATACTCTAAGTTACTCCACAAGCAGTGTTAAATCCTTTATGGATTTATGATTAATGTTGTATGCAAAAGTGAGTGAATGAATGAGTGTATAAATAAAGAGTGCATACATAAATAAAACACATATCTCATCCTAATGTATAGTTTTAATTTGGGGATAGGGAGTTTAATTTTGGGGTGGTGGTAGAGGTAACTTAAAAAATCTATAAAACGTGTTTAAGACGTTTACAATTTTACTGGATTTCTAGAGGGAGAATGTCATGTTTTATGGCAGAGGAAGTAGCATTTTGAGAGTTTGAGATAGCCCTAATTGTTTTATAGAATTAAAAATATATTTAACTGAAGCAGTGATGCAATCTATGGTGGAGAAATTGTAACATGGAAAAATCCACATAGAAGAAGACAACTCACATAATTTTATAAAGTTTTTAAAATTTTATCAAGTGGAGGAAGAGCTGTCAAGTAAAAGACATTTTCAATCGTACAGAATATTATGTCTAAAACAAAAAGGACAAGGAAAGCAATGTGTTGAGAAGAGTGGATAGTCTGACAAGTGAATAGCACTGCAGTTGCTCAGTACTGGAAATATAGATTTGATTTTTAGAATGAGAGACCTTGAATGCCCTACCACAGAATTTTAAAATATTTCCATAGGGCATCCTGTATTTGGTTTTATGTTCTAGGAAGCCTAATGTGATGGTGATTGGTAACAGCTTAGGAGGAATGGCTGTGAAGTTAGGAAACTAGTTAAGCTTCCTATTGCAAAGATCCAGATGTGAGCCATTAGCTCAACAGTGGAAATAAAAAGAAAGGGAATATCGAGTGACATGCTACAGAATAAAATATTTTCAGGACCTGGCAAGCAAGTGAGTGAGAGGGAAGAAGAAAAGATTACTTCAAAGCTTTGAACTTGTGTGACTGGAACAGTGGTGAGATGAAGCTAGGACAGTCAGAAGAACTCATTGCAGTGACAGCATAAGAAGGATCATTCCAAACCTCTGGAGTTTATGGTGTTGGCTGAAACTCAGGTGTCAGGGACTGGTAAGCAGTTGATAACATAGTGAGAGGGGAGGGACTAGAGATCACTAATTTGGGGCACCTTGGTATAAAGGTGGTAGATGAAAACATAGAATGGTTGGCATTATGAGGAAATCACACATCTGGAGAGAGTAAGAATTTAAAAAGGAATAAATAAAAATCAATGTTTGTATTTCCTCCCTTTTCTTTATAGTCCTGAAAATTGACATCATATGAGAGACTGATTGTTTAACAGGGGGAATTGATAATATGAATGGGTGGAGTCTGTGAAAAAGACCAGAGATTTTGGCAAGTATATGCTCATATTAAGAGTATTGATTGCAAGTGTGGATCCTGGAAACAAATTTAGGGTAGAAGACAGCAGTGATTTCAGAAAAAATGTATTATAAATAATATAATGTGGGTAACTTTTTGAATGTGGTAAATTGTAGTTGAGGCTATGAGATGTATTTAGGTATAAAATTACTTATGTATTAAGAAATAATAAGGGAATTTACATTTCTTTACAGAAAACGAACGAATGGGTTCTAAAAATGGGATTCACGAGAGGATGAACAGCTGGAAAGCAGATGGGGTTAGGGTGGGGTGAATAGAAAAGTCATTATTAAAGAGAAATGTTTAATCTTCCATGTCTTCTGTTTGATTTGGTGGCTTTATAGTGGAATTTGAGGCATCATTTGGCAGCTGAATGGACTTGGGTTTTGCAGTAAAATTTATAGGTGGTATAATGTGGTTTTGTAGAGAACGATAGAGTATGTCTGTTATAAACTCTCTTCATAAGAATTTCTGTTACCAAATTTTGCAAATATAGTATATGTTATATAGATACTAAAGAATTTAAATTGTGGTATTCCCTCAGGTTTTTTTTTTTTTAATTTCAAACTTATATGTGTATGTTTGTATTTATAATAGATTTTATTTTTTAGAGTAGTTTTAGTTTACAGCCAAAATGTCAGAAAGTGAAAGACCCTAGTCCCTATACTCTTAGTTCCCACACATACAAACCTCACTCACTATCGACATCCCATACATGAGTGGTAGTTTTTTGGTGAACCTCGAGGTCTTTTAAATGTAACATTACAGACAGCCTGTCCCTGTATATCCTGTATAAAGTAGTGTCTGTATCACTTGCTCTTTGGCCGCTATTCTCTTCATTTCCTTCAAAGCACTTATTCACTTACCAAATATTTTATTATATCTTGGCAATTTGTTCATTTTCTATCTACTGCCCTAGATCTTAGGATCACTAAGGTAGGTACCTAGAGCTTCTTGTTTACGGTGGTGTGCATCTCCAGTTGTACTTGACACAAAGTAGAGTTCAATAAATATTTGTTGACTGATCGACCAGCTGACTGATGGAATGAGGTGGTGAGTTTCCTATTAAACTACATGTGCTTGAGAAGAACATTAGTTTCTTATTCAGCCTTATTTAACTCTCCATTTCTCCTTCCCTTCTGCTTCCTCATTCACTTACCTGCTCGCTCTCTCTCTCTCTCTTTCTCTCTCTCTCTCTCCCCCGCCCCGTGTGTGTGTGTGTGTGTGTGTGTGTGTGTGTGTGTGTGTGTGTAAGACAGCATTACCAGCACTTAGTATGGTGCCTGACACGTAATTGGCACTCCAGAGCATTTACTGAATTAGTGAGCACATTAACTCATCCATCCATCAAACATTATGTTTATATCTTCTTTATATTAGACATTCTTTTAGGCTCTAAATATGTAAATAATATTGACACTCAAATAAATAATTACAGACTAACAGGTGGGATGACTGCTCTGTTAAGGGGGGTGCACCAGAAGTTTTAAGAGGAGAGAAGAGGGGCACTTAATCACAGTGTGGAGGGGCAAGAGAAGATAAATGAGAGTGAGTGAATGATACTTTGAGCTGAAAATTTCAGAAGAATCACATGCCTCATAAGTGTTCCCAAATATAAATTCAGTTGCATTAAACACATATCTTTAGCAATTGGGTAAATCAAGATGGCGATTTTCAAATGTGGGTGCTGTGGGCTGAGGCATGTATAGCAGAATACACTGGAAGCTTTATAAAAATAATAATCTCCTTCCCTTTTCACACCTGAGATTCTGTTATATAAGGCATTTATTTTGGTAAAACACTGATGTGGTCCCCTCCCTCACCCTGGTGAGAGAACGCTACCCTAACAGAATGAATTTTGCCATCTAAGATGGTGACTTTATATCCTAAAAGGATCCTCTGGCCTAAGTTAAGTAATAAGTGCATACCATTAATTTTATTTTGCTTTCAGGAGATGTTTTTCATTTTCATTTATTATTCTTTAATAGGTTTCATATACTTTTTAGAATTTAAAGTGTTACTTCATATATGCTTCAATTTACTTTTTTTTTATGTTTTGTGATTAACTATTCCTTTACTTAAAATAACATTGACATAAGACATTTTTCAAAGACAAGCTAGCAAACAATTATTGAGAGAAATGGCAGTACATATGAGTAAGATATGAAACTTAGAGTTTCCTTTTGGAATGGCTCATGAGGGAAATGTAAGTGAGCTATGTGTATATTTGCTTATGTACATATGTACATGTGTAAGGACCATCAGTGACTAGCTAACAGATGTCTGTGTTCAAAGCTCTTCAGTTTGAAGTTATGTATAATAAACTGATGGGTTCTGTTTTAACTCAAGACTCTTGGCAGATGTTTATTGAAACTTACAATGTGATACTGTACTTGTCTTTATTCTTTTCTCCTAAGATTCATTTTTGTTGTTATTGTTCAATGACATGTTGTTGTTTGAAGAGTCCCTAATTGGTGACAGTTGGATATATTTTTGATCATTAGCAATGACTAATTCTGTCCAAGTTTTAATATTCATGCTAAAAGTGTCAGAAGAACATATTTAATTTTCACTTTGAAAAAGAATAAAGTCCTCAGTTTTCCTAATGACTGGAAGAGAAGGAATTCTCCTTAAAATTTTAGCGTGAAATTTCTAGGCATAAAATTTTGAATGTGGTAATTATAGAAATAGTTTATTCCTGCTGATTTTAAGATAATTATTTTCTTTGCTTAAATTAAATAGTTCCAGATAAAATGAAAATGCTGAATTCTCAAATGCAAAGTTCATTTGAAATGTGTAAATCCAATAGTATATAAAACTAATTGTGATAGACATGTAAATTTTATTTGTTTTTTATTATCTGGCCCCCAAAGGATGTCTGTATGTGAAACCCCCCTTCTCAGTTGGTGGTGAATGATATCTTGATTAGATTATATATTGTTATTTATTTTTAAAAATTAAAGCCTATTTCAGTTCTAAAATTCCAAAGTTGTACTTGATATTAATATCTTTCTTATAATTGCTCCCAATCCCACTCCGTTCTCCTTTTCCTTCTCTATAAGTCTCATCCATCTTTTTCCACCCTTCTAGTCCTATGTTCCTAGTGGATTACAGTGAATGTGTGTGAGTGTGTGTGTGTGTGTGTATGTGTGTGTGTTTAGGAGTTGGGGGTATGGTTAATATTGGAGTCAGGGTGATGTGAGTCAGGTATGAACGTTTTGGTCTCACTATAAAACTCCTCCTCCATTTCTAGATTATCTGCTGGCTGGGTAGAGCCAAGAAATCACCAAAGTTACTTTTCATCTTAATCTAGTAAATACTTTTATATAAAACTCTAAATCTGGAAATTATTTCTTTAAACTTTTAAAGCTATAGAAATCAAACTTCAAAATATACCTTTTTTCATTTTCTTCTGACTTTCCTTCTTCCTCTCAGATTCTTTACTTGATATTCTTCACTTCAATGCTTGAGCATGGTGTTTATGCCACAAAAAGAGTCATCTTGTTTTATGAACTAATTAATTTTGTGTTCTTCTCAATTCTGTCTTTAATTGAAAATAGTCTTTTGAGAAAAAATGTTTGTTTCCCCCTGGAACAGTATAAGTATTCTGCAGAGTGTGCAGTATTATGCAAGAAGCTATAAAAATTATTAGTAACAGCATGTCAGATTTTAGGTATCACTATAAGGGTGATATTTTCTTAGAAAAAGCTCTCAATAGTGTGTTTGATCCAGAGTGTCAAAGCATATGTGTTTGGGGAGACATTTAAAAAGTGAGATGCCTATTTCTGAAAGCATTTTATTAGAAGCGTCTGCTGAAAGTGTGATGCAGACTTACCCTGGCCAGGACATTGTGTGTTGTCAGGCTGACATGCCGCTTCTAACTTATGTCACCATTGGATTCCAATCATATTGGTTTGGCACAAACTAAGTGACCTTCTTTAACACATTCATGTCATTCTCATTTTCTAGGTCATTGTGTTCCTAGTCATGTGCAAATACATTTTTTATTAATTATATAATTTGCTTTAATAGCAATTTCGATGCACAGACGAATTTATGAATATTATGAAATCTTTTCCAGAACAGTCAGAAAGTTGAGTTAGCCAAATTCCCTTAGTCAATTAATGCGTGAATGTGGCTGTTATCTCACCAGAGCAGAGCTTCTGAGGTATAAACATCTTCAACCCATAATAAACTTGATGCTATTTAGGAACACACCAGAAACAAATCTCTGCACTGGTGGGGATTCTCCTCTAAAAGGATGAGTACTATGTATTGATGTAAAGAGAGATTACAGTTAGTACTAATTAAGCAAAAAATTATATTGCTGGGTTGTAGGGGATATTGAGTAATGAATTGATTTTAAAAGAAATAGGGGATAATGACAGCACTGGATGAAGAAATTGTATAGAATTAAGAATTTTTTTAATTAAAGTAAGACACATAGGTGGGAAAGAAGTCAGGAGGGCCTAACAAACCAAGAACCTATGATGAAATACAGGTGGAAGGGGCAGAATTGGGAAGCTGTGCTGGGTACAAAGTGGGATTTGTGGTGAGAAATGATGGGCAGAATGGAAACCAGTGGGATAATAGCAAGGGGTGAAGCTTAGAAGATAAAGAGCAGTTGGAAGAGACCCACGAAACACAACTTGTGGAGTGTTTTTTTTTTTGTTTGTTTTTTGTTTTTTTTAAATCTGTGTAACACACTGAAGTCTTCTGTTTGTCCTTGAGTGACATGATCAAATTAGTGTTGGAGTAAGATAAATTTCACATGGGGTTTACATGAAGGAAGAGAGAGAAGTTAGAAACAGGGAGACTCTTTGTGTGAATATGCATAATTTTCCTATGTAATTAATTAATTTTATGAGACAGGGTCTCACTCTGTCACCCAGGCTGGAGTGCAGTGGCCTGATCTCGGCTCACTGCAACCTCCGCCTCCTGGGTTTAACTGATTCTCCTGCCTCAGACTTCTGAGTAGCTGCGACTACAGGAGCTTGCTACCACACTCGGCTAATTTCTTATATTTTTAGTAGAGATGGGGCTTCACCATGTTGGCCAAGCTGGTGTCAAACTCCTGACTTCAGGTGATCTGCCCGCCCCTGCCTCCCAAAGTGCTGGAATTACAGGCCTGAGCCTCCATTCCTGGCCTACTTTTCTTTTTTAAAGTCTTTAATTGCTAATATGTAATAGAAAATTTTACAGGTAACACATAAAAAATTACACGTGATCACAACAGAGTGTGAAGAAAACTTCAGCAGATAGTTATGCTGTCACATATATAAACTGTTGCAGTATGTTTTATAATTTTAGATGTTTCATTTTTGTTCTCTTTAAAGTCAAATTTTAAATTATATAAAATATTTACATAGTTCCAAGTCAAACTAGAAAAAAATTCACAAAAGTCCTGATAGTATTCCTGTTCCATTGACCCTTTGCCCCGACTCTCTGCATCAGCAAAATTTTATTAGGTTTGGTTTCATATTTACATGGTTTCTATTTTGAAAATTGAATGAAACACATATACACACACAGTTCCGCTCTCTTACACACATGGTATCATTCTAGAAATAATATTTTGTAATTTATTTTACTTAATATATATTCTAGAGCTATCTATATCTATCGTTTATTTATCAATATTTTTCTAGACACATAAATCGCCTTTTTTCCTCTTTATAGCTGCACAGCACTGCTTTGAGTGAGGCACAACAATATAATTCCCTATTAATATATCTATAATTAATGTCACAATTAATAACCTTGCTTAAAGGATAATTTGCATATTTGCCAGAATCTAGAAGAAGGATCATCAAGTCACAGAATAATACATAGGCATTTTGGTAAACATTTCCAAATTCTTATTCATAGGATTCATCATTTTGCGTTTCTGTAACAATGAATGAGGGAATTTGTTTTCTTAGAACTGTCCATGTGGAACATCCTGTCAGCCTCAGCTTTTTAACAGTCAGATAATTAAAAATGATATTTCAGTATAGCTTAGTCTGTTTTTCTATAATTTTAAATAAAAGTAGTATTGTTTCATATGTTTAAGGATCATTTTTATACGTTGCATATTGATCATATTTTATATAATTTCTCCACTTTTCTAATGAGTTACTGGTACTTTCATTTCCATTTTTTAAAGTTCTTCAGGCACTAGATGCTAGCCTTTTTGATATGTTACACATATTTGTTCAATTTTTATTTGTACTTTTACATTGCTTTTGTGTTTTGCTATGTTATGTATCAATCGTTTCTTGTACTGACTCTGGAGTTTGAATTATAATTAGAAAAATTTCCCTATTTTCCATCAGGCAGAGTATTTGAAGATTATAAAGTAATTTGCTCATATTTTCTTTTAATACTTGTATTATTCCAAATATGAATTTAGAGTTCTGATTCATTTGGAATTTATTCTAGTTTTGATTTAAATAATGAGTCTATTTTTATATGACTAACCAATTTTTACAATCCAAGTTATTAAATCTATATATGTATAGTGTGTGTGTATATATATAATGTGTGTGTGTATATATATAGTGTGTGTATATATATACTATATATATGTATACTATACTGCTTTGTCCCATTGATCTGTGTCTTTCTTCATGTGCAGATACTGCACTATTTTGTTTAGCAGCTTTACAATATGTTTACATATTTTTTATGGCTAGCATTTCTTCTCACCTCCCATATGTATTATTTTTTACTTTAGGGGTTTTCTGACTACAGCTGCTGGTTCATTTCTTCATATAAGCTATGTAATCAATATGTCTAATCACAGAAAAACATTGATGGCATTTTTTCCCATGATCACATTATATTACATTCATTAATTTTATCCCAACTAAAGCAAATGGCATTTAAAAAAATCAAGTCTTTCTATTCAAGAGCATAGTATGTCTTTCCATTTATACAGTATACTATTTTGTCCTTGATAATATTTTATGTTTTTCCTGATATAGTTTGTATATAATTCTTTAAGTTTATACTTGTCTATTTTATTTTCATTTGCAATAAACAAAAGGGATTTTCTGTGATATATTCTAATTACTCTTTGCATCTATGAGGGTATTAATTTATATATATATTAATTTTGTATCTTTCTAATCTTGCAGCCATTTTTTTATTGGTGCCTTTAATTGTTTTAGATATTTAATCATGCCATAGACAAATGGAGGTGGTGTTTCCCTCTTTTTAGTTCTTATACTTTTAATTGCTTTTTCATTTATGACTAACCACTTTATCAAGTAAATCTCATTACAATCAAATAGCAAAATAATAGTAAGAACAGAAGACATTTTTCTCAGTTCTGACATTTATGTGACTGACTCTAGGGTCTCCTCATTACTGGCATAAAGACAGAGATACAAGAGGACTTCAAAAATTCATGGAAAATTTGTATTATGAAAAAGGTATGCATGGATTTCAATTTTTTTGCACTAAAATAAACTTCCACTAACTTGTTATAACATGTTTAAATAAGAGCCCTTATTGGAGCAACATGAATTTTGCTAAAATTGAAGCAACAACAAACATCAAATTTACGGTGAATGTTGGGTTGAAGAATGGTGAATCTGAGGCTTTATGAAAATTTTATGAAGTCAATGCCTCAGAGAAATCAACAGTTTACAAAGTCCTCCTTTTCAGAAAGGACAACATGATGTTGAAGATGAAGCCTGCAGTGGCAGGACCATCCACATCAATTTTCAAGTAAAAAATGTACTTGTTGGTGCCCTAATTGGAGAGGACTAATGATGATAGCAGAAACAATAGTCAACACCGTAGACATCTCAATTGGTCAGATTACACAATTCTGACTAAAAAATTAAAGTTGAGTAAACTTTCCGTTCAATGGATGCCAACACTGTTGAGCCTAGATCAGCTGTAGAGAAGAGCAATGCTTTCTATGGAAATTTTAAACAAATGGGATCAAGGTCCTGAAGCATTTCTTCAAAGATTGTAACAAAAACTGAAGTACATCTTTACTAGTATGATCATAAAGACAAAGCACTATCAAATCAATGGCTATCAAGAGGTGGAAATGGTCCAATCAAAGCAAAAGTGGAATGGTTGAGAGCAAAGTTCATGGAATACTTCATTGGGAAGCTCAAACATTGTATGTGTTGACTTTCTGGTGGCCAAAGAACAATAACATCTGTTTATTATGAGAATATTTTAAGAAAGCCAAAGCTTTAGCAGAAAAATGCCTGGGAAAGCTTCAACAGGGAGTCCTTCTCCACCACTGCAATGTTCCTGCTTATTCCTCTCATCAAACAAGGGCAATTTTGTTGGAATTTGTTAAAAATAATTGCACACCCACCTTACAGTCCTTGTTTGGATCCTTCTAACTTTTTGTTTCTGAATCTTAAAATATCCTTAAAGCACACCTATTTATTCCACAGTTAATAATGTGAAAAAGAGTGCATTGACATGGTTAAATTCCAAGGAACCTTAATTCTTTAGGGATGGACTAAATTACTGGTCATTGCTTACAAAAATGTCTTTAATTTGATGGAGCTTATGTTGAGAAATAAAGTTTATTTTTTACTTTTACCTTTTAATTCTAGTTTTCTACAGTCTTTTTGAAGTCTCCTCATATAAACCAATGGAACAGAATAGAAAGTCCAGAAATAAACCCATCCATATATGGTCAACTGATTTTCAACTTGGGTGCCAAAAACACACAATGGAGAAAGGATAGCCTCTTTAACAAACAGTATTGAAAAAACTGCACATCCACCTGCTAAAGAATAAAATTGTATTATTGGGCAATAATACAGTGAGATTCACACTAATTAAATATTCCATTTCCAAAGGAACAATATGTTATGCTAGGCAAATACTAAAAGATCCTTCCCAATTTATTATAATCTAATGATATGTATAAAGATTTTTTAAAGCATTGATTCTGAATAACCAGTAGTTTTCTTCACATTTTTCTCCTGGTTTATTTTATATCCATTTTAGGAATTAAGAATTATGGTGTTTAATTTAGAGAAATACTGCTTGAAGTTTAAATCTTTCTATAAATAATTATACAGAAGACCATTTATTATAGTAGAAACCATTCACTATATTAGAATCTTGATATTAATCACTAAAATTTATTCAGTAAAACAGAAATTAAACATGACATAGATTGTTCCCATTGCTGCATAATGAACCACCATAAAATTTAACATATTAAAATAACAACTAATTTCTCTCATGCTTACGTGTGTTGCCTGGGCTGAGACGGATGGTTCTTTCTTAAAGTCTCATGAAGTTGCAGGCAGATGTCAACTAGATCTTCCATCATCTGAAGGATTGACGGGGCTGGACATATAAGATGGCTGACTCTCATAAATGAGAATTGATGCTAATTGTCACTTGGAGCATCTAAACATAGACTCTTCATGTTGCTTGGGATTCTCACAAGATAGAAGCTGAGTTGAGAAAGTATCCCCAAAATGTGACCATTTTAATAGGCCTATCTTCAGTAATCTTCATTTGTATTTCAGTTATTAATACACATCTTAATTTCATGTGAGATTAGGGTTATTAAAGGAAATGAATCTTAATGAAGATAGGAAAATCAAAAAAATTGAAGATAGATATATATGGGTGGTTGTCCATGTAAATAGTAAAATTATCTAGAAAAACGGCAGAAACTGGGATTGAAAGAAGATAGTGAGCCAGTTGAAGATTCACAGATATTTTAAACTTTAAAATACTTTTACTATTTACTTATAAACAAAACGAATCTAACACACTTCTAAACACATGTTTTTTTTGTTTGTTTGTTTGTTTGGTGTTGTTGTTGTTGTCTTTTGTTTGTTTGTTTTTTGAGACAGACTCTCGCTCTGTTGCACAGGCTGGAGTGCACTGGCATGATCTCAGCTCACCACAACCTCCACCTCCGGTTTCAAGCGATTATCCTGCCTTAGCTTCCTGAGTAGCTGGGACTACAGGCGTGCCCCACTATGCCCAGCTAATTTTTGTATTTTTAGTAGAGATGGGGTTTCACTATGTTGGCCACGCTGATATCAAACTCTTGACCTCGTGATCCGCCCGCCTCGGCCTCCCAAAGTGCTGAGATTAAAGGCATGAGCCACTGCATCCAGCCTAAAAACCTAGTTTTAACCTATCTTCCAATCTCCTTCTTTTCTTAAAACTTGCTTTGTAGCTTCAGCAAGACAACAAGACCATTGATCACGTTTTTTATTTTTGTTCAATTATATTTTCACATATCTTTTCCAAACCAGCTTAGACTTCATGAACCAGTACTTCAACGATTTCTCGACAGGATCTTTAACTTCCTTATAATCATTTTCTGCATCAAGGTAACCATCTGCTTTTGCCTTTAGGAAGAAAGTCACACAATCACATATTTTCTGAACATAAACTGAACTTCTACTTCCATTGAGTGAGTTACTTCACCTCATTGGTAAGCTTTCTCACTCTCTCTACAGGAATTATTTCAACTCTTTGCAGCATTAACAACCTAATATTCCAATGCATATTTTATAACTTTCAGAAAAATATCTGACCCCTTTCAATACATGAAAAACCAAAACAAAACAGGCCATCCTTCCTCTTTCAATGTCACATCACTATGTCTATAATCATCCATAATCATCTTTCTTGTATTTCAGGTTAAGATGAAAATCTTGTACTAATAAATGAAAATCCTTCCATCTAGAGCCAAACCTCTCCTTTCTCTAAGGCCTAAATCTTTCTTTCCATTTTGTTTTGCTTGAATTGATCTTTTCTTGTTGATTAAAATACTTTATTATTTCTCAAAAATTCTATCATTATATCATTTTCTTCATTCTCTTCCTGGACTCCATATAAAACTTTATGTTAAGTAACCATCCTCTTGTATGTAACTCTGTAACCTCTATGTCCTGAGTCCTTCCTCTTACTTCCAACTCATATATGAATGCTTTTTGGGCATTTATACTTTGATTCTATTGGCACCTCAAGCTTGAAATATCCTAAGTTTAATCATCATAATTTCCTAGCTTCTTTCCAAATGTATTCATTATTTTTATTCTTCCTTCTTAGTGGTTAAAATTATTCTCGAACTAGTGGCTCAGATTAGAAATACTGGAATCATTCTAGGTTCTTTTTTATTATTATTATTATACTTTAAGTTCTAGGGTACATGTGCACAACGTGCAGGTTTGTTACATATGTATACATGTGCCATGTTGGTGTGCTGCACCCATCAACTCGTCATTTACATCAGGTATAACTCCCAATGACATTCCTACCCCCTCCCCACTCCGCACCATAGGCCCCGGTGTGTGATGTTCCCCTCCCCTTCCCATGGTCCAAGGATCTCATTGTTCAAATTCCGACCCTATGAGTGAGAACATGCGGCATTGTTTCTGTCTGTGATAGTTTGCTGAGAATGATGGTCCAGCGCATCCATGTCTACAAACGGGACACAAATTCATGCCTTGTTTTAGATGCATAGTATTCATGGTGTATATGTGCCGACATTTTCTTAATCCAGTCTGTCACTGATGGACATTTGGTTGATTCCAAGTCTTGCCATGGTGAAAGTGCCGCAATAACATAGCATGTGCATGTGCTATAGCATCATGATTTATAATCCTTTGGGTATACCAGAATGGGAATGGCTGGGTCAAAATGTATTGTCTAGTGTCCAGATCCTTGAGGGAATCACCATACGTTGTTCCACAATGGTTGAACAGTTTACAATCCACTAACAGTGTAAAAAAGATTCCACTGTCTCCACATCCTCTCCAGCACCTGTTGTTTCCTGACTTTTTAATGGATTGCCATTGCTAACTGGTGATGAGATGGGTATATCATTGATCATGGTGGTTTTGATTTGGATTTGCCATTCTCTGATGCCAGTGGACGACGAGCATTTTTTTTTCATGTGTCTGTTGGCTGTAAAAGTGTCGTCTTTTGGAAGAAAGTCTGTGCATCATCATTTGCCACTTTTGATGGGTGGTTGTTTTTCTTGGTAAATTTTTGAGTTCTTTTAGGTTGCGGATATTAGCCCTTTCAGATTGAGTAGAGTTGCAGGAAAATTTCTCCCCATCGTAGTGCCTGTTCACTCGTGATGGTAGCTTCTTTGCTGTGCAGAAGCTTTTTTAGTTTCATTAGATCCCATTTATTTGCAATTTTGGCTTTTTTTGCCAGTTGCGTTTTGGTGTTTAAGAACATGAACCTTGCCCCATGAGGCCTAATGTCCTGAATGGTATGCACCTAGGTTGTTCTTTAGGGTTTCTATGTTTTATGTTCTAACCATTAAGACTTTCAAATCCATCTTGAAATTAATTTTCAATATAAGGAATGAAGGAAAGGGATCGTAGTTTTCAAGCTTCCTACCCTAATGGCTTAGCCATTTTCCCAGCACCATTTAAAATAGGAATCACTTTCCCCATTTCGTGTTTTTGTCAGGTTTGTCAAAGATCAGATGGCGAAGTGATGTGCAGTATATTGTCATGAGGCTCAGTTCCGATTACCTTGTCCTATATCCTCTGTTTGTGGTAAACAGTACGCATGCGTGTTTTGGTTTAGGTGTACCTGTAGTATAGTTTTAATAGGAGCATGATGCTCCAGCTGTTTGTTCCTTTTGGCTTAGATGTCTTGGCAATGCGGCTCTTTTTGATTCCACATGAAAGTTCAAGAGCAGTTTGCCATTCTGAAGAAAGGTCACTGGTAGCCTTGATGGGAATGGCATTGAATCTATAAATTACTTGGAGTAGATCATTTCATAATATTGAGTTCTTACCCTATTCCATGAGCCAGTGGTATTTCCCCTTCCATTGTTTGAGTCCTCTTTTATTTCGACCTGAGCAGTGGTGTGTATCCTCCTTGAGGAGGTCCCTGTCACATCCCTTGGTTAAGGTTGATCCTAGGGTAGTGTTGATTCTCTTTGAAGGCAATTGTGAATGGATTCATTCATGGATTTGGCTCTCGGTCTGTCACTGGGTATAAGAATGCTTGGTGATGTTGCACATTGATTTTGTACATGACTTTGCTGAAGTTGCTTATCAACTAAGGAGATTTTGGGCTGAATGATGGGGTTTTCTAAATATGACAACATCTGCAAACAGTGACAATTTGACTTCATTCCTTCCTAGACTGAGATACCATAGGTATTTCTTGTCTCTGCCTAAGATTGCCCCTACCAGAAACTTCGCAAGACTTAGGTGAATAGGAGTGGGAGAGAGGCAGTCCCTTCTGTGGCCAGGTTGTTCAAAGGAATGTTCCAGTTTGCCCCATTCAGATGATATTGGCTGTGATTTGTCATAAAAGCTCTAGACGGATTAGAGATACGTTCCATCAATACTGATTATTGAGATTTTTACAGAACGGCTGCTGATTTGGTCAAAGGCGCTTTTCTGCCTCTATGTTAGAATAATCATGTAGTTTTTGTCTGTGGTTCTGTTCATGCGATGGATACGTAGGATTTGCTATGTTGAATCAGCCTTGCCATCCCAGGGGATGAAGCCCACTTGATCAATGGGTATAGAGAATTTGATGTGCTGCTGGATTCGGGTTAGTATTTTATTGAGGATTTTGCATCAATGTTCATCAGGGATATGGGTCTAAAATTCTCTTTTTTTGTTGTGTCTCTGCCAGGCTTTGGTATCAGGATGATGTTGGCCTCATAAAATGAGTTAGGGAGGATTCCCTCTTTTCTATTGATTGGAATAGTTTCAGAAGGAATGGTACCAACTCCTCCTTGTACCTCTGGTAGAATTTGGCTGTGAATCCATCTGGTCCTGGACTTTTTTGGTTGGTAGGCTATTAATTATTGCCTCAATTTCAAAGCCTGCTATTGGTCTATTCAGGGATTCAACTTCTTCCTGTTAGTGTTGCCACCCACTCCCCCCCCCAAACCAATCAATAACGAAGTCCTAATACTTCTGCCTGTTTAATATATTTCATATTTGTCGCCTACTTTCCAAACACACTGCTGCTGCCTTCTTTTTGGTCTGCATCTTTAGTCACGATCTGAAATTTCCTTTTTTTTTTTTTTTCTTTCTGTCTCTATCCTTGTTTGCCTCTGGTCTACTTATCACATGATTGTTAAAGGATCTTACGGGCCAATCTAATGGCATCTCCATTGCCCATAGATTGGAATCTAAGCTACTTGACATTTCATAGAAGGTCTTTCCCCTTTCCAGATTATCTTTCACAGTCCCCTTTCAACAACGTGTACTCTGACCCAATAAAATCAGTAGACTACTAAACATCTTTTAAAAGATGCTCTCATTTCTGTGATTTGAGTGACTTTATTTGTCCACTATTATATCCCAGTGAAAAGTTACTATTTAAGACTTAGCTCAAAGCCTACTTCCCTCAAGGTTTTTCTGTTATTTTCTCTGCCTTCCTGTTCTGTTCTTTGGTTATACTAATAAGTCTGCTCATGTTGCACCAATACAAGAGTTTCTTAAGTGTAGAATTTTTTTTTTATTTGTCTAGTACTGAGACTGGTACAATATATAATTTTTGATTAAAGGATCCTCAGGTGTCCTAGAAGAACTTGTTTCAAAAATTTAGTTGTTTGAATAAAGTAGAAGAAAAAGTGTTATGCTCCTTCAATATTCATTTCCTATTCCTTTGCTCCTTGAAGGGTTCCTGGATCATGGAGCTGGTAGATAAACATTATGCCCTTTGAAGAACAAGCGATAATTTTAGTGGGATTTTTGTCAGAGTTGATTGGGATGTTTTAAATGAAAGGGATTTTGAAAATCAATTTCAAACAAGTTCTAAACTATGAAATATCAAGTATTCATTCTTCTTATCTACTTCCTTGAACTTGCATCGTACAAAGATCAGTCACTTAGGAATAAAATACATGAATATAGATATAAATAATCGATTGCATTGATTTATCCTTCAGAGTATCTTCTGTAAGTTGATCACCAGAGTACGAATTTCTATAGTGAGATAAAAACAGTTTTGTTATGAAGAATCTTTCATTGAAATAGAAATAAACTTTAATGTTACAGATTTTAGCATCTGTCTATAAAATAAAGCCACTTATCTTTAGCAGAAAACACTGCCTGTTTGCATTATCAAAATCACTGAGAGCTACCATTGGATAGATAGCCTACATGTGCTTATATGGTCACTAAAATGTACCTTCAATCATGGAGATGGTTTTGATTGCTGGTTGACAGATATACATTGTAGTGACGTCATTTAACTTTTTTTCCCCAGCCATGTGTATGTAAGTCAGAATGTGTTTTTCTCCCTCTGGGAATCAATACCCCTATTCAATAAATAAATAAGTAAATATATAATTAATTAAATACAGTCATGCACTGCATGACGATATTTCAGGCAACAACGGACTACATAAAAGATGGTGGTTCCATAAAATAATACTATATTTTTACTGTACATTTTATATGGCTGGATATGTGCAGATGCACGAATACCTACTATTGTGTTACAACTGCCTACAATGTTCAGTGTAGTAACATGTTCCACAAGAGCAATAGGCTATACCATGTAGTCTAGGTGTGTAGGAAGTCTATATCATCTAGGTTTGTGTAAGTACACCCTGATGTTTGTATAATGATGAAATCACCCAATGAAACATTTTTCATAACATATCCCCATTATTAAGTGGCACATGACTGTAAATGAATAAACAAATCACTGAGAAAAATGAAAATTATGTAATGATTTTCTTCTGCTTCTTTCCATTGTCTCCTTTCCCTCTTACTCCTACTATTACTACTACTACTAATTTTCTTCTTGTTCTTCTCATCAAATACTATTAAATAAAGTCATAGAATATGTAGAAACCAACAGCCTTTTTTATTTAAATAAATACCACACTTTTACCCTCAAATTATGTAGATGCAATCCAGGAGTCAGCATGATCAATAATAGATTTTTAACACTGCAGATTTTTATCTTTATTATTTGTCAAGCTCCTCTTTTTCTCATTTGACATAATTTCTGTTTCTCTTTTGGGTAATAACACAAAGAAATGAACTATCACAATTTTTTTCAGACGTTTTATCTTTGCTTTTTTCCAAAGCTCAACAAATTTCGATTTCAGAATAACATACTATTACTGGGTTTTTCTTAGATAATATTGGTCTTATAAATTGAATTATAAAACCAGACCTCTTTTAGATACCTGCTTAAACCATTTCAGTGGCACTGAGAGAGTGACTTAGGTCACTGTGTCACAAGTGTCAGCACTAAGGAATGATACAGAGAATTACAATAATCTTCCTGGGCCTATTGGTTTAGTGAAGCCAGATATGTTCCTCTAGGAAGTAGAGAGTATGACAAGAGAACACCTTCTAGGGGAAAGGAAGAAAAGAGATAGTAAATAAAGCCAAAGTATAGAGAAGAAAGTCAAACATGCTGGTCACTCAGGCAGCTGTCTTGTTTTTCTTTCTAGATCTTTTTTTCTCAGTTTATTTTATGCTCTATACTTTTTTTCATAGACCAGCACTTTTAAATTTATTTTTGACTATTTACTTACTTATGTATTTTTCTATTTGCTCAGGCAAAAGGCAACAGAAGATTCCAAAGTCTGAGGGGACTGGGCGAGCTTCTGTCACATGCTTTCAGAATTAAGACAATCTGCAAGAATTTTAAGTTGTGACCTCTACAGAGAAAAGAATGAAAAGTAGCCAAATCTCCACATGAGAGATTTTGGACTATTTTGCAATGTAAACCCCATCTGATTTATATGAAGTAAGCAGACTTTCTCTCCAAGAGTTCAAAATAAATTAATTCTAATGCTAGATATGTTCTCACGACAGTCTCAAAAACAAAATAGTTAAAAAAAGTATTAAAGTTTACTCTACCTTTTCACTGTATTAAACTCGTATATGCAGCAAAAATTAGCTAAGAACATATTTATTATCACTTTGAGTTTTCTAGGGGCTTCTACAAACAAAAACCAAAAGGCAAAACTCTGGTTAGTAAGTTATATAAATCCCTTAACTCTTGGAACCCATAAAATAGAAATGACAAAATATCTAGTTCATACAATTGTTTTGATTATTGAGATAAAATTTATGAAACTTCTTTGGATCCTCTAAAGTTTTACATAGCTTCCAAATATTATTGTTTGACAAAATCCCATTTGGAATTAATAGTGTCCTCAATCTTGATCTATGAATTTCAGTCATTCTAATTCTGCTTTGTATCTTCAAGTTAATTGTACATTTTCTGAAGATGGAATTTTAAAGGGAAAGGATCTTGCTACTCATTACTGTCATTGAAGCGTAAGTTTAGTAAATGGGCTTTGGGTCTCTTAGACCTTACTTTTGATCTTGGTTGAGTCTTAGGTCCACTGAGTCCTAGTTGTATGATGGTGGATATGTAACTCCTCTTCTCTGAGGTCTTCCACCTTTAATTTGTAGAGTAGAAATAATTTTAGTGTCTACAATATAGATTTATTGTGGCTCATCAATGAAATAATATATGTTGAAGACTGGACAGTAACTAGTATGCTAACTCTCAAAGCCCCATCTGTACCATTTCTCATTTATTCCCTCAAGCAACAACAAAAACAACAAAATCTCAGTGCCTTCCTTGAGGGCTGAAACTCTACTCCTGTTGGCAATTTCAGCATTTTTGCTCCACTTACCTTTTGTGACACCTACCTGGATAAATCACAATTCTAGATAAACTCGAGTATCTTCCTCTTGCCCAAATCTAAACTTGAAAAGTACTACTAGAATTACATAATGTCCCAGATTAGCTCTTTAAAATTCATGGTCTAAGCCTCAATGAAGTAAGAGTACCAAGAGGCAAAATTTCTAAGATTCCCTTCTCGACTTCCTCTCCCATTCCCGCAACAGCAACTTCAAACATTTCTTACTGTCTTCGAACTCTTTCCTCCATTACCTCAATCCCCACATTGAGCACAAGATTTCACAAGGAATAGCAAAGCCATCTGATAGATATTTCTTCAGCTTTTCCTTTTTATCCTGAATCTATGATCTGCCTTCTTCCTTTTCTTCTCCTGTTGTAGAGAGATGACTCCTTTTTATCTAAAGCCAAGCATTTTTTTTTTGAGTTTTAAATCTCTGAAATCAACAGATAAGCATCTTTTTTAAAATTTTAATTTTTATTTAAAACTGACAAATATTTTAAACTAATTGTATATATTTATGGGATACAACATGATGTTTTAATACACATATAAATTGTGGAACGAGCAAATCAGTTCTAATTAACATATTCATCATCTCACCTACTTATCATTACTTGGGGGTGAGAACATTTAAAATCCACCCTTTTAGCAATTTGGAAATATACAATGCATGATTATTGACTATAGTCACTTAACTGTGCTAGAGATCCAGAACTTATTTCTCCTAACTGTAATTTTGTACCCTTTGGCAAACATTTCCCCTTTCCCTGTTCACACTACCCCACTTTCCCAGCCTCTGGTAATCACCATTCTACTCTCTACTTCTATGAGTTTGGCTGTGTTAGATTCCATATACATGATATAATGTGATATTTGTCTTTCTGTGCCTGGTTCATCTCACATAGCATAATGTCCTCTAGACTCATCTATGTTGTTCTAAAGAATGAATCGTATTTTATTGTGTATATGTACTACATTCAAGAAACCATTTATCTATTGATGGATACTTTGTTTCCATATCTTGGCTATTGTGAATAATGCTGCAATAAATGTGAGAGTGCAGATATCTTTTCAACATACTGACTTCAATTTATTTCAAGGTATACCCAGAAGTTGGCATTGTTGGATAATGTGGTAATTCTATTTTTAATTATTTGAGGAACCACCATACTAAATCAACATGGCTTTACTGGTCGTACCAAGAAATGGAAAGAGAAAACTTTAGATTAACTTCAAGACTTCTGGTTTGGGTAGGAGGAGGTTGCATTTATGGAGATAAGAATTTTAATAGATTAATAATGAGTTTTAGATATAATGGGACATCTAACAGGAAGAGTTTGATAAGTCTTGAAATGAGTAAAATAGTTTGAGTGGAGTACAAGATGTTGGTTGAAGTTATAGCACTGGTTGAAATACTTGAAAAATGTGTATGAAATAAGAGGAGAATGTTTAAGTTTTCCTAAGGAATCATGAATTTATAATTAAAGATCCATGTTCTTTGTGTCTTCCCCATTTTGGAATATGACAATTAAGCAGTTAAAATCAGCTTTTATTACTTTCTATGAGTTTATCTTAGCACCATTTCCAAACACACTATTCTCCGTATAACAGAAAATCAATCTTTTATACTCACCTGTGTTGTTAGACTTTTAAACAGTCTCTTATTTTCTTTATCCGTTGAAATTTAAGAAAGAAAAATACAAAACATTTTAGGCAACAAATAAATAAATGAAGAGTTTTATAATGCTTAAATCTGTTATACATTTGTAAGAGCACCCTTATTTTATACAGGCTAGCATAATGCTGAGAATTAAATGTATCTGTTTCTCCTATGGACGTAGAATAGATCCTGTGTCTCTACACATGAAGATAACTAACTGTTGTTAGCACTCATTATATGTAAGCTTTCAGAAATGGAAACCTATGTTGCCTGGTCCTGCTGGAGAAGGGGAGGCAAAACAGAGGGCTGGATTTACCTGCTTTGATCTACAGAGAATACTTTTTTCACACATTTTTACTGCTATAGCTGTATATTACATTTACATTAAAAGTCCCAAAGTGACTTTAACGAACATTTAAAAAGTTTTCAACAAATTCCTATTCACCAACTGAGGCATTCTATTGAGAGTTCTTATGAGTTGACAATATAGTTTTTAAGTTTTCAACAGTGCGAATCTGTTGTCTAATTAGGTAAAATGCTAAATTATATTTTTAAAATTATTACATATTATTAAATTTTAATAATACAGTCATACATTTTCAAAATGGAGAAAAAAATGGTTCATATTCTTGTCTATAGATTTCTTCATTGTAATGATTTGCATTTATTAATTTAAAAGATATTAAAACGGACAATAAATAGAAAGTAGGCCAGTAACTCATTAAATGCCTGTCAAAATGGCATTGACACTTAAGACTGTTTCACTATGCTTTTTTTAAATTTTTTTTTTTTTT
>NW_016824251.1:841612-850056 GCF_001698545.2 Rhinopithecus bieti
AAATTATTACATATTATTAAATTTTAATAATACAGTCATACATTTTCAAAATGGAGAAAAAAATGGTTCATATTCTTGTCTATAGATTTCTTCATTGTAATGATTTGCATTTATTAATTTAAAAAGATATTAAAACGGACAATAAATAGAAAGTAGGCCAGTAACTCATTAAATGCCTGTCAAAAATGGCATTGACACTTAAGACTGTTTCACTATGCTTTTTTTAAATTTTTTTTTTTTTAGATTTACAGGTTTTCAAATTAAAGCAAAATAGATTGCTGCTTTCCTGAGTCAGACTTTTCAAGTTTTATTTTTATGCCATATTTTAAAGAAACTACTCGTAATTTTTTGCTTTTCAAGTGTCTTTTTATCTGTGTAAGTGCCTTTAAATCATAAGATTAGAGAGAACGAGATTTGAAAAACTTTGAACCGTTGTAAAGATTACATATTTCTTAGTATATCTCAAAATAAACACTTTAGATGTGTGTGGCAAAGAGTTTTATGAATGACTGGCAAAAGTTACTATTTACTACACCAGTGGGAAGTGTAAAAGGAAAAGCAGTTCTGCATTGTATGTGCTCCTTGGAGTAACAGCTACAAACTGTCCTTGTTCAGAATGAGCCAATCAGAGGCTCCATTGGGCATGGAGCTGACAAGGCTCTCCACCATTGGCTGCTCTGCCTTGGCTTACAGAAAGCTGTCTGGCTTGCTTGCTGATGAATTCAGCGGTACAAATTAATTTCTCCCTAGCTAAAATTTCCAGTGGACATTTGTGTTAATGGTTTAAGAACATTGTCTGATTAAACACTGGTAACATGGATTCTCTCTGTAGTACTTTCTAATTATATTGTGAAACCATTATTATTACATGCATTTGACTTGTCTCTTTAACATTTCAAAAGCTTTTCATGCCTATTAACTATTATTATATCCACAGCAACCAAAGGAGGTAGGTGAGAAAGAGGCTGTTATATGAAATGATATCATGTATGGGAGAGCTATTTGTTAACTGTAGAATCATACAACAGATACCATCAAGATTTTGTTTTTTGGATGGAAAATGGAAGCCAGAGATACCACACTATCTGCTTCAGATGATAGAACACGAGGACAATGTCAACTGATTGACAATTAAAATTGATAATCATTTTTTGTATCCAATGCTCACTGATAACGCTATAGGAAGTCAATATAAGAAAGAGATTCATTTTATAGATTACCAAATATAAAGCTAAAACAATTTAAGAAGCTTATTCTGAGTTTGGCAGTTAGCCATTGAGAAAACATACACTCGATATTTAAAAAGAATTTTTAGGACCAATGTTTGTCTGAAAATCATATAGTACAAAGTGTCTGGTTAAAATTATTATGGTATGAAATATTATGACAATATAGCCAGGCCTGAATCAGTGATTCAGGGGAGAAGGTTCTGCATTTTATTGGTAAACTCTGGTTCACCATTCGTTCATTAATCTGACAATACAACAAACAATACAGAGGTTTCATGTAACGTCTGTATTAAAAGCCCATTAACTATATCTCTTCCCTACTTACAAAGTGACTACTTGCTATAATAGATCAATTGAATTTTCATGGAAGAGTTAGAGTGCAACCATGTTTCCCTCCTTTTCAAGCTTTAAACCTTTCATTCTGGTATATTTTCTTCTCTTGAAAGGCAGTTAAGAACAGGATTCTTAGGACCAAGAAGAAAAGAAAGAACTATTGTTTCAAGTCTTGGGTTTTTATGTTGCTTACTTAACTTTTATTTGCCCTACATTCTGCTTGACCCCATTTCAGAACACAGAATTGGGTAGGTGTATTAGAAGAACATGATAATAATGGATAATTATGAAATAGTAGCACAACTAAGTGTTTACTGAACACTTACTCTTCATTGATTCTCAAGTCTTGTTGAGAGCTTTCCATTTACAGTCTCGGATAGAGATATTGTATTAGTCTGTTTTCACACTGCTATAAAGAATTGCCCAAGACCAGGTAATTTATAAAGGAAGGAGGTTTAAATGACTCACAGTTTACCATGACTGCAGGGAGGCCTTGGGAAACTTATGATCATGGCAGAAGGCGAAGGGGAAGTAAGGCATCTTCTTCACAAGGTGGCAAGAAGGAGAAATGCAAAGCAAAGGGGGAAGAGTCCCTTGTAAAACCATAAGATCTCGTGAGAACTCACTATCACCAGGACAGCACGGGGGGTGGGGGACTGCCCCTATGATTCAATTAACTCCACCTGGTGTCTCCCTTGACACATGGGGATTATGAGTATTATAATTCAAGATGAGATTTTAGGGTACACAAAGACCACATCAGACGTTAAGTAATCAGACCCAAGTTATACACTAGTTGGTGCTGGTGCCAGAACTTAAATCTACTTTTGTCCAGCTGCAAAAACTGTGTATTGACCATTATACAGTTCATCTCCTGGTTAAACTGAAAGTCAAGAAGTGTATATATATACATATGTGTGTGTGTGTGTGTGTGTAACATGGGTCACAGTGAGTGGTTGATTCCAGGAAACTCTGATTAATTTTAATAGTTGAGATTATTTAGAAACAACAACAACAAACAAATAAATCACATAAGCAGTTCTCCCCACAAAGAAGTGAAAGAAAGCAAGCCAAAGATGAAGGCAGGATCTAATTACTGACGGTGCTGTCACAGATGTGATTCTGCTCTGTTCAGTAATGAGGAGGGGCCAGAAATTTCACTGTGTACTGATTACGTGCTTTTGTTTCTGGTAAGTTAATTTCTGAGTTTCAAGTTTTTTATCTGTAAGATGGAGTGAATAATCCTAATCTAGTTTTTCATAAGGATTAAACACACACACACGTTTGTAGTGTTTAGTATACTTCTGAAACATTGTATTCACTCTGCATATAGTTTTTATTTCTGTCATGATATCCACCTATTCTATTGTTCTCAAATATGCAAGTGTTGGGTACAATAATACCAGGACTGTGGGTGGCAGGATCCAATAGTCCAGTACCAAATCTTACTAAAAGGTTAGGCAACAAAGCTAATCTGACAGAGGAATAGCTGAAATATAGACAACAAACTCAGGATGTTTCAAACCAGTCTTGATTTGGAGTACCTCACGTACCTCCCTTACATTATCAAAGTAATATGATTGAAACTAGGCAGCGAAGAAAGAACCATGAGTCACTTATTTACCCATAAAGACGGTGAGTAGTTCCTCAGGCAAGGATTCAGAGATTAGGACCCTATAAGCCATCAAGCCATGGTAAGGGAGCTAGATAATTTTTGGTTATAGATTTGTAGCACCAATCATAAGGAGATCTTGGCACCAAGATCAAATTGCTACATGTCATGAATCATTGCACATACTTTTTGCCAAAGTGCTATTAAATCCCAGAGCATATTGGACACTTTAGTAGCTGTTCCTCATTGGAAAGATAATAAAGAGATAAAGAGTTTCAGACTATAAGATTTTCTGATGGAGGAATAACATCTGTGTTATGGTCTAGGACTAATGTGGTTCCCACAGTCTGCTGTGAAGCATCTATACTGTTTTGGGCAACTGAGCAAGAAACTTCAGTCTTCTTGTCCTCTAATATCCTAGCCAGATCACAAAGTTATTTAGGTTTATCATCCTCTCCTTTTCCAATAGAAGGATATAATAAATGTCAAATATTTATCTAATTACTAGGAATACACAAAATGATTTTAATCTATTTTATAGAACCTAAGATAATTAGTTAAAACTTTATTATTCTACTGATTTAAGGGATAAGAAATTAAGTCACAAAGAGGTACAGTTGTTCCTGGGTTTTTCCAAACAGTTGTTCCTAAGTCAGCTAAATTTAGCAAGCTATAATTTAAATCACAACAGTCTAGCTACAAAGATACTCAACTACCATTATGTTGGTGCAAAGTAATTGCATTTTTTTTTTTGGCCATTAAAAGTAATGGCAAAAAAATTTAACAGCATTAACTTTGAATGGCAACAGAAGCCACAATTACTTTTGCACCAACCTACTATCATATTTAAATTTAAAGCAACTTTCCTGCCAACACTTAAATCTCTGGGAAAACAAAACAAAGGCAAAAGTTGTTCCCCCTTCTTCTCTTTCTTCTTTTCTTCTACTTCCTAATTCTAATTAGTACCCTTATTTGTCCATTTTCTATATGCTGATGTTACTGCCTATTTTCAGGAAAGTGGGCCATATTTTAATTTCAAACTTTCTCCGAAAAATAATTTTAAGGCTGTAAAATGTCTATTAGTTACGTTATACATTTCAAGGTTAAAAAAGTGAAAGTGAAAATTTCTGGCAAGAGTGTTATACTCTGTTCTGAAACATGCTCTTTGTTTATGAAGAACAGAAACTCAAACTAGCTCAAATAATAAAATCTGAGCTTTACTGTAAATTTAAAGTGAAATCTGAAAAACGTTTAAAAAGAGCAGACACTAAGCCGTAAGATAGCTGGATCAGGACTGTTCTGGTGGCCACAGGAGCAGTTCATGGGCTTCCATTCTCCATGGAACTGTCAGTAACTCTTTTACCCACTTGTTATGATGTCAGTACAAGTCACACTTGGTGGAGAGTTACAACCTTGGCATCAAAAAGTGAGCTGTATCAATTAGATCCATCTCTGAAAGCATTTAATGCATCAGTTCAGCATAAACCATGCTAGTCAATAGCTGGATAGAAACAAGGAGATGCAAACCAGTATTGAAAAGAGTATTTAACCCAACAGTGGGGCTAACACAATTTTTAGTGGCATACTAAAATATAATCTCACATTACTTTTTATATCCTGTCCTGTGTTGTGTGTTGACTTTCAGGGAATTTGTTTAGCCCCATAGAGTTAACTTTCGACACTGGTTATAAGAACAAATCTATTCATCATCTCAAAAAAATTTTGTTAGTGGGATATATTTGAAGATGAGTTCAAATTCTTTCCCAATCATGTTAAAATGTAGTGCAAATAGAATACGTCACTATTTTATGTCCTAGTGTTGTCAGATATAACATGTGAAACTAAAGTCTAGATAAATGTTTTTCTCTATGAGTGATAGTAGCAATCTTGTCAACACTCTTCACTTTCCCCTTGTTAAGTCTAAAATATAATCAAAACATAGTTGTTGGGCCCAAATGAATCTTCATCACGTAATGATTATTCAGAATTATTTTAGCACTACTATAATGCATACACTAATAAAGATTTACTAGATTAATTCCAGATCTATAAATGAGCGGAGTTAGAATGTAGTTTCTGAAAAGAGACAAATCTAGCAAACTTGTCTTTGATCTTTCTGAATTCAAAGATGTAGGCCCACATTTTAGAAATCAATATGTATAATATTGGCTAAAGTTCGGCCTTCAAGAAGCTTAGAATTTTATTAGTGAAACTATTATGATTCTTCAGTTTTACTTAAATGCACAAGGAAATTCTGAATATTGAAGAGGCTTGTGACAAATGACTACTTGAATCTGTAATACAATGTACTCAGTATTCTGAGACTTGAAAGATTCAGCCATGAGTTGAAAGCATATTTTACTATCTGTCTAATAAAATTTGTATAATTTATATATTTAAATTTTAAATTTAAACATCTTACATTTTAACTTAGATTTCTTGGACAGGACTTAGAAATGAATGCTCTACCAAAGAACTATCCAAATGACTGTAAAGTTTTGTTTTATATCATGGTAAGCATAAATATACTGGATAAAATCTTGAACTCAAGAAACAGATAAACCATAATTTAAAGCCTAATTTGAATTTTAACTTCTTAAATGCTCCATTTCTGTATCAGTTAAATGGAAGTAATAACAGTCACTGTCCTACCTAAATATTTGTTACTGTGAGAATTAAATAAAGTGATGCAGATAAGTTTCTTAGCACATAGAAGCTACACAATAAATGGTAGGTATAAATTACAGAATACAAAATATTGAATGAGAAGATAAAGAGTTAACAATAGAAAAAGTTGAAAAACTAGAAACAATTACGGTTATTGTGAGAGTGCAAACCTTTTGGTTGTCCTAAAGTTTAAATTTCAGGGTAAATATTTCTAGTTATTCTCTTTTGATATTTAAAACTGTATTCTCCCAAAACTGCTCTAGGGCAAAAGTAAATGAACTGAAAACAATTGCTGTAACATGTAAAACTTGAAACAGAAATGTATTTTCATTCTTGGTAATGTCCAGGGAATGAACAACTAAGATGATGTTTTTCAAATTCAAGGTGAATCAATAAATTATGATTTGGTAAATATGTACTAACCACTGTTTAGAAAACATTATCAATCTAATACGTGGGAGAGATAGGGAAAATGTGAATCTCGGTATAAAATACCTAGAAAGCTGAAACAGTATGTTTAATCTTTGATGTTTTATTTAAAATAATATGTTTATATAGAAATCTGTATGACACTGCTTTGCATCTGGAGACCTCAGAACATGAATGCCAGCTGCTGGAGATGGCCAGTGGTTTATCGAAGGAGTTGTATCCCTCCCTCAGGGGAAGTAATTGGTGTTAAGGGGAATTTTCTTGCACTTTTCACCCTGGAATAAACTTGAACTATTTTTTGGCTGAGTACTAAAAAAAAAAAAAGTCTTGAAACAGCAGAGTGGAGATGAGCACATCCTTTGATGGTAACAGCCTAGGTGCTGCTCTTCACTTGGATGCCCTGAGACCCTGAGCTTTTATGAAATTCAGTTTCCTCTTCATCTAAAACATTGTGGGGTTGGGCAGTAATTAATGGTCTTCGAAGTTGCTTTATTTGACCCTTTACTTCAAATAAAATCTTAAGGAGACTACATCTATGCAAAGCAGAAAAAAATATACTCTTTTTGAAACAAGGTGTTTCAAGTGTGTTTGTGTGTGTGTGTGTGTGTGTGTGTGTGTGTGTGCCAGTAGTGCTAGCTATCTTTCCGTTCTCCACAGCATGGCTTCTTCTCCAAAATGACTCCCTTCCTTCAACTCCTAATTTTCTCAGTATCAGAGCATAGGAATATTCAGACAACAGTTTGCAAAACACTGCACCAGAGGCTTTTCCTTGTTCTTCTGAACATTATTGTTGAACTTTTCACAAAATTTAGATGGACAAATTGCAAAAACAAACAAACAAACAAAAAAGCTGTTAATATATTTAAAAGTCAAATCAAAATATTTAAAATAAAATAAAAATATCTTTGTATCTTACCATATTAGCAAAACTTACAATGAATATTACTAAAGTTGGGATATCTAGGGACACAGGTGCTCTCATTCATTGCTAGTGGGAGTGTAAACTGGTCTAACATTTCTGGAACATATTTGACAATATATACCAAATGTTTTCAAGACTGATAAATCACTGTGCCACAGAATTTCTCTTTGAGTTTAACTCAAAGAAGTAGATGGGAAAAAAGAAAGATGTACAATTGAGCTCATCAGAGTTATTTATAAGGAGGAAGAGTGAAAACCACATTAGTTTTAACATTATTATCCAAGTTAAGTATCTATTTAAATACATATCATAAAAGAGTATTATTTTGAAATTAGAAAATTTGAAGAAGTTTGAATAAAGTAATAGTATAAGGAGTAGGTAATCTCCTGGTTCTTGCTGGGTTCTATTGGGGAAAAAAAGCAATGAAAGGCCAAAGTTGATTAATCACTAATTTAAGGTGATAGGAGAAAGTCTCAGAGGTTCTCTTAAGAAGCATATAAAGAAAGTTTTATTTCTAGCAGTGAGAGGTCAAAGAATAGCTGGGGATTAGACACAGGACCTACTTATAAAGGCAGAAAAAGCTCCAGAGAATGTTGGGTCCTTAACCCTGGCAAAACTACTATGCTCAGGGTCTAGATTGCAAAGGTATTTTAGCTTCAGATGTGTGATGAGACATATGAGTCAATGTACTTGAAAACCTCGAATCTCCAGATTCCCTTGGACACAAGCCAGTAGAAACAGCCTACTCTTTTCTGTTATAGCCTAGTATTCCTCCCCTGCTGTAAGTCTATGCAGAGGCTTCTACCTCACAAGTTAATGCACAGGCTTTCAAGCTCTATCCCACATCCCCTTCTGGCCATCAGAAAAATAACTAGGGTAAAGTCACAACATTGTCCTGCCCAAGAAATGCTGAGACTAAATAGAAGAGCTGTAGGGGGGGCGGAGCAAGATGGCGGAATAGGAACAGCTCCAGTCTCCAACTCCCAGCGCGAGCGACACAGAAGACCGGTGATTTCTGCATTTTCAACTGAGGTACTGGGGTCATCTCACTAGGGAGTGCCGGACAATCGGTGCTGGTCAGCTGCTGCAGCCTGACCAGCGAGAGCTGAAGCAGGGCGAGGCATCGCCTCACCTGGAAGCGCAAGGGGGAAGGGGATCCGTTTTCCTAGCCAGGGGAACTGAGACACACAACACCTGGAAAATCGGGTAACTCCCACCCCAATACTGCGCTGTAAGCATACAGGCACACCAG
>NW_016824251.1:853448-890384 GCF_001698545.2 Rhinopithecus bieti
AAAAAAAAAAAAAAAAAAAAAAAAAAAAAAAAAAAAAAAAAGAAGAGCTGTAGGAGCAGCCAACATCCACCAGTGAGTGATTTGATTCTGAGGGTGCTGAATTAAGTTGGGAAGGTGGAGAGTAATATTAGATAAGAGAGAGTTTATTAGTATGGGAACACTATCTCATAATACAAGACTTATTACCCTGTTGAAGACCTTAGGAAGCAGTAATAACAAGGCACCATCCTTGGAAGCTTGAACAAAATGACAGTAAATAAACTGGAGTCACCGGGAACTTATCTGTAGCAAGCAGTAAAATAAGGGATCAAGAAGTTGAGAGTGGTGAGCATGCTGGTGGAGGTGCACCACGTAAGACTTGAAAACCCCTGCACACTGTTGGGAAATCTGGAAGAAACTCTACCTGTAAACTGATGAGAAATGCTCTAATGAGGGGGCACCAGTATGTGTAAATAGCTCAGTGTTGGATGCTTTTTATAGGACAGGAGTAATATAGGGGATGATGTTACAGTATGGAGGTTTCTGATAGCAGTGGTGATGATGGGATCCAGAATAAGAAAGGTCAGGTGACAGGAAATTTAAGCATCAAAAGTAGTAGAGATGCAGTAATTATAACTGGTAGCACAGTCAAAAGGGAAGCCCAGGGGAACTGGCCTGCAGAGAGCTATGGAGACATACAACATGATATTCCTAGGGGTAAGATAAATAGACAGCCAATGAGTTCTGCTCAATTCATAAAATTCATACAACCAAAAAAAAAAAAAAAAAAACCTCAAAGATTTATTGGAAGGTTCCCTCATTAAAGCATTGTGATCCCTTGTTTAACCTACAGATCTCCCCATATTTTTACATCCTAAATTGCTGATTGAGGAAAGGCTGTATACTCATGAGTAGGCATCTTGTAATACCATGGCAGTTGTATGTAATAATCCCCTCTCCAGCAACCTATGGCCATTCACACAAGTAAGGGGAAGATGCAGATATTTTGAAGACTGTTGGACACAGGGCTTAGGTTAAGGTTGATACCCTGGGATCCAAAATAATCGCCAAACTCCTGTGTTAGAGAAAAAGACATATGTGTATTAGGTTAAAAATTAGAATCCTGGCCCAGGTTCAGCTCACTGGGTCCACAAATCCATCTAGTAGTTATTTCCTGAGCCCCCCAATATACAGTTAGAATGGACGCATTTAGTAGTTGGCAGAATATCTGCATTGTTTTTCTGAGTGGTGAGAACTAAGACAGTAGGAAAGTCAAGTGGAAGCTCTACAACTGACTCCACTCCCACTTCCCACCCCCTTTCCCTACCCCAGCCAAGATAATACATTAAAACAAAGTTCAGAGAAGAATACCACCCTTAAGAATGTCAGTAGATTCAGGGATGGTGATCTCCATATATTTATTTAATTCATTAGTCTGGTCCTTAAGAAACAGAGAGATGCTGGTAAATATCAGTGACATGGACATGGGCTACACACAGGCAAATTTTAATTTTCACTGAAGCTGCTGTATTAGATGTGGTATGTCTTCTAAAGTAGATCAGTACAGCCTTAGGTAGATCGATCTAGTGAATCTATTCTTTTCACATCAAGAAAAAAAAAACAGAATCCATTTGAATTAATGTAGGACAGATAAAAATATGCATTTATGCTTTTGCTCCAGGGAGATGTTAACTCTCCTACTCTTTTTCATGACATAGTTGGAAAAGGTCTGGGTCATCTGGACATTTCATAGATAGTCATTATATTGATGGCATCAAGTTAATCAGAAGAGCAAGTGGTGGCAAGTATGAATCTTAACAAGGAGAACCCTATGAGAATTTACGTCCTGTGTTTTGACCTGGTCATCTACTCTCTGTGGAGAGAAGTAGCTTGAAGTAAAAATATATGTCCACTCATTGGCAGTGGTAAATAGCTTGGCTGGTTTTTTCTAGGGTCCTGGAAGGATAAAGTTTGGAAAATCATGGACCAAGAGGTGTGGGGAGGAAGCATATAGATGTGTATTTATCATGTTTTATTATTCATATTTTTTATTTTGATGAAGATGTTTTGTCAAAGACTCACATTTTGTTTTGACAAGATGTTTTGACATCTTGGGGGCATGCTGACCTAGGAGGGACTGCCCCTCTTAGGGTTAGCTAATTCCAAGAGATAGCAAACAACTCACTTGAGAGTGCATCTTTCAAAAGAAAATCAACTAATTCAGAGCCCATAATTCAGTCACCTCTTTTATCAAGATCTTATACTCCTACACTCTGGGCCACTATTCCTTTGCCCTAATCATTCTAGGGCCAGCTATCAAACAAAAAGGAACAGCTCCTGCATCCCCGAGCCCACTGAAATTATTCAAAATAGCCTATTCTAAACCTGCTTATCCTGTCTCACATGTTCCTTCACAAGGAAAGCACAATAAAAGCTCTTGTCAGTTTCTCTCCTCCTTCTACCACCTGACTAACCCCAGTACTTCCTTTTGTAGCCTCCCATGGCATGGCATGGCACCTTCTGTTGAAATTTGTGAGTACAACATGTTTTCAGTGGTAGTCATTCATTGATATGTTGGCCTCACTATATCTGAATAATAATAAAGCTTATATTTTAAAATAGTGCTATAGACTGTTTGTATCCCCCACAAATTCAAATGTTGAAATCCTTATCCCCAATCTAATGGTATTAGGAGGTAGTGCCTTTGGTGGGTGATTATATCATAAAGATGGAGCCCTCATGAATGGGGTTTCTGCCTATATAAAAGAGACCCTTGAGAACTCCCTAACTCCTCTACCATGTGATAATATAGCAAGAAGGCGGCTGCCTATGGACCAAGAAGCATGTCCTCACCATACACCAAATCTTCTGAATCCTTGATGTTGAACCTCTCAGCCTTCAGAACTTTGAGAAATAGATTGTTTATAAGCCACCTAGTTTATGGTATTTTGTTATAATAGTCCAAAATCACTAAGACAAACATGATGGAGCTATGGGAAACTGCCTGAAGTATGACTATCTTTGTATCACATGCCAAGAAGAGAGCATTCATTAAAAAAAAAAAAAAAAGAAAAAAAAAAAGAAAAGCATGAAGCAACCAAGGAAACAATGAATCAGCTATCAGATGATGCCCAGCCAAAATCATCTTTGTTCAACTCAGTGCTGACTCCATGAGCTCTTGGACACATTAGCTATGATGGCAGGCATAGGGGCATGTGCATATGTCCAACCATGTCCAATTCATCTGTTTTTGTCTGTGCTGCTATACTAAAATACCTCTGACTGGGTGATTTATAAAGAACATCAAGGTATTCTTCATAGTTTTAGTACTGGGAAGTTCAAAGTCAAGGTCCTGTCAGGTTTAATGTCTGGTAAGGGCCTGGTGTCTGCTTCTAAGATGGCCACCTTGAATGCTGTGTAACCCCCTGGTGGAAGGCAGAAGCAAAATTGACTAGTTAACTACCTCTTGCCTTTTTATAAGGTTACAAATTTTATTCATGAAGACAAAGCCCTCATTGCTCAATTACCTTCAAAAGCCCCACCTCTTAATACTGTGGCATTGGGGATTAAATTTCAAGATAAATTTTAGAGAATATACATTCAATCTATAACATCACCCAAGACTGATTTAGCTACCATAATGCCAAACATCCAAACTGCTAGAAATATAGACCAATGCTGAGCCCCTCGTTGTGCTACTATCCTTTGATGAAACCATTCTGGAGGGGGAAGGAATTTATTTTATCTGGAATCAACACATGTTAGGTATGGATTTTCCTTTCCTGTTTTTGGGGACTCAGTCAGCACCACTATTACAAGGGCTTATGTAGTGTTTGAACTACCAACTAGGTATATTTATATCATCTCAAAGAGACTTGCTTTCCAGCAAAGAAGGTGTGAAAGTGAGTGCATAACCATAGGTTCATCTGGTCTTATCACATGTCACATTTTCTAAAAGCTGTTGGCATGCTGGAAAGATGAAATAGTTTTTTAAAGGCGTAACTTCTGTGAAAATGTGAAGATAATAGCTTAAGATCATAAGGTACTCTTCTCCAGGAAGCAGTATACATCCTATGTCATGGTCATTATTAGTCATTGTGCTGTGTGCCCAGTTGGTAAAATACAGAAGTCTAAGAAACCAGGAACCAAGCCCCACTTTCCACAATTTATAGTGATTCCCTTAGGAAATTTGTACTTCTGTGAGTCTAGATGTCTTGATTCTCATAGAGTAATGCTTCAACCAAAGGATAAAGTAAGAGTCCCATTAAATTTAAAGCTGTAGTTGTGGCCTCAATACTTCAGGCCTTAAAAGACTAGCAGGCTAGAAGAGCAGTCATCTCTTTGGCAAGGGTAACTGGCCTAGATAATCAGATGTAGCCATCATGCCCAGGTGATTCACTACCAAATCTCTTCCTGGCCAACTTTGATGGTAAATGGCCAGCCTAAGAAGAGCATGATGATACAGGGACATAGATATTTTAGAGATGAGGGTTTGATTTACCCTACCAGATAAGACACCTAGACTCACAAAGGTGCTAGTCAGCTGTGAGGGTAATCTGCAATGGTTAGTAAAAGAAAAAGATAATGAGTATCAGTTATAGCCAGAGTCTAGCTGCAGTGGCAAGATTTATGGTGCATTCCACTAACCATCATCTTTTAAATTCCACCAACCATCCTCTTTTAAATTCCACCAGAAACACAAACCAGGCAGAAGCTTGGAGCAGCTGCCCTCCAGTGTGGTCATCTAAGTATACAAAGGAAATGAATCTGAGTGGCATAAGGGGCATGATGTACTAAGTGCACTGGCATACCCTAGTTTCACACTAAAACATTCATTTGCTAAGCTGATTGCTCCCAGATTAATGAACTTCTAGGAATTTTCTTTGGTTATAAGATCTGCTTTCATGAGGTTATGTTACCTCTCTGAGGGTGACCCATATCTAATGACTAGTTAATGTGGGCACAATGTCCTGCTCTCTTGTCTCCATTTGAGAGAACCCCAAAGAACTATTCCAACTATCAATGAGTGACCTTTGCTTCACAGTTCTGTGCCTTCATATACACTATATATATACTGTGTGTATATATATATACACTATATATATACACACACAATACAGTATTCAGGAAAAAAGTCATTAAGATATATATATATATATATATGTTCAAATAGCAAAAAATAACTGGGAAGAGGAAGTTTGCCTATTATTTTTTAAAATGTATATTGGTGTGATAATAAAAGTATTTTTAAAGTATATGGATGGTATGAAAAATCATGACAGAGTGGCCACCACTGCCCACGTTAATAAAGAGACCATTACCACTAAATTAAAACTTAATGTGTTTCCTTCTACAGTTACATCTTGTTTGTTTTTTATTTCCCTAGGAAGTAGTTGCCATCTGGATTTTGTATTTTTCATTCCTTGTCTCCATGTAGTTTTACTAAATTATTTGTAAAGGTGAACAATATCGTATTTCATTTTGCATACTTCTGAGATTTATGTGAGTGGAATTATGCTATGCGTCTTGCTTATCTTTAGTCAATATTATGCCTGTGTTATTATGTGTACAAACATTCTTTTATTACTATTTATTTCTGTTTAATACACTTTATGTTTTAGAGAAGTTTTAGATTTATGGCAAAATTGAGGAATGTACAGATATTTTTCATATACTCCTTTCCACTATACATGCATAGCCTCCTCCCTTATCACTCTTCACCACAGTGGTACACTTCAGTTGTTTTATAGTATTTCAGTATATGACTATATGACAATTATTTATATATCCTACTGATAATGACTATTAGCATTTGCAGTTTTGGTTTGTTCTGTTGATTCTCCAGTTACAGCATTGCTGTAAATATTTTTGTACAACTCTCTTACCATACCTGCTTGTCTTCTGGGGGTTTTGGTTTTAGATGACAAGTGTGTCTTTGCATAGCTCACTGGGTGCCCAAGGCTGACTAATAGTAGCATGATGTCTCTCGCTTGTTATCTAATTATAAAGAAATGTTGAAATTTCTCTTTACCATTTTTAAAAGTCCCACACCTTCCATGCAATCCACTATAGTACTTCTTGAGTAGGCAGGAGGTTTGCAGTACTATGGGGGCTGGAGATGGAGGAAGTGAATGACAACTTCACACCATCGTGTAACTTAATATCTTATTAGGAATTCCTGTCTCTCACTAAAAGACAGAACTGAAATTACAGAAAAGAAATAGTAAAACTGAAAAAGGCTAACGGCCTAAACTCCTAATTATTAGGTAAGTTATTTAATAAAATAATTAAAACCTGTGGGGTCAAAATGTATACAGATAAAACTTCTCAAAGTTCTGTGTCCATGTAGACAACAAGCTGATGTAAAATAAAATGTCATTTTTATAGTCTTCTTTTCCCTGTGTTTTAACTTTAAAGGTAAATAACATTGATTAACCTGTAAGTTTTGTATTTAATCCTCAAAATTTACTGAACGAAAAGTAATTTACAAGAACGTTGAATAAAATGTCATATTGATAATAATATTTGCAAAATCAATTTTTTCTTTAATTGATCTTCCAAATGCTAAGAGAGATTTTCAAGATTGCTTGATTATCCATTTTCCCTCATAATTAATAATTTAAAAATTGGGAGTCTTCTTTTCTTGGTTTGATTGTAAATTTAATTTGAGGTCTGATAATACTGCCATAGTTCCAATGCCAAGCAAATTTTTCAAATGTTTCGTTGCATTTCAGAATATATTTGCTATATGATTACCAGATTCAGCAGCACAACATGAAACAAAAACAAAACAAGATGCCCATATTAAATTTGAATATCAGATAAGCAATAAATAATGTTTAAATGAAAGTATGTCCAAAATTATTTGTTCTTTATCTGAAAATCAAATTTAACTGGGAGTCTTGAATTTTATTGCTAAATCCTCTAGTGAAATGAAGTTGAATGAAGGGGAAAAAAAAGTGTAGCTTTGGGAAAGAAATAGTGTCCACTGGAGGGCAAACTAAAAAGATGATTATCTGTGGGTGGAAAGTTGAAGAGTGTAGGGCATCTGGGTTAGATTTGACAGAGGGAACAGGGGAATACCTGACAGGATTAAAATGCTTATGCTGACAACCTGATACTTTTTCTTGGAAATTTGGGACAATGTATGTCACAAACATATACCCCTCTAACTCTAGTCTTAGACTTTCTGGTCAGCATAGCATAGTCCCAGTCTGTCTGAAAAATTTAGATAGAATAGAAAGTCATATACTTATTGAGTTTAGATCAAACGGATTTCAGATTTTACAATTCTAGAACTCTAAAATAAGAGAGAATTACCATTATAAATAGATGAGAAGACGACTATGTATTTTGCCTATGTTTAGAGGCAGGAGTTTCTACTGTTTTCAAAATTATGCTTTTCCCTTCCTTCTATTCCTCTTCCTTCTCTTTGGGCTATAACTGGTGCCTGAAATCCTATTAACTTGACTTAAATTTTTGAACATTATTAAAATGTCAGTACCTTAAGTTGCTCAAATTTGTTCAAGGCAATGGTGAGTCAAGTTGGTGGGTTATTACAGTGAAATACAACCATTGCTATAGATTTGAATTCTCTGGCGACTTTTTATAACCATGACAATGATGTCCTGAATCCATGTTCAGAGACTTATTCAGTTTTTCTAAATAGGGCCAAACATCAAATATCTTTAAAAAGTTCAGCAGGTAATTTTTTTATGCAGTCAAGATTGAGTATTAGTTTGTCACAGCATTGGTTGGCGTACTTGTGGGCAACAGAGTAAAAGCATCAGACTAAAATTCTTTGGTGGTGTGAAAAGACTGAGTACGATTGAGCTAAGGAGTTCTCCAGGCAAACACACACACAAAAAAAACAAGTTTGGTTGAAGTTTTTAGTATCCTGACAAGAAGATCCCTGAGTGTTTTCTGCTCTAGAAAGGATTTATCTTAATTAAAGTTGTTCTCTGCCTTGGATAGATCCTGACCACACCCGGTAGCACACTCTTGAGAGGATAAATCCTTCATTGCATTCCAAATGTCTTTAGAAAGATCCGTTTTCTAATGAGTCAGCTGACTCCTCATTCATTCACATATTTTTGCATACAACTTTCGCATGGATTTAAGACTCAAAGTGGACGTTGTCAGTTTATTCTCTATCAGTTTAATTTCTGTTTAATTAATTTCAGTTTAATGTTCTGTTTTATTGCATGAATCCTTAGTGGATAAGGACAAGGATTTTGAAGCAATTTTAACACTGATTAGTGGAGGGGAGGAGTGAAGACTTTTACTTAAAAATTACAAATAGTTTGTCTTGGTATTAGGGAATTCGCCTTGTTAGACCCTATCTCATGGAGAATCACATCATTTTATTATGTTTTTAAAAATACTAAACCAACCTGCATCTGTAGGACAAGTATAGCTTCATCATTATGCATGATTATATATAGTATATATATATATAATATATTATATAGTAGTAATATATATATATATATATATATATATATGTGTTGTGTGTGTGTGTGTGATGTGTGTGTGTGTGTGTGATATGTATATTTTATCTTCTATTCTATCCTATCATATCTATCTATCTATCTATCTACTATCGAGAAGAGGACAGAGCTATGTGCTTTTTGGAGAATTAAGAGGAAGGACTACCTCTGGGCATATACAAAGGCGAAAAAAAAAAAATGAGCAAGGAAGACATGAAATTTGCATCATAAAGATGTTGGGGAAAATACCCATATAAATCTTTATTTTAAAATTTTTTTGGATAAACTAAAATAATTTCAAGGTGAAACTAAATGGGGTATTAAATCTATGTAGTTGGCCCTGACACAAATATTAGAAAGGCCCACACATGCATGAATACAACACATTATTTTGTGTTAGTAAATTTTTATCTTATTATAAAGGCAAAAATATTAAATATGATAATAAAAAATACAAAAATCTGTAAAGAAATTTTGGCCTCAAAATCACAAAAGTCTGTCCATAATCACAGTAAACATTCTGCATCACATTTAGTCTATTTTTATCCATCTTAATGTAATTGGGGTATTCCTGTATAGTTTGTATATAATTTCATAGCATACTTTTTCATTGTATGTTTTAGTGATTTTCCATCAAATTAAAACTCTGAAAATATACAGTTATATTGAATATTATCCCTTCAAATTAGCTCTGTTGTTAGGCATTTAGAATATTTCTAGGTTTTCACTATTATGAGTGACTGTGTGTTGAATAGCTCTGTATCAGTATTACCTTTTACATAACTTTTGAAAGAAACCTGGCCACATTTTAATCATGAGACCATATTTATGTACTTGCTACTGAAACTATGGTCTGTAGAAAATAGCTACAGCAGTCCTTGGAAGTCAGTTAGAAATGTGGACTCTATGATTTCTTTCACCAGTGTTTTGTAATTTTACTTGTAGATTTTTTTTTTATCTCCTTGGTTAAATATATTCCTGAGTATTTTATTTTGTTTTGTTTTGTTTTGTTTTTGTAGCGTTTGTAAAATGGATTGAATTCTTAATTTGATTCTCAGCTTGGTCATTGTTGGTATATAACAGTGCAACTAATTTGTGTATACTATTTTGTATCCTGAAATTTTACTGAATTCATTTATCAGATATAGGAGCTCTCTGGATGAGTCTTTAGGGTTTTCTAGGTATATGATCATATTGGCTAGCAGCAACAGTTTAACTTTCTTCTTTCTGATTTGGATGTCCTGTATTTTTTGCTTTTGTCTGATTGCTCTGGCTAGGACTTCTAGTACTATGTTGAATAGAAGTAGTGAAAGTGGACATCTTTGGCTTGTTCCAGTTATCAGGGAGAACGATTTCACCTTTTTCTGGTTCAGTTTGATGTTGGCTGTGGGTTTGTCTTAGATGTCTTTTATTACTTTGAGATATGTCCCTTGTATGCCAATTTTTCTGAGGGTTATCATAAATGGGTGCTGGATTTTATCAAATGCCCTTTCTGCATCTATTGAGATGATCGTGCAATTTTTTGTTTTTAATTCTATTTATACGATGTATCACATTTATTAATTTGTGTATGTTAAACCATCCCTATATTCCTGGTATGAAACTCACTTGATAATGATGTATTATCTTTTTGATATGCTGTTGGATTTGGTTAGCTGGTGTTTTGTTGAGGAATTTTGTTTCTATGGTCATCAGGGATATTGGTGTGTAGTTTTCCTTTTTTGTTATGTCCTTTCCTGGTTTTGGTATTAGGGTGATACTGGCTTCACAGAATGATTTAGAGAGGATTTATTTTCTCTATCTTTTGGAATAATTTCAGTAGGAAATGTACCAATTCTTCTTTAAATGTCTGATAGAATTCCGCTGTGAATCCATCTGGTCCTGGACTTTTTTTGTTGGCAATTTTTCAATTATTATTTCAATCTCGCTACTTGTTATTAGTCAGTAAAGAGTTTCCATTTTTTCCTGATTTAATCTATAAGGTTGTATATTACCAAAAATTTATCCATCTCCTCTAGATTTTCTAGTTTGTGTGTATAAACATGTTCATAGTAGCCTTGAATGATCTTTTGTGTTTCTGTGGTATTGGTTGTAAAATATCTTGTTTCATTTTTAATTTAGTTTATTTGGATCTTCTCTCTTCTTTTCTTGGTTAATCTCGCTAATGGTCTATCAATCTTGTTTATCTTTTTAAACAATTCACTTTTTGTTTCATTTATCTTTTTTTTGGTTGTTTGTTTCGGTTTCATTTAGTTCTGCTCTAATCTTTGTTATTTCTTCTTTTCTGCTGGGTTTGGGTTTGGTTTGTTCTTGTTTCTCCATTTCCTTGAGGTGTGAGCTAAGATGTCTATTTGTGCCCTTTCAGACTTTTTGATGTAGGCATTTAAAGCTATGAACTTTCCTCTTAGCACCACTTTTGTTGTATCCCATCCCATGTTCATGGATGGGTAGAATCAATATTGTGAAAATGACCATACTGTCAAAAGCAATATACAGATTGAATGCAGTCCCCATCAAAATACCATCATCATTCTTTACGAAAACAGAAAAAAAATCCAAAAATTCATACAGAACCAAAATAGTGCCTACATAGCCAAAGCAATACTAAGCAAAAGAACAAATATGGAGCCCCACATTACGTGACTTCAAACTATACTACAAGACTATAGTTACCAAAACAGCATGGTACTGATATAAAAATAAGCATGTAATCCAATGGAACAGAATAGAGAAACCATTTATAAAGCCAAATACTTTTATCCAACTAATCTTTCACAAAGCATACAAAAACATAAAGTGAGGAAAGGACACCCTATCCAACAAATGGTGTTGGAATAATTGACAAGCTACATGTAGAAGAATTAAACTGGATTTGCATCTCTTACCTTGTACAAAAATCAACTCAAGATGGATCAAAGACTTAAATCTATAACCTGAAGCCATACAAATTGTAGAAGATAACATTAGGAAAACTCTTCTAATCATCATCTTAGGGAAATAATTCATAACCAAGAACCCAAAAGCAAATGCAACAAAAACAATGATGAAGAGATGGACCTAATGAAACAAAAAAGCTTAAGCACAGCAAAAGAAATAATCATCAGAGTAAACAGACAACCCACAGATTTGGAGGAAATATTCACAAAGTATGCATCTGAAAAAGGACTAATATCCAGAATCTACAAGGAACTCAAACAAATCAGCAAAAAAGAAAACAAATAATTCCTTCAAAAAGTGGGCAAAGGATGTGAATAGACAATTCTTAAAATATGTACAAATGGCCAAGAAACATATGAAAAAAATGCTTAACATCACTAATTATCAGGGAAATGCAAATTAAAGCCTCAATGTAATACCAGCTTATTCCTACAAGAATGGCCATAATTAAAAAAAATTAAAAAAAGATATTGGCATAGATGTATGAAAAGGAAACACTTTTATACAGCTGATGGGAATGTAAACTAGTACAACCACTATGGCTAACAGTGTGGAGATTCCTTAAAGAACTAAAAGAACTACCATTTGATCCAGCAATCCCACTAGTAGGTAACTACCTAAAGGAAAAACAGTTATTATAAGAGAAAGACACTTGCACACTCATGTTTGTAGCAGCACAATTCACAATTAAAAAATTATAGAACCAACCTAAATGCCCATCAATCAATGAGTGAATAAAGAAATTGTGATGTGTATATGTGTGTGTGTGTGTGTGTGTGTGTGTATATATATATATATATATATAATGTATACTATGGAATACTACTCAGCTATACAAAGGAATGAAATCGTGGCATTTGCAACACCGTGCATGGAGTTAAAGACTATTATTCTAAGTGAAGTAATTTAGGAATTGAAAACCAAATACCTTATATTCTTACTTACAAATGGGAGCTAAGTTATGAGGATGCAAGTCATAAGAATGATATAATGGACTTTGGGGACTTGCAGGACAGGGTGGCATGGGGGGATGAGGGATAAAAGGGTACACACTGGTTACAGTGTACACTGCTCAGGTGACATGTGCACCTAAATCTCAGATATCACCACTAATGAACTTATCTGTGTAACCAAACACCACCTGTTCCCCAAAAACTTTTGAAATGAAATTTTACAAATAGTTTGTGATAAAGAATCTCAGGCCCAGTGCAGACCCACTGAATCAGAATCTATATTTTAGTAAGATGGCCCAGTGATTCCTGTACACATTCAAGTCGGAGATCTGTCTTACAATCTATTACATGCAGACAAGCATGATTGGCTTGCCAAGGGAACTCTCAGTTTCCTGATTAGTTGTCAGGAGGCCACTCCCATCCACACTTCTAGCCCTACTTCAGCTTTGCATTCTAGCTCTTTGTAAACAAGTACTTCTCAATTTTGTTTATACATTAAAATTACCTGGAAAGTTAAAACAAAACAAAGCAAAACAAAAACCACTGAGGTTTGGGCTCAAATTCAGACTTTTACATCAGAATCTTTTGAGAAAGGGAAGCTTTTTAAAAAAGTTCTCCAGGTAATTCTAATGATCATCCAAGGCTGATAATCGTTGTAGATGAACAAAGTGAAGAAAATAGATGAAAAATGATTCTTTCTCACCAAGCTGCTAAAATCTGTAATATTCAATGTCATCAGAACAAAATTTGTGGAGCTGCACAGAAAGGAAGTGAAGGGAGGGAATGTGGTTTATCTGGTGAGGGTTTGGAGATTGAAGGAATTACTTTAACTGAATTTCCAGTAAAGCTATCATATTCCAAGAGACTCAAGGCCTAGTTTAAAAGCCCAAACAATCAAATGATTGCATATGTACTTTGTTTTATAAGTGAAAGGCAGTCAGGTTGAAGGGACTGTTGCCATTTAAGGCAGCTTTTCCAAAGTAGGTTGAGTATAAGAAAAACAATCAAATGAATGTTGTTGTTGTTGTTTTTCTGGAAATAACCTCTACATAACTAATTTTACTTGAAATGATTGACATTTCAAGGTCTTTAGTATTTATCAGATTATTTAGAAGCCAAAATATATCTTGGTAATTCCAATTTAATTACACATTATGAAATAAAGCAATTGGATGCATCATTGTGTCTCAAACCATAAAATTTTCAACACCATTGTTTTCTTTTAATAGGATTTGAAACTTCGGTATTGGCAGTTCCCCCAATTTATGTTTTATTTGGCCTCTGCTCACATTAAAGCTGTGCAAAATACTTAAAGTGTTGTCGTGTTCCTTTTAATAGAAAAATATGTTTGTTTTTAGCTATAGCAAGATTAAGAAGAATTAATGTATTAATCTCAATACTATTATCAACATGATATCATTTAATTTTACTTACAATTATCAATACCTTATTTTATTTACTTAATTAGTCAATTTCAGACTGCAATCCACAAACTTATCTCATGCTTGAATAGCACTTGTTGGCTTTTATTTTTTTTCAAAGAACAAAATATATATTCAACCTGTGACCTTCCTCTTTTCCATAATTTCATACATTTAGGATATCTTTATTAACAAACTATGTTGATAGTATGCATTTCTTCTTGGATTATCATATAAATGAGTTTCTTACCTTCCACCTCCCCTTATTTTCAGTTCTAGATCCATGAAATACTGCATTTAGTCTTTTTTCAAGTAACTAATCGAACCTTTTAAAAACTTGCAAGGAAATTCAGCAATTATTACTAATTAAGGAACACCTAATATAGATTGGATGTATGTACTTTCTTCACAAGGATGAGCCTTATAAATCACTAATAAGATTTTAATGCAGAATATGCTTCTGTTCCACCCTCCAAAGGTCTATGGTCAATGATTAAAAACAACAATATTTTCCACATTTTTTTTTTAAAGTCCTTGTTTTCAAATAACTTACTGATATGGGCTAATCTTTGCACAGGTTTTATAGATATATAAATATATATAAAATATTAAATATATAATATAATTTATGTATAATTTAATATATTTAAATATGTATAATATTTAATATATATATTTTTTTTATTTCTGTATTTTTTTTTCTGCCCTACTGAGACTTTGTCCCCAGCCTCAAAAGGTGTTTTTTTCTGTTCTCTAAAACTGTTGAGAAGAAGGTGTTATCCTTCTTCTTCATTATAAATAAATAATAAATAAACAAATAATTATTTTGAAGTGTGCAGAGAAATGTCATTTTTAGCTTCTTTCTGAAGTTCTCTCTTTAAATTTCTATCGGGTTCTACAAAACCCCATGGAACTTAATTGAGTGTTGTGTTGTTCAGGTTTTATTCTTTTAAATATGTTCTTCTTTCATAGGTTTTAGTCCATTTGAGCTGTTATAACAAAATACCTAGACTGGATAGCTTATAAACAATAGACATTTATGTTTTATAGTTCTGGAGCCTGGGAATTCCAAGATCAAGGCATAGGCAAATTTGGTGTTTGGTGAGACTTCACTTTCTGCTTCAAACAAGACATCTTTTCATTGTATCCTCACATGATCAAAGAGGAGAACAAGCTCCTTCGAGCCTCTTTTATAAGGGCAGTAATCCCACCCAGGAGGGCTCTGCCCTCATGATTTAATCACCCCAAAGGCCCCACCTTCCAATTCCATCACCTTGGGAATTGGGATTTCAACATATGAATTTTGAGGGAACACACACATTCAGACCATAGAAAGGTCAAAATAAGTGCCAACCTGTCTTATTTGTTTATTACAACATTTTAGGAAGCTAGGGAAAGGTCAAAGGATCCTCTTGGATTACCAGAAATTTTCTGTAGATTTGCCAGGATTAGAACCCATAGCTCTTTCCAAGAAAAGATAATCTTTGTTTTGAGCAACTGCAAAAATGTTCTTGACCTTTATCTTTATAAGTAATACTATGGGCATTAAAAAAATTCTTCTAAATTGTGAGAAAATTACAAAATAATTTCTGTGAGTGAGATGGCAAAAATAATTATATAATCCAACTGAACCAATATTATCCAAGACAAACAATTGTGATCAGAATCATTTTAGCCTTGACTAAGAAAATGGATTCATTTTAAAAGAAGAATTTCATGCGTTTCTAAGGCAATTTTGGTTCATAACTTTATTTTAGTGAACAGTTGTATACTTTAAAAGCAAACAGCTGTACAAACTAAAGTTGAAGATCTGTATATTTCCATCTCTAAATACTTGATTCCTTTCTGTATTTCTTTATTTTAACGCTAGTGTTTAATCTACTACATCCCTTTGTTTGTTACAAAGTTAGCCTCGTGAGACCAGTGGAATAAACATCAAAATGTGCTTTTCATTTTTCCCCAACTACAATTTTTATTGTTTTCCTCCCTACATTTTAATTTTATTCTTAGTCTTCACAAAGAAAGGAACAATAATACCAGATGGCATAAGTCTGATGCCATTCTCTGCTTCTTTATGTAAAGTCGGGTGGTAGGCAATGTAAGTCATTCATGCTGGAGATGACATGGAGCTCCATAGATAGGGAAGCCACAGGCCAGTTTATAAAGTAGGTGAATTAATCTTTGATATTCTCCTACTTTTGATAATGGCAGCTCCTTCTTTTAGAGTCATAGGAGTTGTAAACAAGCGTTCCAGGAGTTCTCCTATGGTGTTAACTTCAAGGTGTTAACTGATAATTAAGATGTTAGCTACTATTAAGGGTTGATTATTTATGGAGTTCATTTAGAATCCATTGCCTATAGACTGCTGGATGGGAGCCTAAATCACTGGGAGTGGACAAGGCCACACTCATACAGTGAATCCTTAGAGAGGACGGAGTCAACTTGCATTCCCAATTATGAAATACAGTGTAATTTCCTTCATGGAGCCTTGCCACGGTAAAGCAATCTATGAATGAAAAATTCCTCCAACAAATGAAACATGCTAGGCATTTTAAGTATCCTAAGGTTTAGGGGATTTTTCACAGTGATGGAATAACTATTCAACCCTGTAATTCATTGCCTAGAGAGTGGAATGTGGAAGTTTTGGTGATAAAAACTAGACAAATTTTCAGATCAGAAAAACTAATATTTCAAATTTGTGTTATTAATATTATATATACATAATAAATTATCTTGTTGCTTATTGTACCAATAGTAGCCAATTTTACCTTAATTACAATTTGTATTACTGCAGTCTAAACCATATATTACTACAATCTAATATGAACCTATTCTCATCTTTGTCTGAAGTTTAGGTGTTAAAATGTTATTTTTAACCTTTAACATTGAAAACTTATTAAGGATAAATTAGCATTAGTGTAGAATAATAAAAATTCTTGGTCAGCTCCACTATGATATCAAAATATAACCATATCAGCATAGATTATTGTCTGTTATGGTCTTACAGATGTTTAGAAATGGAACCAAACTTACAGATAAATGAGCTACAGACCTGATCTGGTAGTGTTATTCAGAACAATCCCTGCTGCAACGGCTGCTATGAGAAAAGCTACAGATCTAATGTAAAACACGAGGACAAAGCAGAATCCCAGCATGCAGCCCTGGAATTAAGCCAGAAGCACGCTTTAATCAAGCCAGTAAAAAGCACCTAAAAACCCAGTCATGGGCAGGGCTAGTACAGAGTGTGCAATGTGAAGAGAGCATCAAATCTAAGAAGGAAAGAGCCATGTGTACATCCTGTCTTTCTTGGACCTAGAAGGGGATTTGGTGCCAAAGAACCAAAAGGACTCCATGAGGCAGATTTACTTGCGCTTTGGCTGCAGAGCATGATCTCCACACTGTGGGTAATAGGGAGGCTGTATGGCTGGGCTGGGACCTCAAGTGACTCTGCATGACTTAATAATTCAAGTCTTTCCATCCTAGTAGCAGTCTCCTTTACTATTTGTGGCCACTTGTGTGCTAGGCAGTAAGTGTTTTAGTAAGAAACAGAATGGGAAGTTTGTGGTAACGAGAGGAAGACAGTACAATGCGCTACTTACAAAGATCGGACACAGACTTTCCAGGTTCAAATCCTGACGCCATTCCTTGGTTAATTTTGTGATTTGGGGACAAATCACTTTGCCTATATGAAGCTTGGATTTTCTCATCGGTGTTATGAAGACATTAACAGCACCAGCCTTACAAGGTTGTTATGAGAATGAAATAAGCATGTCCATGTGTGAGCATTTAACTTGCAGCACCATGTGTGTTAAACTCTCATTGTTATTAAAGAAAGGCTTCTGGAATTCTCAGATGAAAAAAATCACTCTGGTAAATAGAAATGTTGTAATCTACCACTTCTTTTTTTCTTCATACACATCTTCCATAATAAAAGGAAAGGGCAAAGAAGTAAACAGGAGTAGTTAGATTGCTAAAGCAATTATTCTCAAGCATAAAGTTAGTATGTCTGAATAAATGGCTTCTGAAAAGAAGAGACTAAAATGCTACTTTAAGGTAGGAGTAACAATTGGCAATTTTGTGTTGCCACATAAGCAGCTCATAATTATATGACTAATCTGAGAGAGACAAGATGAAAAATGTGAAGAGTATAAGAATATGTGACTGGTAGGAGGGCCACTTTTCTAAAGAGATGAAACCATTTGTATCTGTTTCACTTTAGGCTGAGAAGTCCCAAAGCAGAAGCAGATACATCGACTTTCTTGCTCACTTGAGCTTCTTATTTCTATATTACAGATGAGATGGTAAGGCCGAAGCAATGACTAGAAAGCAATCATATCAAGCCTGGATGACTCCTATCAGTTGTTCTTATAATGCGTCTACTTCTGCCTTCAACCATGGAAACACTGCCATGATTTATTAGTCATGTTTGCTGGGCAGAAAAACAAAAATGGCTACAAACTTACCAGGAAAATAGCATCCTTCTCATCATATGCATACATGCGAATGTTAGCTAATGCAGTTGTTTATGAAGAGCTGGTTACTTCATGTGAAAAAATTAAGTTATATTCCCTATGATAGTTCATATAAGAAACAGGAATGATAACCCTGCATTTCTTCTTTGGCTACGGGAATAAGTATAATAATAAGGATATTGGGCACAGAGCTTGGTGCATATTAGTTGCTCAGCCAATGTTAAGTCCATGCGATCCCCCGCAAAAGAGTCTCCAGGATGACAAAGAGCCTTCCAACATGAGCAGCCAGAGGCTGTTTCTGACCAGTAACCTGCCCAAGACTCAGTGTGCCCAAGAGAAGTCCAGGGTCATAAGAGGTAACTTTTCTAGAGATGTGCCATGGCATTATTTTCTCCCTTTCCAAACATCCCATTTAGATGGTAAAAGGTAGAAAAATATTAATAGCATCTGACCAGGTTGTCCCAGCAGTTAAATTGCCATGCATTTTTCTTTTTAGAATGACCAGAAGAGTTCTTTAGTACCAATGAGAAATTATGATGAATTATGCAACAACATAACAGAAAAAAGCATTCACCAGAATGCTCTTCAGGTTGAGAGTACAAGAAGGGTTTAAAGCAGAGATGTCCAATCTTTTGGTTTCCTTCACCCACATTGGAAGAACAATTGTCTTGGGCCACACATAAAATGCAATAACACTAACGGTAGCTGGTGAGCCAAAAAAAAAAAAAAAAAAAAAAAAAAAAGTTTGCAAAAATACATTGTGGGAAAAAATGAAGAATGTTTACAAATTTGTGTTGAGTCATATTCAAAGGCATTCTGGGCCACGTGCAGCCCGTAGGCCATGGGTTGGACAAGATGAGTTTAAAGAATAGTGAGACTACTGCCACATTTCTTGTACATGTTCCAATCAGAATAGATTGAACTGTCTTCTAGAGGTAGCAGAGTAATTAAGTAGTTAAGTTCATAGTACTTATGAACTGTCTTCAAGAGGTAGAAGAGTAATTAAGTGCAAGGTCTTTACTGCAGTGAGGAGAATCAGGAATAATTAAGAGGCTGAATTTCTCAGCCCAATGGATGAACACAATGTGGGGAAAACAGAGTAGGGCAGCAGGTGTCATTGCAAAAGGTGGAGAAGGTGGCAGAACTGACATGTCTTAGGATATGTCAGGAAGAAGATAAAATTAGTCTTAATCTGTTAATCTCTTTCTACTCCCAAACCATGCAAAATAACAATAAAAAGTATTTGGTTGAGTTCAGTCATTCAAAACTCTCTGCTATTGCCCAAAGATACTTGGTTCTTTCTCTGGAATGATCTATCCCTCTTTTCATACCTAACACATTCCTACTCATTCTTTTTGAGTCACATCCTTTCTGAAACCTCCACAAACTGCACTCCTAAAGTATGTTTGGCTACTCCCTCCTGTGTAATGCATTGTGTCTTGGTCAGGTATTGAAGCAATGTTTGTCTGAATGTGTCCTCAAACTGTGAGGGCCTTGGGGCAGAAACTAAACCTTATCCTTTTTTGTACCATCTCCCTTCACCAGCACAATATCTGGCATCAATGCAGGGCTCCACACATAATTATTGAAATGATGAGGAATTACAAAATATATTTTATGCTGTTTGTGAGATGCCAAACTCATTTAAATCGCTAAATCTTCTTCAATTTGGGTTATGCCAGTTGGCTTAGGTTTGCTATCTCTCTCCTTCATTTTTCCCAGTATTTTGGAAGAACTGTTTTTTGGAGGGAGAGAAAGCTATCCCTTCCATTCTCTCTACCTTGTTTCATTCCTTCATCTCTTGCTCCCTTCCTTTCAACTTCCTTACTTTCCCTTCCTTTCTCTTTCCCTTCCTTCTTTCCTTCTTCAAAGAGTAAATCAGTTTCCATAATGTGTCAGGCATTGCACTAAGCATAGAAAATAGAAGTGTGCCAGATTCCACCCTTGCCTACAAGAAGATAATATTTTAGTTAGAATGAAAAAAAAGCAAGCACACAAATTTGGGTTCCCTGCTGGGGACAGGCTAGAGTAAGCTGTTGGATCACATAAGACAGATGCAGAGGGAATCCAGGGAAGACTTTGTATGGGGAGGATAATTGAAGTTTTGAAGACAGTATAAAAGGTACCAGGCAACAAAAGGCTGATAAAGATAAGATACCTAGGGGGAACACCACTTACAAAGGTAGAGGGGCATGAAAGAGCATGTCTCATTCAGGGAAATAAAAAAATTACTGGTGTGACTGGAGTGAAAAGTACAAGTTGCCCATCGAGAGAGACAAAGAAGAGAAGTACAGGAGATACATTCTCTAAGACCTTTTGTACTAATGAATCTACCTGCCCTTCATCCAGAATGTTGTAAAGAATTGCTAAAGATTTTAGGCATGAGACAGACATAGTTAATATCTGAATGACAGAAGAGCACTTTGCCTGCTAGATGAATATGACATGGAAAGGCAGGAGATTAGGAGTAGGGAGACCAGTTAGGAGATTCATTCCTATCCCCTCTAGCACCCCATAGCAGTGGGTGTCTCTTCATGTTTCAGAGATTATAGTCATTGAGTAACTGAGGTTTTCTTATTCTCAGCCCTTTTCACGTCCTGTAATTCTCATAGAACAGAGGATAAACTTCCTTAAATTTCATACTATGACTTCATGCTAAGAACAAAATTCATTATTTTCTCCCACTTTCAGACTTCTATGAGTTTATAATTCTTCATCTCATTGCAGCATGCAGACTTTTGGGTGTACAAATTAATATCTTTTAATTCACTTCCCTCTTCCTCTAAGAAAGTCAGCCCAAATCTTACTGATTCTTTCATTAGACTCCTGCTCTTCCTCTAGTCTACAACTATTATCATGTTTCTACCCAGTGCATCAAACTCGTGGCACTAGGCAGGATGTATCCAAATAAAACAGCACACATTTTGATTCCCAATTGCACTGCAACTTGATGGCCATAGTCACTTAGCTGGTTTCACATATCTTAGCCCTGTCCCTTCATTCAGTTCTACGCAAAGGGTATGAGTCATCCTCTGTAAGCACTGTTTTGATCATCTCTCTCCTTCTCTGAACCCTGCAGGATCTCTGAGTTTCTGCTTACGTCAAATCAAAACTGATATGAGTCACTCTTTATCTAAGTGTCCTCCACTTTCATCATAGCCTGATTGTTCTCTCTGCTTAATTCAAGCTGGCTGGCTCCTTGTTCAGGCACACATATGCTGTCTCACTTCTCCAGGGTATCTGCAGAGCCTGCTGCCCACCTGCCATGTTTCTGCTCCTCTCTGCTGCACCAGTCTCCTTGCTGTTTGCTTTGGGGCCCGATACAATCTCTGTCACTCCATGAGTGGCTTTTCATTTCTGCACATGTTCATCTCCATCATTTCAGTAAATCTCAATCTCCTACCTTGCTCTACCTTTACATGCTTCCACTGAGCACTTTTATTCATTCATGTATTCATTTGTTGATGTACACATTTGTTTATTCACATACTCAACAAATTCTTATGAGGTCTTTAATGAGAATGGCTGTGGCAACAAACTGGGGATACTGTTGTGAATATCTGAATAATGCCCTACGCCAAAGGAACTTACTGTTTAGTGTAGGAGACAGATACTAAAACATTATCACAAGATTATCATGGCCACAAAAGCAATGATTATTATAAAGAAAAGTACAAAGTGCAAAGAGACTTTAACAGGAAACCTGGCTTAACTGAGCAGAGCTGGGAAGACTATTTTGAGAATGTAGCAAAAGATGAATAGAATTTAATCACTTGACGAGTTAGGAAAAGAGTTTGCTGACTAGAAAAGAGCAAGTGCAAAGTCCCTGAAGTAGGAATGGGATTGGACTAGTCAATGGAGTGTGAGGGGTCTGGTGACTGCAGTACGGGTGATGGAAGAACTTCATGCTCAGGTATACCACTCATGATTATATGGGTCATGATGTGCTTGTCATCTGCACATAAGCCCCATCTCACAGACCATTCAAAATCCAACATCTTCAGTATCTAGATCATTGTTTTCCAGTATTCCCTGATGATAAGAATCACTTGGGACACTTGTTAAAATTCAGCTTCCCAGTGTCTTTTCTTGAAAATTGTGGTTCAGTGGGGCCATGGTAGGGCTCTGAAATTTGTAATTTAAAAAATTGAGGTTTTAAAAATTTTATTATTTTTTGGAATGTATTAACTTATACAATATTTGGATAATTCTGAACTGATATGAAGAACAACAAATGACAATCTACACAATAGAATTTCCTAAACTCCCACATGTTTTGTTTTTGTTAAAACCAAACATTACAGGCTGGTGTGCATATTAACCTGTCTTTGAATGTTGATTACATAAATCTTTGCTTAGTCCACAATTTGACCATAGAGCAATGAATCTCAACCCTGACTTATTGTCACAATTTTCCCCCATACTCCAAGACTCTGGGGTTATATAGCCTGGGCATCTGTCGCTTCTAAAAGCTTCCAAGCTAACCTTGATCCTCAGCCAGGATTGCCAGTCACAGCTCTTGAATGTTTGTGGTAGGAGGCAATATGTCTTACTCCCTTTGCTGCTCTCTTAGTGCCTATTCTCTGTCCTTCAGATAGAGTAGGTTCAGGAATTTGGTCGAGCAACTGACTCATCCTCATTCCCTGCAGCAGGATCATGTGCTTGTAAAACACATGCAATCAATTATGTCCACCTCTGCACTCTGAGTAAGGACTGTCCCCGGAAACATAGAGCAGAAACTGTCCTATCATTGACAGAGCAATGTGTCATCCAGTGGCAGTGATCTGAAAACCCAAGCTTCTGATTCCTTTACTGATATACATTTGTTTGAATGATATACATTTTTTTGAATGATATACATTCGTTCATGTCTCAACAACTTTTTTTTAAAGGGTAAGCATAATTTTAGTGCCGTTCCTAAAAATAGCAAGAGGTTAGTAGTTTATCAAGAAACCTTCAAAAAAAATAAATAAAAGGTATGATGTGTTCACTACATTTTTTAAAATACGAAAAGTTAAAAAAAGGGAGGAAGACATGTATCATCTGTTAGTTCATGGCTGAAAATGACCCTATTAATTGTAGCAGTTTAGGGCAGTAAGACCTAGTACTGGACTGAATTAACTGTGATCGTCCCCAGGAGAAAGGCCAGAACAGAAACAATATGGTAGCTTCAGGACCAGGCAATCGTCACAATGACCAAGCAAGTGAGAACAACTGGGGGTCAACAAATTTGCAAAGAAAAGCTATGGAAATCTAAGGGTCTGTGATAGTCAGAGATCCTTGGGTACATAAAGGCAGTTGGTACCATAAAAACCATGATTCATGTGGCAGGATCTAAATTGCTGAGCTGTACAAAGGGAAAAACACAACTGTATTCTAACTTTGTCCCAGTGGTTTGGAACACTAGTCTGGTTATAGTAGGAAAGTAATCAAAAACGTGACTCTGACCATGGAATAAGACAGGTACATGTTACCATAATTGAGACCCAACTTGCAGTAGCCAGTTCGGAAGGCCAAAATTAAGATTCACAATTTACTTATTTTACAAATGTCAAGTGTTTATGCATTGCCTACCCAGAGTAACTTGATGCTGGTCCCAGTGTTTTGAACTTGAGTCCCCTAAATTTCTCTTGCTCAAATTAAGGATTATATTTCTAAGCTGAAAGTGGACATCTGAGCATGTGTTTTGATGGTCAATGTCTTTTGCTGTGGGAAAAGATACATATATGTAGGCAGGAATAAAATAATGGTTGCAAAAGATAGGATGAGTTTTGAAATCTTATTTGCTATTTTGCAACTATTTCTAACTTCTCAACTGTAATTTTCTATTTTTGATTTGTTCCAGAAAGCATCACCTTCTCTTGTCAGGAAGAGGGTCTGCCTGTTCCTCATATATGCCCTGTATTTTTCTACCTTAAAGCTTTTGATCAAGTAGTTCTCTCCACCTAGAATGTCCTCTCCATTGTCATAAGTTCGAATTCTAGTTCTTTTCTGAGACTCAGCTTTTATCCTCCCATCTATAAATGTATTTCTCTTGCTAATTGTCACAATTTTCTATCAGTTTTCTCCTACTTTTACACACAATGCATTATTGAAAACATGTTAAAAAAGCAATGGTACTGGAAGTCAAAAAACAGGATTAAATGTTTCATTCCCAATGTGCCAACTATATTATAAATAGTAACATTTGAATATCTGCTTCACTCTTTAGTACATGATGATCTTGATCATATTTTCCAAGCATGTCATTCTTTTATTTAACAGTTGAGTATCTGGTTTATTGTCTTAACTTTCTAAGACAGTTTATTTTATAGATGTCTAAGCCTTAATTTAAAATTTTTGCACATGTGATAATGTATTTTTTCAATTTTATTGAATGTGAGATCAATATTTCTTTTATTTTTATTTATTTATTTTGAGACGGCATCTCGCTCCGTCACCCAGGCTGGAGAGTAGTGGCGCTATCTCGGCTCACTGCAAGCTCTGCCTCCGGGGTTCACACCATTCTCCTGCCTCAGCCTCCTGAGCAGCTGGGACTATAGGCGCCCACCACAATGCCCAGCTAATTTTTTTGTATTTTTAATAGAGACGGGGTTTCACCGTGTTAGCCAGGATGGTCTCGATCTCCTGACCTCGTGATCCACCCGCCTCAGCCTCCCAAAGTGTTGGGATTACAGGCGTGAGCCTCCACGCCCAGCCCAATACTTCTTAATTTTAGTTTCTCTTTATATATTTTACCACTTGTATAAAACAGTAAGTCAAAATGCAATTAAATATTTTATTTACTACACAAATAAACATTGCTATACAAACAGAGATAGAATACTGACAAACTGGACCACTGATGGAATACTGCTCAATTGGACCGTTGACTAGCATGTGATAGCTACAAATACTAGTTCTTTAACCTTTGTCTGAAAGCCTGAATTCAACCATTATAATATAGAAGTGACAATGTATAACTGATGAAAGAGTAGATCACAAGGAGTATGAACATAATAAGAATGAAGATCTTTCTCTTTGTGCTTTAGAATATATTGTTTTGATATGTCAGTTAGGACTGATATTTAGGTGGTATACCCTGGCACTCTATGACTGGTTGGTTCCCATGTACTGCTAATTGTTTTGTATCATCCCCTCAATACATGCATTATCTTCCTTGATAGGTTGTTAATTCCTTGCATCCATCATAGCACCTAGCACAGTGACTTGTTGGAAACAATCCCACTTACATTGGTATAGCACTTAATTATTTTCCAAATACTTTCAGGAACATGATCTCCTTCTATGTTAACAACAACACAGAGGTTGAAACACGGGCCCAGGTATGCTGAATGTCTACAAGGCGCAGGCAGAGCACATGTCTTTGTAATTGAAAAATGAAGAAACAGAAGAATGGAGACAGGTGACATGCCCATATTTATAAATTAATAGGGTCAAACTAGGGCATAAATTAAAAATTGTAAGTTCTTTGTACTAGTGAGTTTTAATAATGATTAACTGGATGCCTGTATGAAATATAAATAGTCCTTGTTCCCTGTCCATAGTTAACGACCTTTCCCAAGGTATTTGGTACCATGTCAGATTATGTCTTCCACAATGCTCAGGGCTATGAGTCCATTCAATAACATGAGGCACTGGCCTAGGGACCTGCTACTAGTGTTTTCTTATTCATACTAAAAGGAAGCAGGAGGAATTATGTCACAAGTAGGGAAGTAGTTTGGAAACAATAAAGGAAAATTGTAGTTTAGGTGTTAATACATACACATATATAAATTTCTAATGGGAACCAATTAAGGTTTTTCACTAAAGTAAAAGAACTGCAACTACATCATTTTGGATTAAATTGTGAGAATTTAGCATTAAACAAAGTCAACTGTGCAGGTAAGAAATCTAACCTTTTTTTTTTTTTTTTTTGAAGGGGTTGGCATTAAAGCTTACTGTTATAAAAAGCTCTAAGACTGTGTAACATTGCTCATACATAGAGTTTTTTTGTCATTCTGACTTTTTATCTATAAAAGAGTTTAATCTCATCTTTGAGGAAGAGAACAATTAGCTCTAACCTCATTGGGTAGCTACTAAGTGATACGAGGGTCTCATAACTATCTGCCTTTTTGTGTATGTTGAGGAGGGCCCATGAAATGTGATGCTAATGTGTAAGTCTTAATAGGGGACAAACGCTCTTGGAATATTATTAAATTTCTCCTCATGAAAGTCTGTACCTGAGAAAGCATGGATATTCTCTGATAAATTAATTTTCTCCAGAATCTGAAACTATTCCAAGATACACGTTTTTGAGCCAATATTTTACTCAAAGAGTATTTACCCTGACTTATCCCAGTAAAGTAAATATTTCTCAATCTTCTGATCGAACATGTGTTGACATATTTTGCTTACAGTAATATGTAAGTTAAAGATAAATGCAGTTATCTAACAGATACAAGGTTGGCCTTTGATAATTTGGCAATATCAATGCAAATACTCATTTATTGACATTTCTTCTTCTTTAGTCAAAGACTTTAGACAAATAATAAGTTTTTATTTTGAACTACTATCAGTGAAGATAGAGTAGCATGCATTCCTAAAGGGGGAACATTATAGCATTTGAGAAGGAAATTTTGAAGTTAAGGAAGTTGAAAAATACTTATAAGAAGCTATTCTAGAAGTTCAAGAGGCAGGATTTGGCTACTACAGAACCAGTGGGAATAAATCTGACTGAATATGTGAGTATACAAAGAACACATCCTTCTTAGGAGGAATTGAAATCCATTGTAAAGTTAGGTAACAATAATGACTTGTGAATTTCTGAGTTTTTCTCCTGGTAGAGAGTACATTCCTCATATATCTGGCATAAGATAGCTTCATTTCCAGGCAAGAAGAATGTTTTCTTTTCCCCTTGGTAGTATTCAGTGTGAGTTTCACTTAATTGATGCTGAATAGAATACATCATAAAAGAAAATTTTGTTTACAGAACTCTAATGGTTTTCTTTCTTATCTTTTCTCTCTTCTCTTGTAGGAGACAGGTTGTAAATAATGGTTCTCAGGGCTGCTTTCATCATGAAAGACTAAAGAATCACTATTGGATCATTTTATAGTAGAGAAATACTTCCACAGAAAAGCATGCCTATAGTAATTTTGGAAATATTCAACATCTTGAAAGAGCTGGCTTAGGATATAAAGAAACTTGAAAATAAAAAAACATAATGGCCTAATCAGAAAATATTTAGTTTTTGCCATAAACTATATCAAATATGTAGACATAGTACACATAGACTTGCTTTCTTTAGTTTTCAGTGCCTGTAACTTATTAATAAAAGTCTGTGGAGAACATCTATCCTAAAATGTTTAAATATTTTTAGCTTGATTTAAGATGCATTTGGTTTGAAATAGGATATGTGGTATGTAATGGAACACTGAAAGAGACATGAACAGAAATATTGATAATTAAAACATACCAGAGTTACAACATACTCATTGATCTCATTGATTTGAAAGTAATTCACTCAGCATAGTGTGTATTATCTTAACATTAATTTATGACTTCTTGCTGATGGAGTGAAATTCACCTTAAAATAAATCACCAATGTCTACCCTGACAGCAATAGTAGGGTAAAAAAGAGTACCGAAAACTGAGCAATTTTTCTTCCATATATCTCTAGACTCTGTATCCCTGTAGATTTAAAAAGTCAAATATTTGTGCTCTGTCTGGCTAAACTAAAGTAAGTGTGGCATTGTAGTGTTTATCACTCAGTAATCTGTGATTAATTTTCAGAATGACCCTTTCTACTTTTCTTCATATGTGATTTGCCAAGCCAATATTAAAACCACATTTACTTGATCTTTCTCATATTTGAGTACTCAAATACTCAGGAGTTCACTGGGGTTGTCCGACAAATGATTTGAAGAAAAATGGACAAGTGGTCCTGGGGCAGGGTTTATGGGAAATGGGTGGAGGAAAGTGGTTGGGTGGGGATTTAGTTGCAGTCCTTCTTCTAGGTCTTTAGCCTTATCACATACTAGCAGGATATAATACAATTTTAGGACTAGAATTATTCATTGTGTTGATTTTCTTGACACAACATCAACAGAGTATTAGATTTTGTGCTTTAATAATAAATTGTCAAATTTTCAGTGATATCCAAGGACTATTTGGGAATAATTATCTTGTGTCCAGGAGCCCAGAAAAGGCAATAGAGAAAATGTGCAGAGAAGGATTACTCTACTATGACATTTGATTCAGTTTAATAATGGATTTAATCTTTTAGTCAGGAAATATATAATTTATGCTCACTGCTATATAAGAATTGCTTTCAAAATACTGTAATTTCTTTAAATTTTGTTTCTTCTTTTGGAAATGAATTTTTTATTTATTTATTTTTATTTTATTGTATGTTATTTTATTTTTATTTCTTTTAAATGTATTAACTGTATTCATTTTTATTTGCTTTTCCTATTTTGAAAGTCTGAAAATTTTATGATAAATATATTTTATATAGAAAATCTAAAAAAATACAGCAATCCATAAAGATAAAAGTGAAAGTGAATTAAAATTCCACAGAGATCGTTGTCTATTCTTACAGGTTTGTTATTTGAAGATTACATACACATGTATTTGTTCACTCACTTATTAAATATTTATTGTTTGTCTATTATGAGGCAGATACTACCATGCTAGATATCTACTCTGTTGAATGAAAGTGTTTTTCCATTAATAAAGTTTGCAAGTTGGAAACATAGATGATCAAAAAGTAAACAAGCATATATTTAGTATTACTACTTGTGATACTAATATAAAATAAACAAACAATAAAGGTGCCGTGATTGAGAATAACAGGGATGTGATTGAGAATAACATACTAACTTAGCTAGTATGGTTGAGGCGGGTGCTACAGGGGAGGTAACAAAGATGAGATCTGGAAGCAAATACAATAGCTATGGGCTTAGCAGGAAAATCATTTCAGTTGACAGAAAAACCCTATGACCTGGTTATATAAAGAAACATGAATGTTTGCCTTTGGTTCTGTTATGCCTAGTAATAGCTATTTGATTTCCTAGACTCGATCTTCTGAATGTGTTGCTGGTAACTTGCTAACTGGCTGGTAGGCAGGTGACAGTGTTAAAGGCGTTTTAATCACTTAATCCAATTCCAGTTTATGTGAAATATGTTAATGTGAAATATGCCTATGGTCACAAAAATGAACAACATAAATAAAAAAAAATTGCCAAAATGTCATAAGATCAAATCACAAAGTTTAAGGAGGAAACATGTTCTGAAGTCACCATAGCTCTTTACTTCAGCTGTTTACTGTGAATGCTCACAATATAAAAACTGCATTTTTCAATATATTAAAGCCAGTGTGTAGATATAACTGACTCTGAGGTACAAATGGAAATATCTTCTTATTGTTACATTTGTACAGGATGACGTGTACTAAAGGAAAACAGGCTATCTTAAAAGCTGAAAACAATATTTTGTGAAGTAAATTGAGTCCAGCTTTTCCTTGTCCTTTGTACATAAAGAGACATAGTATATCCAGTAGGTACCAGCATTCTACATTCCTCTTTAAAATTAACCCAGAAAGGAGCAAACACTTCATGTTTCATCCTAGAGAAATCTCATAATACTCTTCATTTCATAAGAAACTGCACCTTAAAGATGTAAGGCCTACAAGGAAGGAGAGGGAAGTAAGGCAACTTGTTTGACCAGGATCAGCTGAGAGCCTGGAAAGGCTCCCTAACGTGAGAAGAAGGAAAGTGGTCTACATTCTCACTGTACATTCCCGTGATTTTAGCCAAGGGAGATCCCCCCAACCCTTGCAGGCTCTAAGACTATCATAGGCAGCTGCCTGAAGATAGTGCAATGACATTGATCCAGAGAGGGAGCTCAGGCTGAATCCCACAAATCCCAAAGTCTCAAGCAGCTGCAGCACAGCACCATTGTAAGAGCCCGGCTTTCATCAAACTGCTTCCTACCCTGGGTCCCAACCTGTCCTGAATCTCTACATCCCTGGATCCTCATTAACATTCTTCATCCACAGCTACTGCAACAGGGCTGAGGCAGGAGCCATTGGCAGTGACCCCACCCCCTCCAGCAGAGGGACAGCCATGCATTTTTACATGCCCTAAGGAAAAAATTCAAGATTCTGTGGGGCTGAGGTACAATGAAGTACAGGCCCTATATCTGTCTGCCCATGGCTGCTCCCACTTAAGAAAACTCTGCCCTTCCTAGTAGCACTAGTAGCAGGGCCACAGCACAGCCACTGCTGCTTCCACCAGAAGCCTGGGGATCACTTCACTCCTGCTTATCACAGCTAGTGCCTGACTGCAGGTACTACCTGGAATCCTGAAGGCAGGTCTACCTGGCCTGGGTCTGCACCCCCCAATAGCAGAACATGCCATCTAGGGCCCTGAGGATGACCCAACCAAGTTCACCACCATTGGCACCTGAGAACTCATCTGAGATCAGATTCATACAACCTGTGTGTATCCACAGCTGACATCTACACACACATGCCACCCACAGAATTGGGATTCACCCACACAGTCTATTGCAGCCACTGATAACACCAGAGCTGACTGCTTGGGCCCCAGAAGATTATCGTACCACTGCTACTGTTCCCTGACCAAACTGAGGGTTGGGCTGCTATTTCTATTTCTTGTGGCCCAATAATGAGATGCAGATAAACTGGGGAGGAAGACAGTTTTTATTTCTGTAACCAGTTACAGGGAAAAGACCTGGGAATTATCATCAGACTAACTCAAAATTACAAAGTTTTCCAGAGCTCATATACCTTCTAAGTTATACGTCTATGTGTAAGTGTGCATTCGTAAAGACAAAAGTGATTAACTTCTTTTAATCTATAACTAAGGCCAGAGTCCTGAAGACCTTCTTCTGGAGCCTCAGTAAGTTTACTTAATCTAAATGGGTCCAGGTGCTGGGGTGATTACCCTTATTTTGACTTCTGCTAAATCATGGAGGTTTGTGGAGTTCCTTCAGATCTCCAATAAACTTGTTTGTGGGGGCCTGGGGAGTTTCTTCAGACCCCCAATAAAACTTCTTTAATCCTAAATGAGTCCTGTTAAGAATTCCTTTGCTATTTTGTCATGCTTTAAGGCCCAGGAAAGGCCTAGGCACAACTTTCAGTGGTCTTTTGTTACATTCCAGCCTTTATATAAAGACACTGGTTCAACCAGCTTTTAATGTTTAACCTAACTACTTAGTAAGTGCTGGGACAGTTGTAATGGAGGCCTGAGTTAGTGAGATCTGGCATGTCATGCTACTGCCAGTGACCATGCCACACCTGCAGCCCAGGGGCTCAAGAACCTACTTACCCACTGGCCCGCCACTGCCATTCCTGATGCCTGAGCAAGCCACCTAGAGAGCCAATAATTATTCTGCCTAGAGCCACCAACACTGGTACAAGTATACACTGCCCTGGGGCTCAAGGAAATGCCCACTCAGCCGACCACTGCCACCAATGAGACCCAAAGAATAGCATACCTGATATCACAATCCTCAGCAAAGTTTGACCATAGCTTTTACTAACAATCACATGTTAAACCAACAAGGAAGTCAAAGACACCAATGAGACTATTTATAACTGAAGAAATCATATAAACTACACTACTGCATGTACCTAGAATAAAAGCCAAAGTGCACTACTCAATCAACACCTTAGATACATCTTCATGAAAATGCTTTCCCTATGAAAGCAAATTCAAAAAATTAGAAGAAGCAACTGTTAAACCCAGATGGGGAGATATTAATTTAAGGGCACAAGAAACATCAAAAAGAAAGGAAATAGGACGCTTACAAAAAACACAATATTCTTCAGTCACAGAGCCCACTTAAAAAGAAATGTTTGAAATCCAGAAAAGAAATTGCTGATATTTAAGCAGCTCAGTGAGATCCAAGAGAATGCTAATAATATAATAAATCAGAAAACAATTAAGGATAAAATAAGAGATTACCAAAGAGAAAGACATCATAAAGATAAGCAAACAGAAATTCTGAAACTGAAGTATTCATTGAATAAAATACAAAATACATTCAAAACATTCAACAATAGACTACATCAAGCAGAATAAAGAATATCAGAACTTGACAACAGAGCTTTTGAAATAACTAAGTCAGATGAACATAAAGATTAAAAAAGAGTGAGCAAAACCTACATGACATACAGGACACCAGAAAGCTATCAAATATTCACATTTGCAGTGTCCCAGAAGGTAGTGAGAAATGAAAGAGTTAGAAATTCTATTTAACAAAATAATAGATAAAAACTTGCTGAATCTAGCAAGAGACTTAGACATCCAGATACAGGAGGCTCATAGATTCCTAAATAAATGCAATATAAAAAGGTCTTCTGCATGGCACATTATAGTAAAACTATAAAAGTCACAAATAGAGAAAAAAATTCTAAAACAGTAAGAGAAAAGCATCTAGTCACTTATAAAGTAACCCCTATCAGACTAACAGTGGATTTCTAGGCAGAACATTACAGACCAAGAGAGAATGGAATTATATTTTCAAAATGCTGAAAGAAAAAAACTGTCAGCCAAGAATACTATACCTAGAAACGTTATCCTTCATAAATGACAGATAAATAAAGTCTTTCTCAGATAAGCAGCAGCTGAGGGAATTCATTATCACTAAACCAGACTTAAAAATATGTGCCAATCCTATACCTGAAAGTGAAAGGACAGTATCTATCATCATTAAAACACACAAAAATAAAAACCAGTGGTAGAATGAACACATAAAGAAAGATAAAAGACTCATGGATTACCACTACAGGAAACAACCAACTCACAATTAAAACAAGAAAAGGAAGAAAGAAAGAAAGAAAGAAAGAAAGAAAGAAAGAAAGAAAGAAGAAGAAAGAAGAAAGAAGAAAGAAAGAAAGAAAGAAAGAAAGAAAGAAGGAAAGAAAGAAAAATGGAAAGAGAAGGAAAGAAAGAAAGAAAGAAGAAAGAAAGAAAGAAAGAAACAAATAATATACAAAACAACCAGAAGCTAAGTAATAAAATGACAGAAATAAGCCCTCACACATCAATAATTACCTTGAATGTAAATTGATTAAATTTTCCATGTAAAGAACATATTTTGGCAGAAAGGATTAAAAAATAACCCAATTATACACTCTGTATAAGTAAGAAGCTCGTCTTATCTGTAAAGACACAGACTGAAAGTAAAGGGATGGAAAAAGATATTCCATGTAAATGGAAACAAGAAAAAAGCAGGAATAGTTATATCAGATAAAAGAGACTTTTAAATCAAAAACAGCAAGAGACAAAAGGTTTATATATAATTATATATAATGATAAAGTGATCACTTCAGCAAGAGGATATAACAATTCTAAATATACCTGATTGACACCAGAGCATCTAGATATATAAATAAAATATTATTAGATGTGACAGGAGAGATACACTTCAATAGAATCATAGCTGTGGACTCTAACACTGTCAGCATTAGAGAGATCAGTTGGATATGAAATTAACAAAGAAACATTTAATTTATTCAATGCAATCCTTATCAGTATCTCAGCATTATTTTTCGCATAAGAAAAAACAATTCTAAAATTCATATGGAACGTCAAATAAATCCAGATAATCAAGTAATCCTAAGCAAATAGAACAAGGCTGGAGGCATAACATTACCTGACTTCAAATTATAATACAAGGCTGGAGCAGGCAAAACAGCATGGTGCAAGTATAAAAATAGACCCTAGAAAATAGAATGGAATAGAGAATCCAGAAATAAAGTCACATATCTGCTGCCAACTAATCTTTAACAAAAATGACAAAACCTACACTGGAAAATTTTACACCTTTCAAAATATAGTGCTGGGAGAATTGGAACGCCATATGCAGAAGACTGAAACAGAACCCCTATTTGTCACTATGAACATAAATCAATTCAAGATAGATAAAAGACTTAAATCTAAGATCTGAAATTACAAACATACTAGAAGAAAATCTAGGGAAGACTATTCTGAACACTGGCCTAAGCAAAGAAGTCATAATTAAGACCTCAAAAGCACAGGCAAAAAACCCAAAAATATACAAACTAAAAATAGGCTTACTTAAACTAAAAAGCTTCTACATGGCAAAAGAAATAATCAACAGAGTGAACGGACAGCCTGCCTAATGGAAGAGATTATATTCAAACTATAAAGCTGACAAGAAACTAATATCCAGAATTTATGAGGAACTCAAACAACTCAACCACAAAAAATAAGAGCAAATAAACCCCAACAAATAATAAAAGGCAAATAACATGAATAGATTTTTTTCAAGAGAAGACACACAAATCATCAATGAACATATGAAAAAATGCTCAACATGCTAATCATCAGAGAAATGTAAATTAAGACCATAAAGAGATATCATCTTATACCAGTTAAAATGACCATTGTTAAAATGTCAAAATTAACATTCTACAAGGATGCAGAAAAAAGGGAGCACTTATACACTAGGGGAATGTAACTTTGTACAACCTCTATAGGAAACAGTATGGAGGTTTCTCAGAGGACTACAGATAGAACTACCATTCAACCCAGCAATCCTATTATTGAGTATCTATCCAAAGGAAAACAAGTCATTATATCAAAAGTATATCTTCACTTATATGTTTATCACAGCACTATTTACAATAGAAAAGATAGGGAATCAACCTAAGCATCGATTAATAGTGATTGGCTAAAGTAAATATGATATATATACACAATGGGGTAATATTCAGCCATAATAAGGAAAAATGTCTTTTGCAGCAACATGTATATAACTGGAAGCCATTATCTTCAGTGAAATAATTCAAAACAAAAAGTCAAATACAACATGTTCTCAATTGTAAGTGGGAGCTAAATAATGTGTACAAGTGGAGATAGGGCATAGAATAATAAACACTGGGGACTAGGAAGGGTAGAATGGTGGAAGGGGGTTGGTGATGATAAATTACTTAATGGGTACAATGTACATTATTCAGGTAATAGACACACTAAAAACCCAGATTCAACACTGTGCAATATATCCATGTAACCACATTGTACTGGTACCCCTTAAATTTATACAAATACACAAATAAATAAAATAAACTGCATGTTAGACCAATTGGAGCTAACAGACATTTACAGGACATTTAATTCAACAGCTACAGAATACACACTTTTTTTTTTTTTCTCATCAGCACATGGGATTCTGTAGGATAGACCATTTATTAGGACACAAAACAAGTATCTCAACAAATTTTAAAAGTCAAAATCTTATAAAGTATTTTCTCAGATGACAGTGCTATAAAGCTCAAAGTCAATAACAAGAGAAACTTAAGAAACTATAAATACATGGAAACTAAACAACATGCTCTTGAATGATCATTGGGTTAAGAACAAAATTAAGGAGAAAATGAAAAAAAAATTCTTTCAACAAATGAAAATTGAAACACAACATACTAAAACCTATGGGATGTAGAAAAGAAGGAAAGTTTACAGCAATAAATGCCTACATGAAAAAATAGTAAGATTTCAAATAATCTAACAATGTAACTCAACTAGCTAGATACACAAGAACAAACCAGTCTCAAAATTAGTAAAATAAATAATAAAGATCAGGACAAAGCTAAACGAAATAGACACTTAAAAATATGAAAGATCAATCAAACATAAATTGGTTATTTTCAAAGGTAAACAAATTGATAAACTACTTGCTAGACTAACCAAGAAAATAGAAAGAAAGTATAAATATACAAATTAGAAATGAAAAAGAAAACATTACAACTGATATAACTGAAATAAAAAGATAATAAAATAGTATTATGAACAACTGTACACTAACAAACCAGAAAACCTAGAGGAAATGGACAAGTTTCTGGGCACATAAAACCTACCAACATGGAATCAGGAAGAAATAGATAACCTGAACAGGCCAATAATGAGTAATAACATTCAGTCAGTAATAACAAGTCTCCTAAGAAAGAAAAGTCCAGGACCAGATGGCTTCATTGCTAAATTCTACCAGATTTTCAAAGAATAACTAACATCATTTTCCTCAAACAATTCCTAACAATTGAATAGGAGGGAAGTCTCCCTACCTCATTTCATGATGCCAACATAACCCTGACACTAAAATGAGACAAGAATGCAAAAAAAAAAAAAAAAAAAAAAAAAAAAGAAAGAAAAAGCACTAGATGCCAATATTCCTGATGAATATAGGTGCAAAATAATTGAACAAAATAGTAGGAAACCAAATTCAACAGCACATCAAAAAAAAAAAAAAAAAAAAAAAAAAAAAAAAAAAAAAAAAAAAAAACCACCATGATTAAGTGGGATTTATTCCAGGGATGCCAGGATGGTTCAGCATACACAAATGAATAAATATGATACATTACATGAACAGAATGATATACAAAGACCATATATTTATCTCAGTAGATGCAGAAAAAAGAACTAGAGAGGCAAGAGCAAACACATTCAAAAGCTAGCAGAAGGCAAGAAATAACTAAGATCAGAGCCGAACTGAAGGAGATAGAGACACAAAAAACCCTCCAAAAAATCAATGAATCCAGGAGTTGGTTTTTTGAAAAGATCAACAAAATTGACAGACCGCTAGCAAGGCTAATAAAGAAGAAAAGAGAGAGGAATCAAATAGACGCAATAAAAAATGATAAAGGGGATATCACCACCG